>NC_135572.1:251996266-252299296 GCF_965152235.1 Eretmochelys imbricata | reverse complement strand
ATCACTGAAAACAAAAATGTGAAATAAAAATATTGGGGTGGGGGCATTTCTCTTTCTTTCCCCTCCCTCTTTCCCTCCTCCCCCATTGGAATAAGCCCAGCAAACACTAGGGGTCGGTTTGGTGAAAATTCATAAATTTGCAAATAAAACAAAACCCCCTGTTATTGTCGTTATTGATTGACTGATTGACTGCAGAAAACAAATAACAAGGGGAAGGGACCTCAGCTACACACTGGGCTGCAAAAGCACTTAGTCCAGAATCAGAGTGGCCTAGCCACGCTGAGAGTTACACCAGTGTTGATGATAATGGAACCAGAGTCCCATAATGCTTTGACCTAGGCCAAAGGAGAAGGAGGAAAATACTGTCTGAAAAAGCAATGTTGAAATGACAATTTCCGTATAAGGAATGAAATTATGCTAAAAGACTACAAAATCAGTTCTCACTAGCAGATGCATAAAAAGTGTACTTTGCTTTATTTCTGTAACTACAAACATAATTGAATACGGTGTTTGTGTAACTACTATAAGACAGTAGCTAGTACTAAATAAGTGAAATATATGTAAAGTGCTTTGTATGTATGCTAAATTGTATCACTTTGGAGTGCACTGAAGATGAATACTTTTAATTTCCCTACATGCAGAAAGCTTAGCAGAACCTGTCAAACTATTGTGCCAGCTGCAGAGCCATACCAGGAAAGACAGGAGAAGATGAAAGATTTTGTTGATCCTTAACCAACACTCCTTCTGTACTAAGCTACGGCTAGTGTAGGATATCTTTACATTTGCTGACTTCTGGAAAATTATGTTCAAAACAAGATAAGAACCTGGTAAGAACTGTTGTGGAAATCTTGGGTAATGCATGGAGAGTTCCATCAGTCATAAACAAGTATCCTATATAGATAGGCTTGCATTCTTTTGAAACAGCCCTAGGGTATTATTATTACCTACAGTGGGTTATTCGACACTCAGACCCTAACACAGTGTAACTATTATTACGAATTATTCCAGTTAGGACACGTACAGTTCATTTCTAGGCTGAGGCAACCAAATAAAGACAAACTGCAGAGTATCTCAAAGTTTGTAGGTTTATTACGCTCGAGCGTGGTACCGCTCCGTTAAGCGGAACGGGACCCCGATTACAGGTTACACACAGATTATATACTGTTGGCAAAACATCCTGCCTGTGTGCCTCGGGGGACCTAAACCAATAAACAGGCCTTCTCCTTATCTATTACCAATCCCCTGCAGCCACCTTCCCTATGCAAAAAAGCTGAAGTGGTAACTATTTCAGGCATGTCGGCTGGTTCCTGTCTCCTTTGTTTCCCTTATCTTGAAACTGTCCAGCTCTCCACCTTGAAGGATCCTTCTTTCCTTGGTACGTGATGTGATCGCTTCTAGTTAATGGCCGAGAGGAAACCCAAAATGGAGTCACATATGCTAACTAGGTCGATTTCCCCTTACAGTCCCTCCTTTTCTTATGTACGTCAGTAAACTATATCGGGGCAGAATAACCTCAATGCAAGATTAAAATTTGCCGGCAGCACATACTACAGCATTGTAGGCATACAAAGAATAATACAAAAACAGAAACAGCTATAAGAATGAGGTACAAAATATGCCTTCCCCAAGCCCCCAAGTCTGGCAGCTAAGAGGTGAGCCAGCTCCAGGCCTCATGGAATCCGGTACTGGTGTCATCAAGGGTGACACAGTGAAGCGAGGTGGCCTGCTGCATAAGGGTGTGGATATCGGTTTCCACCCTGTGGTGTTGATTCACAAAGACACAACAGCTTTAGATAACAAGAGCACAAACGCCCACCTGGTTTGCAAGGAGATAGTCCAAGGGTAAGCGGTTCTGCAGTGTGGTCTGAGATAACTGAGTCACCTCAATTTGAAGGGTAGACAAGGCGTCTGCGGTGACATTTGCCATTAATTCTAAGGCTGCAGAAATATTAACTATAGCCTTTTCCAATTCACTCACCCCCTCCCAGGGCAAAAACCAACGAACAAAGGAGTGAAAGCCTGTAGGCCGTTCAGAGAGAGGGTTTAATGGGACATTTTGTCGGTTCCTCCATACCAGGTTCCGAATTTCCCCCTGGGCCAGGGTCTGGTGTACGGCAACAGCGGGTACTATGGCTCCTAAGGTGCATGTACCCCACCAACCTGCCGGGAGGACCTTATAAGCCATGTGGTTGCACAACCAGAACCAGCCTGAGCCCTCAGGGACCAGCCACAGCGCCCTGGAATACTTGGGGGGACTTGCCACACCAGAGCTAATGCGGGTGGTATCATTGCACCCTACAAAGTTACCCACAAAAACTGTATTTTCGAAATTCTTACATCGTGACACACATAAAGCATAACTACCCTGGGCCACCATATCAATAGACCAAGTTTGGATTGTAACATTCCAGTTAAATGGAGTGTCTGTCCATAATCCAGCCTGGAGCGTTCGGTGGAGAGGGATAGACACCCCTACCAGCGGGATTCCCTGACCTATGTATCTGGGGGTATGAATACAGACCCAACACTGCGTTCGGTTAACCCCCTGTGCTATAGCATGGGTTAAATCCAGGAAGCTGTTGTCTTCCCATCTGTGTACCAAACTCGAGAATAGAGAGGGGATTCCACAGGCCACCCATACCAGTATTTGCATCTTCCCGTGTACCACGCAAAAAACAGGACAACAAATATAAGTCCAAGTAACAAGAAAACAAGAAGTTCTGATGGAGTCTCGAGATCCCAATAGTTGGGGAGTTCAGCCCAGGGACTGCCAGTGGTGTTCATTTGCGGGGTGGCTCATCAGACAGCTCGTCGGGCCCAGGCGGGGGTCCCTGCGCCAACTTAGCGTAGCTGTGATGGATCCAGGAACTTCAACCTGCAACTTTTAAAGCAGAATAAGTACATAACAGAACCTGGTATGGCCCCTCCCATCGGGGTTCCAAGGGGTCTGTATGGGGGAATTTTTTTTACCACCACCCAATCCCCTGGTTTGAAGGGATGACCTGTAACCCCAATGGTGCGGTTTGAAACAATTGAGCCACAGACTGGTTGTTACTGAGCTCTATTTGTAATCTGGCTACATACCTGGCCAAGGTCTCATCTCCATCCAAAAGGCTAGTGTGAGAGGGAACATAGGTTCCCGGAACCAAAGCTGGCCTCCCAACCAATACCTTGAATGGGGACAAGCCCAGGGGCATGCGTGGGGCCCGCCTTACGTGCCACAGGACTATGGGCAAAACCTCTGGCCACTTCAGTCCAGTCTCTTTGCAAAACTTTGCTACCATCGTCTTCAGGGTTTGATTCATGTGCTCCACCTGCCCTGCCGACTGGGGGTGGTAAGAGGTGTGGAGTTGTCACGCAATCCCCAGGCACCGGTACAGCTCCTCTAAAATCTTTGCAGTGAAGTGTGATCCTCGGTCCGAGCTGATGATTTCAGGGACTCCATTTCTGGGCACAATGTCTTTCACTAGAAATTTTACCACAGATCTGGCATCTGTTTTTCTGGTTGGTACTGCTTCGGGCCATCCAGAAAGTTGATCCACTATTACAAGGACGTGGCGAAACCCCGAGCTTTTAGGCATTTCTGCATAGTCCACCTGTAATCGCTGAAACGGGAAGTTAGCCCAAGGTCTCCCCCCCCCAGTGTTGGCATCGAGCCGAGACCGAGCAGAGAAGGCCAGGCAAGTAGAGCAGGAGCCAAGAGCTCGCTTCACCGCCGGATAGACATGAGGCGCTGACCAACATTTAAGAATAGCAGCTGCAGTGGCCTGAATACTGGCATGACCCAAAGAATGAAAACAGTGGGCGGCCGAGAGCAGATAGCGATATGGGAGAATAGGTTTGTTCCCAATTCACCAAACTTTATCGACGCCTTCAGAGCCTTCCCAACGTTTCCAGTCCTGGAGCTTGTCAGGCGGCACATCAGCATACAAGTGCGTCCAGTCCGTCAGCAGGAAGGACGTATCCAGAAGAAGAGTTGCTGACACCGGAAGGGGCTGAAGGGCAACAGTCTTTGCGGCTACATCAGCCAAGGCATTACCTTGAGAGACAGGATTCTCAGACTGCTGGTGAGCACAACAGTGGACAACAGCCAGTTCGAGAGGACCTTGAATGGCGCCCAAAAGTGCAGAGATTAAAGGGCCGTTTGTAGTTTTAGTGCCTGAGGAGGTTAGAAATCCTCGCTGTTTCCAGAGCTGGCCCATAGCATGGCAAATCCCAAAGGCATATCTAGAGTCTGTATAAATGGTAACAGATTTCCCAACAGACAACAAGCAAGCTCTAGTAAGAGCTTGCAATTCCGTGCCCTGAGCACTAAAGGAAGGAGGAAGGGGGGCTGCTTCTACAACAGTTGTCTGAGTAGTGACGGAATAGCCGGATACCCGTTGGCCCTCCAAATAGAAGGAGGAGCCAACGGTAAAAAGGGACAGGTCTGGGTTTTTCAAAGGGAGGTCACGTAAATCCGGGCGAGGCTTACCGCTCTCAGCGACGACGTCCATACATACATGGTGAGGCGTGCCATCCTCCGGAAGGGGTGTCAGTGTAGTGGGGTTGAGGATGTTGCAGCGGCGAAGGGTGATGTTGTCAGCGGCCAGCAGAATCAGCTCATATTTGTGTGCCCGCTGCGGAGACAGCGCCTGCATTGTATGCTGTTTTAAGAGAACCTCAATCTTGTGTGGGACCCAGACAGTCAAAGGGTGACCCAGAACAATAGGGCATGACCGTTCCACCATAAGGGCTGCAGCGGCAATGGACCGCACACAGGAGACTGATCCCCGAATGACAGGGTCTAATTGTACGGAATAGTAAGCTATGGGGCGTGGGCGATCCCCTTGGTACTGCAATAGGACACCGCTGGCCACTCCCCGCTGCTCGTGACTGAAGAGAAAAAATGGTTTACCGTAATCCAGGAGTCCCAAGGCGGGTGCAGAGATCAGGGCTTTCTTTGTGGACGCAAAAGCGGCTTCCATCTCCGGGGTCCAGAGAACAGGATCGGAGTTAGAAGTTGTGGTGGCCTGGACTAACGGTTTCATCAATTCCCCGAAGGCCACTATCCAGGGTCGGCAGAACCCCACAGCCCCCAGGAAAGCCCACAACTGCTTTTTTGTAGTCGGGCACCGGTAATCCTGGATTGCCTGCACCATATCAGGGGAGAGTAAACGCTCTCCAGGCCGAATCACAAAACCTAAATAGATCACCTGGGTTTGGCACAGCTGCAGCTTGGATGGAGATGCACAGTGGCCCTTATTAGCTAATGCAGTAAGCAGAGTAACAGAATCAGCTAAACATGCATTATAATCAGAGCTAACAATCAACAAATCATCCACATATTGGACTAGAACAGAGGAGCTAGGCAAAACAATGTCTTTCAAATCATCGGCTAGAATTCAGGAAAAAATAGTGGGGGAGCCTGAGAACCCTTGGGGGAGGCGCGTCCAGGTTAGCTGCTGACCCCCCCAAGTGAATGCAAACAGATATTGGGAGTCGGGGTGCAAAGGAATACTAAAAAATGCAGCACACAAGTCTACAACCGTGAAACAAGTAGCCGACTGGGGAATCAGTGTCAGAATAGTACTTGGATCAGGGACCACTGGGTGGGGGGTTATAACATAACTATTTATCGCACGCAGATCTTGAATGAACCAATAAACTGGGCGCCCATCCAGGCCCGGTTTTGGCTTTTTCACAGGAAGGATAGGAGTATTACAAGGAGAAATGCACGGAACCAAGACCTCCTGTGTTAAGTAGCTAGAGATAAGAAGGGAAATACCTTCCTCCACCTCCTTCGGCAAGGGATATTGTTTTACAGAGGGAGGCGGCCCATCCCTCACCTGCAGACTGACCGGAGTGGCTGATTTAAGGAGGCCCACGTGGGTGGAACTCATGCTCCACAAAATGGGTGGAACGCTGGACAATTCTGTGGGGAGATCAGGAATCAGGGTAACCGAGGCCATAAGACAAGCAACCACCGAGTCCGGGACGGACATGAGAAGACCCTCAGGGGCACAGTATATGTGGGCTCCCAGCTTGCTAAGCACGTCCCACCCAAGAAGGTTAGCGGGGCCTTCTGGCATGACAACAAATCTATGTGACAACTTTAAAGAACCCAGGTCCACAGGGACGGGGCAGGATAGGGGAGCCGGGCACGGGTTGCCCTCAATACCCTGCACTCAGACCTTGGTATTAAAAAGAGAGCCTGGAACAAAAGTTAAAGTGGAAAGGGTGGCTCCAGTATCCACCAAAAAGGGCACAAACCGTTCCCCAATTTTCAAGTAAATTTGCGACTGCAATCCAAGATCCCATTCCAACTCTCCCATGGCTCCCAAAATCTCTGCCTCTAGTCACTGGGGATTAGCGAAGTCCTGGGGAGCGTTAGGGGGAAAGGAAGAACCGGTCTCTGGCTGATTCTGCCAAGGAGCCCCTGTTGTGGTTCAAATGCAAGACAAACAAAGCTTTTAGCAAGCAAGCGGGAAGGTCTGCCGTGTCGGCTTTCCACCCTCTCTTTTATTCTTTCTCCACTCATGCGCATTACATACTCCAACCGCAAAAGGAAACAACAAAAGGAATAATATGACTTTGATTAATATTCTTATTTACCAGCTTCTATCTACTACATTCTTTGCTCTCAGGCCTTGAGCCCAGTCCAAGGAAGCTTCCCATGGTTCATGTCCTCTGGGCGACTTCCCATGGTCCATGTCCTTGGAAGGAGCAGTGTGTGCACTGCTCCTACACAACACTCAGGCTGTGCCCTGAATGTTTTTAGGTGCATGAACCTTGCATGAACCCTTCAAGCCCCTCCTGGAAGCAGAGGGCATTCCCTCTTCCAGTGCCCCGGTTGCTTACAATAATTACAGTTCCCGTTCCTTGTCCCACCCCAGCCTCCTCCCCATCCTGTCCCGCGTCCGCATCCCCTCCCCCTTGTATTCCCGTGTCCCTGCCAGTGCTGATTCCCCAAGGGAACCTGCAATGCGGCTGCCAACATACTTACTTCCTCCTTCTTTTGCTTACGTTTTTCCTTAGCTTTCTCCTCGTCCCTGCCATTAAACACAAAAGTGGCCAGGCGAACTACTTCTCTTAGGGGTTTCCCTGGCCAATCGGGAACATGTTTAGTTAAATACTTCTTTATGTCCGGCGCCGCTTGATCGACAAAGTAAGAGACCATCATCATGCGGCTAACCTCGGCTTCTGCCTCCACCCCTCCCCCATACATTCTAACCTGCTTAAACAAGCGGGCAAAAAATGCAGACAGATGCTCGTTTAGGTCTTGCTGGCACTCTCTAATTTTTGACCAATTTGCCGTCTTACTACCCGCCCTACGGATGCTCTCCAGGAGCCCTTCCCGGGCAGCTGAGAGGCAGGCCCAGCCATCGAGGTCGTTAGTATTCCAACCTGGATTGGCTTTGGGCCAAGGGATGCGATTCTTAGCGTCTCCCATCCAACGCTGATTAGCGTCTAGAATAGAATACCTCTCGTCAGGGGTAAATAGGGTTTGCAAAATAGCCTGGACATCTGCCCAGTTAGGGTTGAATGCCATAAAGACTGAACGCATAATCTCTAGGACTCTTTCCGGATCGTTGCGCAACCTCGGCATCTGTGACTGCCAGGTTACCAGGTCCCCAGGGTCAAAAGGGCCATAATGACACGGTCAGTGCCCATCGCAACGGGCTGTTGTATCAGGGGCGCTTGAAGCGCAACAAGGGGTAGGGTAAGAGACGGGTATAGAGGGGCAACAGGAGGAGGAGTAGGGGGAAGAGATGGAGGAGGGGAAGCAGCACAGGGCGGCGTGGAACCCGTAAGAGGCATGCAAACCTTAGATCTGGTACCAGAGCCCAAAGTTGAGGGGCGCCCCTTATCTCGGGTGTATGCCCAATTATCCCATACATACCAATAATCCATTTGAGCTGGATGCTTGTCCTCCAGCTGTTGTCTAAGGCAGGTTAATTCATCCTGTCCAAAAATTCCTTCGGGTGGCCATCCAAAGGGCGTCTGAATAGTCAGCGCTGGCCACTCGACTTTACACAAAATTACAGCTCTCCTTTTACCTAACCCATGGGTGCCAGAAATATTTTTCCAATTCTCGAGAATCTCAGCCAAAGGGGTTCCCCTGCTCACACTCTGCCCAGAGCCCATTCTAAGGCTACCAAAAGAACGCCTAATGTGCCACCTTATCGCCTAAGCGACGGCCCACACTCCCGTTCCTCGGAGTTCTCGAAGGTGAACTCACCCAGTGCCGGCTGGAGTTCTCCGAGGGAAGGAGTGCGGCTTCGCTTACAAGGACGAGCCTAGAGTCCCATCTGGGTCGCCAAAACTGTTACAAATAATTCCAGTTAGGACACGTACAGTTCGTTTCTAGGCTGAGGCAACCAAATAAAGACAAACTGCAGAGTATCTCAAAGTTTGTAGGTTTATTACGCTCGAGCGTGGTACCGCTCTGTTAAGCAGAACGGGACCCCGATTACAGGTTACACACAGATTATATACTGTTGGCAAAACATCCTGCCTGTGTGCTTCGGGGGGGCCTAAACCAATAAACAGGCCTTCTCCTTATCTATTACCAATCCCCTGCAGCCACCTTCCTGATGCAAAAAAGCTGAAGTGGCAACTATTTCAGGCATGTCAGCTGGTTCCTGTCTCCTTTGTTTCCCTTATCTTGAAATTGTCCAGCTCTTCACCTTGAAGGATCCTTCCTTCCTTGGTACGTGATGTGCTCGCTCCTAGTTAATGGCCGAGAGGAAACCCAAAATGGAGTCACATATGCTAACTAGGTTGATTTCCCCTAACACTATATAGTATTATACCAGTAAATTTCCTCATGTGGACAAGTCCTTTTGCACCATATTTGGATACCTACGTAGCTGCAGCAGCAAAAAATGCTCTCTGCCATCTGCAGTTGGCCAAAAGATTGTACCTGATCTAAATGAATGCTGATTTGGCCACAATGATCCACACAAGTGTGACATCTATCTGGGACTATTTCAAGTCTCTTTATTAAGGAAGCAAGTCTCCTGCCTTGAGGAAGCTCTAGCAGCCATCTACACAGCAACACAGGTTACCAGGAACACATCATCCCGTTATGCCACTCTCTGTACAAGTATCAGGGGCTAGCCGTGTTAGTCTGTATCCACAAAAACAACAAGGAGTCTGGTGGCACCTTAAAGACTAACAGATTTATTTGAGCATAAGCTTTCATGGGTAAAAACCCCACTTCTTCAGATGCATGGAGTGAAAATTACAGATGCAGACATAAATATACTGACACATGAAGAGAAGGGAGTTACCTCACAAGTGGAGAACCAGTGGTGACAGGGCCAATTAGGGGGGAGGGATAGCTCAGTGGTTTGAGCATTGGCCTGCTAAACCCAGGATTGTGAGTTCACTCCTTGAGGGGGCCATTTAGGGATCTGGGGCAAAAATTGGGGATTGGTCCTGCTCTGAGCAGGGGGTTGAACTAGCTGACCTCCTGAGGTCCCTTCTAACTCTGTAATTCAATCAGGGTGGATGTAGTCCACTCCCAACAACAGATGAGGAGGTGTCAACTCCAGGAGAGGCGAAGCTGCCTCTGTAATGAGCCAGCCACTCCCAGTCCCTATTCAAGCCCAAATTAATGGTGTTAAATTTGCAAATGAATTTTAGTTCTGTTGTCTCTCTTTGAAATCTGTTTCTGAAGTTTTTTTGTTCAAGTATAGCTACTTTCAAATCTGTTATAGAATGTCCAGAAAGATTGAAGTGTTCTCCTACGGGCTTTTGTATGTTACTATTCCTGATGTCTGATTTGTGTCCATTTATTCTTTTATGTAGCGCCAGTCCGGTTTGGCCAATGTACCTGGCAGAGGGGCATTGCTGGCACATGATGGCATATATAACATTAGTAGACGTGCAGGTGAATGAGCCTCTGATGGTGTGGCTGATGTGGTTGGGTCCTCTGGTGGTGTTGCTAGAGTAGATATGGGGACAGAGTTGGCAACGAGGTTTGCTACGGGGATTGGTTCCTGGGTTAGTGTTTCTGTGCTGTGGTGTGTAGTTGCTGGAGAGTATTTGCTTCAGGTTGGGGGGCTGTCTGTAATCAAGGATTGGCCTGTCTCCCAAGGGCTGAGAGAGTGAGGGATCATTTTCCAGGATAGGTTGTAGATCGTCGATAATGTGCTGGAGAGGTTTTAGCTGGGGGCTGTGAGTGATGGCCAGTGGTGCTCTGTTATTTTCCTTCTGGGGCCTGTGCTGTAGCAGGTGATTTCTGGGTATCCGTCTCGCTCTGTCAATCTGTTTCCTCACTTCTCCAGCTGGGTATTGTAGTTGTAAGAATGCTTGATAAAGATCTTGTAGGTGTTTGTCTCTGTCTGAGGGATTGGAGCAAATTCGGTTGTATTTTAGGGCTTGGCTGTAGCAATCGTGTGATGTGTCCTGGATGGAAACTGGAGGCATGTAGGTAAGTATAGCAGTCAGTAGGTTTCCGGTATAGGGTGGTGTTTATGTGACCATCACTTATTTGCACTGTAGTGTCCAGGAAGCGGATCTCTTGTGTGGACTGGTCCAGGCTGAGGTTGATGGTGGGGTGGAAATTGTTGAAATCCAGGTGGAATTCTTCAAGGGCCTCCTTCCTGTGCGTCCATATCAGTGGTGAGCTGGAGCCGGTTTGCACCAGTTCGCTAGAACCAGTTGTTAAATTTAGAAGCCCTTTTAGAACCGGTTGTTCCGCGAGGGACAACCGGTTCTAAAAGGGCTTCTGAATTTAACCGGCCAAAAGTGGCGCCTTAGGCGCCGACTCCATGGGTGCTCCAGCCCTGGAGTACCAAAGGGAAAATTTGGTGGGTGCAGAGAACCCACCGGCAGCTCCCCGCCCCACCCCCGGCCCCAGCTCAACTCTGCTCCGTCTCCTCCCCTGAACGCACCGCACCGCTCTGCTTCTCCGCCCCCACAGGCTTCCCGCGAATCAGCTGTTCACGCGGGAAGCTGGGGCAGGCTGAGATGCAGGCCACGGCTTCCCGCTCAGGCCCAGGGAGGTGGAGGTGAGCTGGGGTTGGGGAGGGGCACGAGGAGGGCCGCCCGTGCAGCAGCAGACAACTCGAGGGCGGGGGGGCACGCAGGGGAACCGTTCCCCACCCCAGCTCACCTCCACCACCCTCGGCCTGAGCGGGAAGCTGCCGCCTGCTTCTCGGCCCTCCCAGGCTTCCTGCCGAACAGCTGATTCGCAGAAAGCCCGGGAAGGGGGCGGAGAAGCAGAGCGGGGCGGTGCATTCAGGGGAGGAGGTGGAGAGGAGGTAAGGTGAGCTGGGGCCGGGTGTGGGGAGGGGAGCTGCCGGTGGGTGCTCTGCACCCACCAAATTTTCCCCGTGGGTACTCCAGCCCCGGAGCACGCAGGGAGTTGGCACCTAAGGAGCCACTTTTGATGTGATCAGTGGGGGAGCAGCCACTCCTCTCCTAGCTACGCTCCCCTGCCCCTAGGAGCCAGAGGGACCTGCCAGATGCTTCCTGGGAGCTGCCCCAGGTAAGCACCTCAGGGACTCCCCCTCTTCGCCCCCCCCGCAGGTGCCTCTGGCTCTTAGTGGTGGGGTGGGCACCCACTACGGTGGCCCATGAGACCCTCCTGCCCGGTTCTGGGGAGGGGAGTAGATGGGGTAGGGGTCCTGGGGGGGGCCATCAAGGAACGCGGGGGGTTGGATGGTGCAGGAGTCCCGGGGGGTGGGGGTGGGCAACGACCCCCTTGTGGGGTAAGGAGGGAACCTGTTGTTAAGATTTTGGCAGCTCATCATTGGTCCATATGATGAAGATGTCATCAATGTAGTGCAAGTAGAGGAGGGGTACTAGGGGACGAGAGCTGAGGAAGTGTTCTAAATCAGCCGTAAAAATAATGGCATACTGTGGGGCCATGCGGGTACACATAGCAATACCCCTGACTTGATTGTATAAGTTGTCCCCAAATCTGAAATGACTGTGGGTGAGGACAAAGTCACAAAGCTCAGCCACCAGGTGTGTCGTGGTCTCATCAGGGATACTGTTCTTGACAACTTGTAGTCCATCCTCATGTGGAATATTGGTATAAAGAGCTTCTATATCCCTGGTGGCCAGGATGGTGTTTTCTGGAAGATCACCAATGGACTGTAGTTTCCTCAGAAAGTCGGAGGTGTCTCAAAGATAGCTAGGAGTGCTGGTAGCGTAGGGTCTGAGGAGAGAGTCCAAATAGCCAGATAAATCTTGCTGCAAGAGTGCCGATGCCTGAGATGATGGGGCGTCCAGCATTTCTAGGTTTATGGATCTTGGGTAGCAGATAGAATACCCCTGGTCGGGGCTCTGGGGGTGTGTCCATGTAGATTTGTTCCCATGCTGTAGCAGGGAGTTTCTTGAGCAGATGGTGTAGTTTCTTTTGGTACTCCTCAGTGGGGTCAGAGTATAATGGCCTGTAGAATGTGGAGTTAGAGAGTTGCCTGGCAGCCTCCTGTTCATAATCCGACCTGTTCATTATGACTACAGCACCTCCTTTGTCAGCCCCTTTGATTATAATGTCAGAGTTGTTTCTGAGGCTGTGGATGGCATTGCATTCTGTACGGCTGAGGTTATGGGGCAAGTGATGCTGTTTGTTCACAATTTCAGCCTGTGCACGTCTGTGGAAGCACTCTATGTAGAAGTTCAGTCTGTCATTTCAACCGTCAGGAGGAGTCCACGCAGAATTCTTCTTCTTGTAGTGTTGGTAGGAGGGTTCCTGTGGGTCAGTGCACTGTTCAGTGGTGTGTTGAAAATATTCCTTAAGTCAGAGACAACGAAAGTAGGCTTCCAGATCATTGCAGAACTCTATCATGTTCATGGGGGTGGTGGGGCACTAAGAATGTCCCTGAGATACGACAGACGCTTCCACCGGGCTAAGTGTGTGGTTGGATAGATTAACAATATTGTTAGGAGAGTTGAGGGTACCACTGTTGTAGCCCTCTGTGGCATGTAGGAGTTTAGATAGTTTACTGTCCTTATTCCTCTGTAGAGAAGTGAAGTATGCGTTGTAAATGGATTGTCCCATTTTTTGTACTCTCTGTACAAATTCAGAGTAACAGCCGTGTTAGTTTGTATTCGCAAAAAGAAAAGGAGTACTTGTGGCACCTTAGAGACTAACCAATTTATTTGAGCATAAGCTTTCATGAGCTACAGATAAAATAAATTGGTTAGTCTCTAAAGTGCCACAAGTACTCCTTTTCTTTCTGTACAAATTGAACACAAAATCCAGTTCAAGGTTGCTCTCCTAGTTTTCAGAAGAAAGTTTGGAATGGGTCCATCTCTCCTCCTGTAACCATAACCTCCCACATCAGCCGCATTCCACTGTAACAATGTTACTGTTGACAAATTGGGTTAGGCCTGTGGGAGTTAGGAACTGAACCAGAAATATGGAACCATGTTGCATTCAGATCTTAATTTAAAACCTCTCATTCACTTCAGCCAGGCTTTCCCACAATAATACTCTCAGTCTCACAGATATATTCATTTCAAAACAGCAAAAACCCTAAACTCTCTTCCCTTTAATAATATCCTTATCTCACTAATTCTCCAATCATAATGTCTTCCAGTCTAGGCAGGAACTGAATTTTTAATATAAACAAAACTTTCTTCTGCAAATACCTTTCATCATAAACAAGCAGAAATGTGTGAAAGACCTTTTTCACCCCCATTTTCAGAGTCACCTTTAAAAGCAGATAGAGATGAAGAGACACATGGACCTGGTCTTCACTAGAAAAAATGTTTGTTAACATGTTAAAATCCTAGTGTAGACACGACAAGTATTTTTAACACATATGAGGTGGTGAGTTAAACCTGAGGATCCTCACTAGGGCTAAAGAGTTAATACAAATCTATGCTAGGGTATTAACATGTTAACATGTTAGCTAACACACCTTTTTCTTTGTGAAGACATGGCCTATAAAGGTGTGTTCAAAGCTAATACACATCAGCAGTTAAAATAAGTGATTTCAAACCCAACGACTAAGTTTGTATTCTGTCTCTCTGAGCAGCATCTGCTGGAAGAGAGAAAAACAAGATGGAAACAGTTGTCTCTGCTCTGATTGTTGTTTATGTCCTGGATGAAGAAAGAAGAGCTCTGGGAATTCAGCTGAGACATCTGTATCAGAGGTTATCTGGATTACTAGCATCTTATTTTTATAAAGGGCCAGAGAAAGCTATTATGCTGGCCATGACATCCTGGGAGTGAACAAAGATTCTTGTGCAGGAATGTAAACTATCTCAGCAGAGGCCATCTAGTTGAACACATCCTTTCATATGTTACCTCAGAGCACAGAATAAATTACTTCCCTAATGATAAAAAATAGCAGAGTGGCAAGGCCATTAAGCAGAGCCATTGTTTTATATGTATCTCATGGAAACAAAGTACTAAAACCCCCACACCCTCTTCAATACATATGATGACTGAATACATATGGGAAAGGCACTGCCATTAAAATGCAATGTAATGCAAATCAGCCAAAGAAAAACAGGACACTTTTGCCTCATCTAAAATGGGCATTTAATCAAATTAGCTGAACTGATTTTAAATGGCTTAAAAGAAGTTAATAGTTTTAACATGGTCCCAGAGTAACAGCCGTGTTAGTCTGTATTCGGAAAAAGAAAAGGAGTACTTGTGGCACCTTAGAGACTAACCAATTTATTTGAGCATAAGCTTTCATGAGCTACAGTTCATGCATCCGATGAAGTGAGCTGTAGCTCACAAAAGCTTATGCTCAAATAAATTGGTTAGTTTTAACATGGATTGACTGACCAGTGTAGCCTGGGCTAGACTGAATGTATCTATCTAAGGTATTTATCTGGTCCCCATCACTGCAGTATCTGAATACCTCACAATTGTTAATGTATTTATCCTCACAATACCCCTGTGTGGTATGTAAGTACTATTTTTACAGAGGGGAAACTGAGGCACAGAGCTCAAGTGAATTGCCCAAGGTTACAGAGGAAGTCTGTGGTGGAGCAGGGACTTGCATCCAAGTTTCTGGCTAGCACCTTATCCTCTCTAAACCCAATTTAAACTTTTAAATATTTAAACAGTTAAAACATTTTCAGCTAACTCAAAGGCTCAGTGTAGTCAGTTTCTGAAGAAGGAGTGATCTAAGGAAGTCTAGGAGAAAACAGAATTATAACCATAGAAAGTAAAATTAAAAGAAGAAAACAATTACAATCGGAGAAAATATCAGTTTGGAGAGTGAAGGAAATGATTGTCTCTAGTCTAATTTATCAATTCAGGGGACTGATGACTCAGAGCCTTTCATCTCTAGTTTACCAATTAACATATAACCCAGGGTTCTAGTTAGAGAAGGTTGATATCACCTTATGTTTGGCAGACTGTGTGCAATGAGTTTTGGTGGTCTAAGTCCAGTCACAGGAATTAGTGTAGCATAATTTGGAATTTTGTTGGTACTTGTAGCCTAAGCAGATAAAGCAAGGATTGAATTGGCATGGAGAATTCACTGTCCTTGCTCAATTGAGGTGGTTGCTACAACGGTTGAGGCAAATTGTGGGAAAGTTTACAAGTCTGCTACCTATCCTGTATCTGTTCTTTGGACAGAGAACTACAGTCTTCAGAGCTGGCAAACTGACACATTTGCTGAATATTACATTCAAATCACACACAAATAAAAACTTTCCAATGTAAAGAAAATGATCAATCTTACTATGATCAGAAATAGCTTATAGGGTGACCAGGCTTAATTGCTTACCAACATTGCCCCAGCTTTGATAAAAAAAAGTATGTTTCCTGATAAGAGACTAGAGTAAAAAATCTTTCAGAGGCTGAGCATACTTACCAAAGACCTAAAACTATGGAACTTCTTTCCATCACAGATCAGGATGAGCCCCAGTTTCACGAGACTCAGCACCAGATACATCTGTGTGTAGATCTTCCCTTTACCTGAACTGTAGGTCAACAATGTCCTCTGAGTAGGCAACCATTAGGTACTATAATCATTTGGGATAACAATGAAAGAAGGATAAAGAATGTTTTTGCTTTTAGAGCAAAATCAGTGTGATCCTCATTTCATTGTATACCACACCTAGATACTAGAGTGATTGCTATGTTATAACTAATGAATTAGATTAGATTATCAAAGAGATAAAAATGGAAACCTGATTTGAAGGGGGAAAAATATGAGTTTTCTACTATACTAGGAAAGAAGAAGCTGGACATAGCATTTGAGTAGGGTATATTAAGAAGGGTAGAAACAGGCTAATTGATTACCCAATATTCAGTACCTGTTGTGGAGCATATCTCCTAAACAAATGTAGTTAACACTGAAAACAATTAATCTGCCAGTTTCCTTTGCAGGACTAGTTGCATTTCAAAGAGAACAATTTGCCACCTTCAGCCTTTCGGAAATTTGTCTCCAGCCAGACAATAGTAGGAGCAAATGTATGCACTCTACCCCCATCCCACCCATACAACAAGATGTTATCTTCATTGCCTGCAAAAGCTATTTCAGGCAGCACAGACAATATATCAGCTAGTACAGGGGTTCTCAACTGTGGTCCACTGCTTGTTCAAGGAAAGCCCCTGGCGTGCCGGGCCGGTTTGTTTACCTGCCGCATCCGCAGGTTTGGCCGCTTGTGGCTCCCACTGGCCGCGGTTCGCCGCTCCAGGCCAATGGGGGCTGCAGGAAGCGGCGCGGGCCGAGGGATGTGCTGGTTGCCCTTCCCGCAGCCCCATTGGCCTGGAGCAGCAAACCGCAGCCAGCGGGAGCCGCAATCAGCCAAACCTGCGGACGCGGCAGGTAAACAAACTGGCCTGGCCCACCAGGGGCTTTCCCTGAACATGCTGTGGACCACAGTTGAGAACCACTGAGCTAGTAGAACTTCAAAGATACCAACACCAGAGTTACGGACTGACCAACTGGACAGCATGTGGAACTGGAAGTAAGCAATCAGGCAGCAGCACAGATCAAAAAACCAAACCAGGAAATGCTGTACTTCAGGGATTTTCAACCTCTCTCTTTCTGGGCCCCCCCTCCAACATACTATAAAATTCCAGGGCCCAGCAGGGGGGCTTCAGGGCTTTGGCCCTGCAGGGCTCGGGGCTTCAGCCGCAGGGGGTCTCCAGACTTCAGTCATGGGGGTAGGAGGGGTTGGGGCTGCAGCTGCAGGGTGGGGGGTCAGGGCTCCAGGTGGGATGGGGGGCTCAGGGCTTCTTACTCTCAGGAGCACCAGGGCTCAGGGCTTTAGAGCCAGGTGGAGCTCCGGGGTGGGTGCTGCAGCCCCACAAGGGGATGCTGGGGCTCAGGGCTTCAGCCCTGTGGTGGGACGCCGGGGTCTAGCTATGGGGGGAGCATCGGTGTCAGCCCATCATCAGCATGGAAGCTGATGGGCTGAAGGAAGCATGTCCTCTGGAATAGTGGTTGAAGCATGAAGGGACATATGAATCTTTAGCACATCTGGCACATACATATCTTGCAACGCCAGCTACAACAGTGCCATGTGAACACCTGTTCTCACTTTCAGGTGACATTGTAAATAAGAAGCAGGCGCAGTATCTCCCCTCAATGTAACCAACCTTGTTTGTCTGTGTGATTGGCTGACCAAAAAGTAGGACTGAGTGGACTTGTTGGCTTTAAAATTTTACACTGTTTTGTTTTTGAGTGCAGTTATGTAACCAAAAAAAAATCCGCATTTGCAAGTTACACTTTCACGATAAAGAGATTGCACTATAGTACTTGTATGAGATTAATTGAAAAATACAATTTTTTTGTTTTTTACAGTGCAAATATTTGTAATAAAAATAAATATAAAGTGAGCACTGTACGCTTTGTATTCTGTTTGTAATTGAAATATATATATTTGAAAAATGTAGAAAACTCCAAAAATATTTAAAATAAATGATATTCTATTGTTGTTTAATCATGTGATTAATCTCAATTAATTTTTTTAATCACTTGACAGCCCTACTTTTTACAGAACAACAATCTACAATCCTAACCTCCTAACCATACTAAAAACAAAATGGAACAATCTCTTCTCACTAACACCACAACAGAATAGAACCATTTCTTCTTACCAATTCAAAACACATCCTACTAACAAAATACAAATATTGCTACGTAAAACAATTCTCATATTAGCATTTAAAACAATTTTCTCTGTTAGACTCTCAGGCCTACAAGGGTGTGGTCAAGGTGAAAAGGGTGGACTTAAAAGAGGAGATAGGTCAACTGGGAGAAAAATATGGGGAGTTCCCTCTCTCTGAAAAGCAGCCTGAATGAAGGCTGAGAAGCAGATTGGAGAAGAATAGACTGGCTACTCCCAGAGTGAGCTGGAGGCAGGAACCCTGATGAGTGGCACTGCCTGATACATGAGCAAAGATAGGAACGTACCAGCGTCTGGGCAGTGGGATTGTTTGAGGCAGAGGAGTCTGTGATGTGGGGAGGGGGAAGACTCACAGCTGAGGCATGCCTGTGAGGATGAGGTGGCCAGCCCCAATGGGCTCAGTGGAAGTTTCAGTTAGAATCATAGAAGATTAGGGTTGGAAAAGATCTCAGGAGGTCATCTAGTCCAACCCCCTGTTCAAAGCAGCACCAACACCAACTAAATCATCCCAGCCAGGACTTTGTCAAGCTGGGCCTTAAAAACCTCTAAGGATGGAGATTCCACCACCTCCCTAGGTAACCCATTCCAGTGCCTCACCACCCTCCTCGTGAAATAGTGTTTCCTAATATCCAACTGTAGTGAGGCAGTGTGGGTCCCCGCTGCCCCAAAGAGAAACGAGCCCCTCCGGACACCAGAGTGGGCAGATCCAGGGAGCTCTGAGCCCACCCCACAGAGGGTCAGGTGTGGCACAGGAAATATAAAGGCCCGACCCCAGAGCTCACTAGGAGAGCAGCCGCCTGGGAGACCAGAGGCCTCTGGCCTACCTCCCAGTAGGGAAGCCCCAGTAACCTGCGGTGGACCAAAGGGCTGGCCGGGCCTATGCCAGGCCAGCTACCCGGAGGAGTTGCCGAGCCTGCCCTGTGCCAGCTATCCTGAGGAGTGACCAAGCTTGCCCTGCACCAGCAATCCTGAGGAACCCATGGTGCTGGACCCCCCTGAGGACATCACCCTCACCCAGGTACCTCAAGAGGGGGAGTCTGGAAGTAGCCCAAGGACAGCCGACCCTAGTCTGGCTGCGACACTGCCAGAACCCATATCACTGTGTTGTGGCCAGGATCCCCATTGACGCAACAGCGGGTCTTCTGCTGCTGCGAGGACCCTAGGCAGGGATGCAGTGGAGTGGGAGGGCCTGCATCCCCACTGCCACCCAACTCATGGGTGGCAGTCTCCCCTCTCCCAGGCCTTCGGATCCAGGGCCTGGGCCCACTGTTTATCTACTGTTTTTGCTCAGCCCCTGCCTGAGGGCCTGAGAACCTGACTCACCATTGCCCCGCCCTGACGACTAACTGTTGTTTCTGCCCTCACAAAGGCCACAGAGGCAGACTCCTGCAGCTGGACTAATTCCCTGCTAGACCTCTTCCCAAACTGAGTGAGGTGGTGTGGGTCCCCGCCACTCCAGAGAGAGGCGAGACCCAGCTAACCTCTCTACACATGGTGGAGAATGCAGTCCTGATCCCTCAACCCCTGTGAGAAGGGGTCTGGGGGGACCATACCCCAGAAAGAGCCAGGGATATGGACAAACTTATCAAGTTCCTGACTGAGAGCCAGGAGCAGCAGCTGGCGGCCCAGCTCCAGCAGCAGCAGCGGCTCATCCAGCAGCTGGGAGCACAGCAGCAGCAGCAGGTTCGGGAACTGGTGGTTCAGAAACAGGAACACCAGCGGCAATACCTGCAGCAGCTGATGACGCTACTGCCTCGCCCTGCGGATCCCCAGCCAGGAGACGCGCCCGAGTCACCCTGCACCACCGCGCTGATGCGGCTAACCAAAATGGGACCCGACGACACCCCGAAGCTTTTTTGGTAACTTTTGAAAGGGTGGCACTGGTCGTGGGATGGCTCCCTGACGAATGGGCCACCCTCTTGGCCAAGTACTTGACTGGGACAGCCCAAACAGTGTACAGAGGGTTGTTCACAGAGGATGCAAAGGACTATAGCCAGGTAAAGGCCGCGATCCTGGACGCCTTGGACGTCAGCCCAGAAACCTTTCGGCAGCGGTTCCCGAACCAGACCTACCCCACAGGCGCCAAACCCCTGTTGATGGCCCAAGAGCTGAGGAAAGCAGGCAAGCGGTGGCTACAGGTGGAGAGGCAGATCGCAGATGAGGTCACCGAGTAAATTATTTTACAACAGTTCATCCACATCCTCCCGTCGCGGGGAAGGGCCTGGGTGCTTTGCCATTGGCCAGTGATGCTCGCTGCCACTGTCACACTGATGGAAGACTTTCTCACAACCAAAGTGCTGGTGGGACCAGCTACCTGAGCCCACCCTCCAGAGCCAGAGTGCCCTAACCCTGAAAAGAAACAGGGTGCTCAGACCAAGGCACAGAGCCTCCCACATGTGCAAGAAGCTCGCTCAGGGCTTTGGGCCAGACACCCCGAACTCCCACGTCGACAAGGATCTGTGCCCCCCCATGCAGGGGTCCCGAGGACTAATCTGAGTCCCCCCAAGGGCCTGACAGTAGTCCCCAACTGGGGTGGTCGCCCGGAACTCGGGCCCTGTTTTTTATGTGGGAAATATGGGCACTTGCAGCATGATTGCATGGAAATTGACTGCAGCTTTGGCCACGTCTGTGCAGGAGAGACCCGGGCCCGGCTGCCACAGGTCCCCAAGATCACGGTTCCAGTAGTTGTCGGGGACCACCCAACCCTGGCCCTGATCAATTCGGGCTTCGCCAGATGCTATTCTGGCAGGCCCTGGGGCCCCAGGTCAACCCCTACCTGGGGATGATCTGACTGCAATGCATCCACGGTGACGTGCGGCCATACCCCAGTGCCTGGGTCCCGCTCACCATGGCCGGGGTCACACACCAGATGGTTGTCAGCGTGGCTCCTCAACTAGCCTATCCAGTGAGTCTGGGGCATGACTGGCCAGCATTTGAGGAGGTCCTTCGCGTGACCCCTGCACTGGAAGGGGATTGCTCTGAGGCCCAATCAGGGGAGGTCCCAGACCCCGAGTGAGGGACCGAGGAACCTGAGGACCCCCAACCTGAATCGGCTGTTGAATCCCTACTTGACACAGACTTTTGCCATGATCAAAGAGCAGACCCCACCCTTAGTCAGGCCTATGGACAACTAGCTGCCATCGATAGGGCTGTGATCAACCTGCATCGTGCAAATCAGTGGCCCCATTTTGAGCTACACCATGACTGTCTTTACAAGGTGGAACGGGATCCCCGTATGAAGGAACCACGAACCCAGCTGCTGAAGCTCGCACATGACATCCCAGCTGCAGGGCATTTGGGCCATGAAAAGACCCTCGCCCAGATTTTGATCCAGTTCTTCTGGCCTGGTGTTCACCAGGAGGTGAGGAATTATTGTAGCTCCAGCCTGGAGTGCCAGTTAGTGTCTTCCCCCATGGGTGCCCAAGGCCCCTTTGGTTCCCATGCCCATAGTGGAGATGCCATTTGAGCGGGTGGCCGTGGACCTGGTGGGCCTGCTCCCAAAAAGTGAAGTGGGATTCCAGTATGTGTTGGTCATCGTTGATTATGCCACACGTTTTCCCGAGGCCGTGACATTGCGGAGCACCACTGCCAGAACCATCGCCGGCGAATTAGTGAAGGTTTTTGCTCGAGTGGGGCTGCCCCGGCAGAGCCTAATGGACCAGGGCACCAATTTTACTTCCTGGCTGTTGCGACAGGTATATGAGCTCCTGGGAGTTAAACAGTTGCGCACCTCAGTCTACCACCCACCGACTGACGGGTTGGTAGAACGATTCAATTGGACCCTGAAGGGGATGCTCCTCAAGTTCCCTCCAGAGGAGCTATGCCAGTGGGACCAGCTACTCCCACCTTTACTGCTGGCCATCAACAAGAAATTTTCCACGTTTGAGCTACTATATGCCCGCCGCCCACAGGTCTTATTAGACTTAATGCGAGAGACATGAAAGCAGTCACCGTCTCTGACCCAGGGCCTCCTGAAATACGTTCTCCAGCTCCAGGAGCACCTTGCTCAGGCTGGAGCCCTAGCGTGTGAAAGTTTAAAAGCCACGCAGAAAGCCCAGGCATGAACCTATAACCAGGAAGCGTGGGTCCATGCCTTTGACCCAGGTGATCAGGTCCTGCTCCTCCTGCCATCAAGCGAATTGAAGCTGCTAGCTGTGTGGCAGAGACCGTATTAGGTTGTCCAGAAGGTCGGGCCCATCACTTATGAGGTCCACCAGCCCAACTGGTGTAAGAAGAACCAGTGATATCACGTGACTCTCTTGAAACCTTGGCGGGAGTGGGAGAGCCTCTTAATTAACCCATACCCGCCATAATTAGAGTTGGGTCCCCACGAGCCCCTAATGGAGGACCCCGCAGGACCCCAGCTTGGGGACATGCTCACAGAGGAGCAGCGAAAGCAGGCCCAATGTCTCCTGCAGGCTTTCAGGGGAACTTTAAAGCCCTACCTGGTTACATGACCCTGGTCCATCATGCCATCCAGACGAGTCAGGAAGGGTAATCCGGGAGACAACCAGGCCCCTGACTCACCGTATGCAGCAGGAGGTCGAGGTGGAAGTACAGGCCATGCTAGCCCTATAAGTCATTGAGCTGTCGCAGAGTGAGTGGCACAATCTTGTGGTACTGATACCCAAGCCCGATGGAACACAGCACTTCTGTATAGACTTCCGGTGAGTCAATGCAATCTCGAGGTTCGATGCATATCCTATGCCCTGCATGGATGAGTCTGCTCAGCCGCCTAGGGGAGCCCCATTTCATCACAACTCTCAACCTCAGTAAGGGGTACTGGCAGATCCCGCTCGACCCCATCTCTAAGGAGAAGACGGCGTTTGCCACTCCAACAGGACTTTACCAATTTACCTGGATGCCCTTCGGCCTCCATGGGGCCCTGGCGACGTTCCAATGACTGATGTACCGCCTCCTACAGCCCCATTGAGACTATGCAGCAGCGTACTTGGATGATGTAGTAGTCTACAGCCGCCAGTGGGAGGAACACCTGGGGCAGGCAGCTGCGGTCCTGAGATCCCTGCGAAAGGTGGTACTAACAGCCAATCCAAAAGAGTGTTGCATTGGATGGCAAGAGACAACCTACCTCAGATACACCATAGGGGGAGGATGGGTGAAGCCCCTCACTGGGAAGGGTCAAGCACTGGCAGAATGCCTGCCACTCACCAAAAAACATCAAGTGCTACAATTCCTGGGGCTCACCGGCTACTATCGGCGATTCATTCCCCAGTTCACTTCCATTGCATCCCCCTTGATGGGACTTTTGACTAAGGACAGCCCCAAGTGCATGCTGTGGACTCAAGAATGCGAAGACACCTTCCGGACACTCGAAGAGCGCCACTGCTGGGAGCCGGTCCTATATAGCCCAGACTTTGACTGTGACTTTATCCTCCACACGGACGCCTTGGAGGTGGGGCTTGGGGCAGTCCTGTCCCAGGAAATCGATGGAGAAGACCACCTAGTCTTATATCTCAGCTGGAAATTATTCCTCCGCAAGAACTTCGCGGTAGTAGAGAAAGAAGCACTCGCGGTGAAATGGGCCTGTGACGCCCTGCAGTACTACCTCCTTGGGGCCTCATTTACACTAGTCATGGACCATGCCCCACTCCAGTGGTTAACCAAAATGAAAAACAACAATGCTAGGTTAATGCGCTGGTACCTGGCATTACAGCCCTATGCTTTCACAGTCCAGCATAGAGCCAGCAAAGACCATGCCAATACGGACTTCCTGTCCCACCTAGGAGGTATGGAAGAGCCAGTCCCCAACGAGCAGGAGCCAGACTTGGGGGGGGGGGTAGTGAGGCAGTGTGGGTCCCCCCCACCCCAGAGAGAGAGGAGCCCCTCCGGACACCAAAGTGGGCAGATCCAGGGAGCTCTGAGCCCACCCCACAGAGGGTCAGGCATGGCACAGGAAGTATAAAGGCCCGACGCCAGAGCTCACTCAGAGAGCAACTGCCGGGAAGACTAGACGTCTCTGGCCTACCTCCAGGTAGGGAAGCCCCAGCAACCTGTGGTGGATCCAAGGGCTGGCCAGGCCTGCCTCAGGCCAGCTACCTGGAGGAGTTGCTGAGACTGTCCCAGGCCAGCTACCCAGAGGAGTGCACCAGCAATCCCGAGGAACTCATGGTGTTGGACCCCCCTGAGGACACCACCCTGACCCAGGCACCTCAAGAGAGGGAGTCTGGAAGTAGCCCAAGGACAGCCGACCCTAGTCTGGCTGCGACACTGCCAGAACCCATATCAGTATGTTGCGGCCAGGATCCACACTGACGCAGCAGCAGGTCTCCTGCTGCTGGTAGGGCTCTGGGCTGGGATGCAGTGGAGTGGGAGGGCCTGCATCCCCCCTGCCACCCAACTTGCAGGTTGCAGTCTCCCCGTCTCCCAGGCCTTCAGACCCAGGGCCTGGGCTCACTGTTTATCTACTGTTATTGCTCAGCCCCTGCCTGGGGGCCTGAGCACCTGACTTACCATTGCTCCACCCTGACCCAGAGCCTGGGCTGACAACTAACTGTGTTTCTGCTCTCACCAAGGCCGTGGAGGAAGACTCCTGTGGCCAGACTAATTCCCTGCTCGATCTCTTCCCAAACTGAGTGAGGCGGTGGGGGTCCCTACCACCCCAGAGAGAGGTGAGCCCCGGCTAACTTCTCTACACCAACCTATACCTCCCCCACTGCAACTTGAGACCATTGCTCCTTGTTCTGTCATCTGCCACCACTGAGAACAGCCTAGCTCCATCCTCTTTGGAACCCCCCTTCAGGTAGTTGAAGGCTGCTATCACATTCCCCCTCACTCTTCTCTTCTGCAGACTAAACAAGCCCAGTTCTCTCAGCCTCTCCTCATAAGTCATGTGCCCCAGCCCCCTGATCATTTTCATTGCCCTCCACTGGACTCTCTCCAATTTGTCCACATCCTTTCTGTAGTGAGGGGGCCCCAAAACTGGACGCAATACTTCAGATGTGGCCTCACCAGTGTTGAATAGAGGTGAATAATTACTTCCCTTGATCTGCTGGCAATGCTCTTACTAACGCAGCCCAATATGCCACTAGCCTTCTTGACAAGAAGGGCACACTGCTGACTCATATCCAGCTTCTCGTCCACTGTAACCCCTAGGTCCTTTTCTGCAGAACTGCTGCTTAGCCAGTTAGTCCTCAGCCTGGAGCAGTGCATGGGATTCTTCCATCCGAAGTGCAGGAGTCTCCACTTGTCCTTGTTGAACCTCATCAGATTTCTTTTGGCCCAATCCTTTGCATTACATAGCTTTGCATGTATTTGTGCTTGTCTTTCAAGTAGTCCAAGTGGATGCCTGTAATGCTGTCGTTCATTAGCTCCTTATACATATAGTTGTGTTTCTCTTTAAAATATTTTGTCACCAGAAATATAAAACTGGTGAATAAAAGCTTTACTTATGCTTGTCTTCAGGGCTTTTATTATAACCTGCCAGAGCCAGCATATGTAAAGTTATTGTTCAAAAACTCACAAATGATCCACAATATTACATGTACTTGCACTTGTCTTCATATAATCTGCCATTTGTATTAATTCTTATTCAGTGCTGGTCTTTGATTTTCCTTTTTTTGTTTTGTTTATGCTGTTATTACAGTCAAAATTCATTAAAAACCTTCCTTAAGAAATAATTAGTAGTTCTTACTTATTTTATACAAACATCACTTAACCTCATTACATCTGTGTTGGGTGGTGGGAAGTAGCAAACACCCCAGGGTAAATTAGGGCCCCCAGGCGTGCCTCCTTCTTCCTTTATCTCCGCAAGTACTTCAGCTTTTTCCACATCATCTGTCACGAGGTTGCCTCCCTCATTCATTAAAGGTCCCACACTTTCCCTGACCTTTTTCTTGTTGCTAGCATACCTGTAGAAACCCTTCTTGTTACCCTTCACATCCCTTGCTAGCTGCAACTCCAGTTGTATTTTGGCCTTCCTCAATACACCCCTGCATGCTGGAGCAATATTTTTATACTCCTCCCTAGTCATCTGTCCAAGTTTCCACTTCTTGTAAGCTTCCTTTTTGTGTTTACGCTCACCAAAGATTTCACTGTTAAGCCAAGCTGGTCGCCTGCCATATTTGCTATTTTTTCTGCACATCGGGATGGTTTGTTCCTGCGCCCTTGTCAAGGTTCCTTCCCCACTCTGAACTCTAGGGTACAGATGTGGGGACCTGCATGAAAACCTCCTAAGCTTACTTTTACCAGCTTAGGTTAAAACTTCCCCAAGGTACAAATTATTTTACCCTTTGCCATTGGACTTCCACTGCCACCACCAAACTTTATCTGGGTTCCTGAGAAAATGTTGTTTGGAAACGTCTTTCCCCCCAAAATCCTCCCACCCCTTGCACCCCACTTCCTGGGGAAGGTTTGGTAAAAATCCTCACCAATTTGCATAGGTGACCACAGACCCAAACCCTTGGATCTTAGAACAATGAAAAAGCATTCAATTTTCTTACAAGACGACTTTTAATAGAAGTAAAAAAGAATCACCTCTGTAAAATCAGGATGGTAAATTCCTTACAGGGTAATTAGATTCAAAACATAGAGAATCCCTCTAGGCAAAACCTTAAGTCACAAAACAGACAGAAATATTCATTCTATTCAGCACAGCTATTTTCTCAGCCATTTCAAGAAATCAGAATCTAACGCATCTCTAGCTAGATTACTTACTAAGTTCTAAGACTCCATTCCTGTTCTGTCCCCAGCAAAAGCATCACACAGACAGACACAGACCCTTTGTTTTTCTCCCTCCTCCCAGCTTTTGAAAGTATCTTGTCTCCTCATTGGTCATTTTGGTCAGGTGCCAGCAAGGTTACCTTTAGCTTCTTAACCCTTTACAGGTGAAAGGATTTTTCCTCTGGCCAGGAGGGATTTTAAAGGTGATTCCTCTTCCCTTTATATTTATGACAGCCCTCAATAAGGCTTCTTTAAAATACAGCCAGCTTTCCTGGACTCCTTTCCCCCTCATATTAGCCTCCCAGGGGATCCTGCTCATGAATTCCCTAAGGGAGTCAAAGTCTGCTTTTCTGAAGTCCAGGGTCTGTATTTTGCTACTCTCCTTTCTTTCTTTTGTGAAAGCAGCAGGTCAAGAGAAGAACAGCCCCTGGTTGGTTCCTCCATTAGGTGCACCAGGAAGTTGTCCCCTATGCCCTCCAGAAACTTCTGGGTAGTTGTTGCTGTACTTCTGTTGGAGATGTTAAAGGACTCTGGGGCCCCAGAAGGGGTCAGACTCCTGAAATTGGCTTGACTGGAGGGTCAGGCTATTCCTATGGCTAGAATAGACCAAAGAACACAAGAGAAACTGAGGCACAGCTATGTGTAGAGAAGTGGGGCATTCAAGATGGCAGTGCCCTCAGTGGAGAGTGAACTGCAACCAGAAAAAGGAGCAGGGTGCCCACAATGGGATGGAAAAGAAGCAGGAGTCCCATTGCACCTGTGCCATGGAGACGAATGTGAGAGAGAGTTCCAGATGGGAAATTAGTTGAATTGGAGAAGATGAGGGTTAATATGAGAAGGAGGAGGGGGGGTATGGAATTGTTTAAAGGAGAGTCTACAATGAGTCATGCTGAAGGGTGACCTCTCAGGTTGGAGGAAGGTTGTTACCCCAAAAACAGATCTAAGATACCCCCAGAATAGCTCACTTATTGCCCCCATCCTGGGTTTATTAAGGGTTCCCTTTAAACTAGCCCACCTAGCTATCATTATCTTTCTATGAGATAAAAGGGCCCATTCCCTGAGTGAAATATTTGGGTTTACCGGAGATTCCCCTGTTGTTAATTCCCCAGAACAGCCTGGACTTGTTACCCCTGGAGGGCAGAGATACAGCCCTCTGATAAAATGATTGATGCACATGGAGTATTCTTCCAAAACAAAACCTCTTTATTAGTGCAGATAATACCTTCTAATACAATAGTAATCTGAACACAAATAATCTAAACACAAATCCCTCAGATCACAAATTAAAGTTCCTTAACTATAATGTCATACGGTTGGAATAGTGCTAAATGGCTGCATACGGTGATCAGTCATCTGCAGTTGCTGACAGCAGTTTTTATACACTCTGCATGTGATACATTAACATAATATGCATAACACGTACACACATCTTTAACTCAAAACAGACATGTGCAGGCTTACTCTCTCTGCTGGCTTCTTTCCTTCTGCTCTGGTGTTTCCCCAAGATTTGGACTTTAAGACACCCCAATACAGGACTGCCTATAATTATAAATTGATTGTTAATTTGTTCTGCCCAAATAGGAAGAAAGGTGGTGACGCATCCTAAAGGAATTGCCAAGGTATTACCAGGGTTTGTCTCCGACCCGCAGGGGACTCCCCAGAGCAGGCTAATCCTGCTAACCCTTGAAAGGACACCAATACAGTCTTCCGCTCAAAGGATTGTCATATAAGCAGTAATTCTTTGAAAACAAAGTCTTATTTATTGAGAGAAAATTAGGTGATTCTTGCTTTACTGAATATATCAAAGAAAGCAGTACAGTATATAATAGGCAGTAAAGCACAAGTACATTACATTTAAAGATTATATATTCAATTAACACAGAAGACTATACAGACTACATGATGGTTACAGTGTTGCAGTATGGGTACACTTTGACCCCTTTATACATATGCATAAGGCCTTTAACATTAGATTTATCACAATATAGCATACAAATACTCTCTGCACATGTATAGAACAATAACACTAAAAAACCATAATCGGCATAGTGCAATGGTGTATATCAGAGACAGACCATGTGCAGTTACAATGCACTACTTAAAACATAAAGACCTCTCATACATATGGATGGAGCTTTTAGGACGTTGTTACAGTATAACATTGAATCTGCAATGATGTAACATGCAGAACTTCTATACATATGTATATCATACAGGAAGATCTGGATGACCTTGTGAACTGGAGTAATAGGATGAAATTTAATAGTGAAAAGTGCAAGGTCATGCATTTTGGGATTTTTGTTATAAGCTGGGGACTCATCAGTTGGAAGTAACAGAGGAGGAGAAGGACCTCGGAGTATTGGTTGATCATAGCATGACTATGAGCTGCCAGTGTGATGTGGCCGTGAAAAAAAACTAATGTGGTCTTGGGATGCATCAGGCAAGGTATTTCCAGTAGAGATAAGAAGGTGTTAGTACCGTTATACAACGCACTGGTGAGACCTCGTCTGGAATGCTGTGTGCAGTTCTGGTCTCCCTTGTTTAAGAAAGATGAATTCAAACTGGAACAGGTACAGAGAAGGGCTAATAGGATGATCCGAGGAATGGAAAACCTGTCTTATGAAAGGAGACGCAAAGAGCTTGGCTTGTTTAGCCTAACGAAAAGAAGGCTGAGGGGAGATATGATTGCTCTCTATAAATATATCAGAGGGATAAATACCAGAGAGGGAGAGGAATTATTTAAGCTCAGTACCAATGTGGACACAAGAACAAATGGATATAAACTGGCCATCAGGAACTTTAGGTTTGAAATTAGATGAAGGTTTCTAACCATCAGAGGAGTGAAGTTCCTGAAAAGCCTTCCAAGGGGAGCAGTGTGGGGGCGGGGGGGAAAGACATATCTGGCTTCAGGACTAAACTTGATAAGTTTATGGAGGGGATGGTATGATGGGGTAGCCTAATTTTGGCAATTAATTGATTGATCTTTGACTATTAGCAGTAAATATGCCCAATGGCCTATAATGGGGTGGGATCTGAGTTACTACAGAGAATTCTTTCCTGGGTATCTGGCTGGTGAATCTTGCCCATATGCTCAGAGTTTAGCTGATTGTCATATTTGGGGTCGGGAAGGAATTTTCCTCCAGGGCAGATTGGCTGAGGCCCTAGGGGTTTTTCGCCTTCCTCTGCAGCGTGGGACACAGGTCACTTGCTGGAGGATTCTCTGCACCTTGAAGTCTTTACACCATGAGTTGAGTGTGAATAAATTGAACAACTGTCTTGTCAAGCTTGAACAAAATAAAAGTATTGCAACTGTTAGGCCTCAAACTTCCGTATACTGCAAAATGCAAACCTTGCAAAAATAAAAGCTTAAGCTTGTGACTTGTGGTCAGGAAGTGCTGCAACCAGATAACAATTTATGCTGACTCCTATATACTTATCAACCCCAAATTACCCACATTCAAGATCTAATTGGCTACAGAAAATAAGTAGGCCTCAATTATACGAACAACTAACAATTGGACATAAAAATTAAATACGCATCAATTATACAACTAGGGCAACCACATAACCAATGTGACCCACCCTGATTGGTTGGTCTGTTCTAAAACACGGCAGTCAGAACAGATAAAAAGAACGAAGACACTGGACTGTGTGTGTGTTTTCGGTCATAAGAGAAACCTGACCCACACCCCCTGAACTGAAGAGACGTGGACTTTGACTGTCTGTACCTGGCCAGTGTGGAAAGCGGCCGACTGAAGGGTAATGTATTTTTCGGACGAATGAATGGTAAGTCTAAGGAGTAAAAGAAGTCTGGTTGCTGAAGCCGAACTGATCATAGTCGTATCGATACCATAGTAGAAAGTCGATAGTAGGTAGCTGATGCATAATAGCTTTGCATGCATTTGTGCTCGTCTTTTAAGTAGTCTGAGTGGATGTATGTAGTGCTGTCATTCATTGGCTTTATGTTGCCTTTAAAATAGTTTGTCACCAAGAATATAGAGCTGGTGAATAATAACTTTACTTATGCTTGTCTTCGGAACTTTTATTAGAACCTGCCAGAACGAGCATATGTAGAGTCACTGTTCAGGAACTCGCAAATGGTCCACGATATTACATGTACTTGCACTTGTCTTCATATAATCTGCCTTTTGTATTAATCCGTATTCAGTGCTGGTCTTTGGTTTTCCTTTTTCTATTTTGTTTATGCTGTTATTATAGCCAAAAAAATCATTAAAAGCCTTTCTTGAGGAATAATTAGTAGTTTTACTTATCTTATACGGACACCACTTAACCTCATTACATCTGTGTTGGGTGGTGGGAAGTAGCAAACACCACGGGGTGAAATAGGGCCCTGAGGCATGCCTCCTTCTTCCTTTATCTCCGCATTGAGGACTTCAATAGCTCAGACATAGGTTAGGGGTTTATTACAGGACTGGGTGGGTGAGATTCCGTGGCCTGCATTGTGCAGGAGGTCAGACTAGATGATCATAATGGTCCCTTCTGACCTTAAAGTCTATGAGAGACTATTACATGGGTTTTTTTTAAACATTTTTAAATAAAAGTTAACATCTTTTTAACACTGTCATTCTTTGAGTGCTGGCCAGACAATCACAGAATGGGTATAGGGATCCCACTCAAACACAGACATCCCGCTTTATTGACAGACACACCCACAAAACAGTCTTTTAAAATAGATAAGAAATCAGACTTCCACTCCTTCACTAATCCCTCTATTTAATCTCAGGTCCTTCTGCTCTGTCTCCACTCCCATCTTTTCCTTCTGTTGCTGCTGCCAAATTTCCTTCTCTGCTATTCTCAGTTTTCTCCTCTCTCACACTACCGTCACACCAAGCCTGCTTCTGGCCAGCCTTATATTCAGTTTCTGGCCTTTTCTGATTGGTTGACCTTTCAAACTGAATGCTCCCTGCATGGGTGGCAACTATTCAGTCAATCCGCTCTGCCCTGGCATCATAGCTAATCCTCCTCCTGACCCCTCCCGGCAGGTATTTTGGAATGAGTTGAGTCACACTTTCTGAACTTTGTTCGACCTTTGTTTCTTACTTACTATTCGTCAATTTAGTCTGTGTCCTCCATTTTGAGAATTTCAAATAGAAAATCAATTTGTCCACCATTATTTATAACTTGTCTAAAGCATCTAGCCTAGAACTAACTACTATATTATGCAATCCAAAGTATGATACTGTCACCATTTTTGTTAAGCTGATTGGGGGAAGTCAATTTTATGGCAATTTAAAGCCTGTCCTGACGCTTTTCTTTGCGGGCAGATGCAGTCACACATGCCTCTGTCCTGGGTGTTGCCAGTTGTTTCATAGGATTATCTTCTTCATCTGATCCCAACCTCTGCTCAACTCCCTAATGTGGAGGAAAAATTCAGTTGACCCAAGTAGACCTAAACTTCCCAAGTAGGCCTAAAACTTTGGTCACGCTAACCGTGTATATAAAGCATAAAAAGAGAGCAAGAAAAATTCCATTGAGGGGCAATTGCAAAACAGCACAGCTTAAAAAAAAATGTAACCATAACCACTAGAAGTTAAAAAAAAAAATTAACCGCAAAGGAAAACACCTGTCAATAACAGGAAACGCTTGTTTTTGCTAAACTCCAAATAAGGCAAAGCTATTGCTGAAGCTTGCACTATATGCCAAATAAGGACAATGCTGTTGAAGGAAGTGGGTTTGGCAAATTGTGGTTTTCAGCAATATAAGCTCCTGTATTTCCATTTACAGGAGAACAGCTCCGGCTGACTCTCCTTGTATGCGCAAGCTTGAATAAAGGAACCTCAGGTTTGTTCTGATCCAGACACAACACGTGGTTAATTTTTCTATGACACTAATGACCTCCTCCCTCCTACAGACCTGCTTCTTCTCCTGCTCCTGACTTCTCAGTCTTTGCCTGCTGACTGTCTTTTACACAGTTTTGCCAGACACAAGACCCTTTCTGAACATGCTCGCTTTCCAATCATTCCAATCATTCTGTTGGCTACCTTTCAATCCTCTCCATCCTCCAATCATAATTACTGGAACCCTAATTATCAGTCACTGTAGTATTATGGTCTGTATCCTTTAGCCTATATTCACAGAACATGCTTTACTAGATTACTTGTAGCCCACATTTCTACTGAGCATGCTTCGTTTACTTGGATGCATGCCAACATTCCACACATGCCAAACTGTAAACAATTACCTCATCCTTACAGTATGTATCCAATTGCCTATTTACTTACCTGGGCCCTGGTCTACACTAGGGCTTTAGGTCAAATTTAGCAGCATTAAATCGATGTAAACCTGCACCCGTCCACACAATGAAGCCCTTTATTTTGACTTAAAGGGCTCTTAAAAATCGATTTCCTTACTCCACCCCTGACAAGTGGATTAGCGCTTAAATCGACCTTGCCGGCTCGAATTTGGGGTACTGTGGACACAATTCGACGGTATTGGCCTCCGGGAGCTATCCCAGAGTGCTCCATTGTGACAGCTCTGGACAGCACTCTCAACTCAGATGCACTGGCCAGGTAGACAGGAAAAGAACCGCGAACTTTTGAATCTCATTTCCTGTTTGGCCAACGTGGCAAGCTGCAGGTGACCATGCAGAGCTCATCAGCACAGGTGACCATGATGGAGTCCCAGAATTGCAAAAGAGCTCCAGCATGGACCGAACGGGAGGTACGGGATCTGATCGCTGTTTGGGGAAAGGAATCCGTGCTATCAGAACTCCGTTCCAGTTTTCGAAATGCCAAACCTTTGTCAAAATCTCCCAGGGCATGAAGGACAGAGGCCATAACAGGGACCCGAAGCAGTGCCGCGTGAAACTGAAGGAGCTGAGGCAAGCCTACCAGAAAACCAGAGAGGCGAACGGCCGCTCCAGATCAGAGTCCCAAACATGCCGCTTCTATGATGAGGTGCATGCCATTTTAGGGGGTTCAGCCATCACTACCCCAGCCGTGTTGTTTGACTCCTTCAATGGAAATGGAGGCAATATGGAAGCAGGTTTTGGGGAATAAGAAGAAGAAGAAGATGTAGATAGCTCACAGCAAGCAAGCGGAGAAACCGGTTTTCCCGACAGCCAGGAACTGTTTCTCACCCTGGACCTGGAGCCAGTACCCCCCGAACCCACCCAAGGCTGCCTCCTGGACACAGCAGGTGGAGAAGGGACCTCTGGTGAGTGTACCTTTTAAAATACTATACATGGTTTAAAAGCAAGCATGTGAAAGGATTACTTTGCCCTGGCATTCGCGGTTCTCCTAGATGTACTCCTAAAGCCTTTGCTAAAGGTTTCTGGGGAGGGCAGCCTTATTGCGTCCTTCATGGTAGGACACTTTACCACTCCAGGCCAGTAACACGTACTCGGGAATCATTGTAGAACAAAGCATTGCAGTGTATGTTTTCCGGCATTCAAACAACATCCGTTCTTTATCTCTGTGTTATCCTCAGGAGAGTGAGATATAATTCATGGTCACCTGGTTGAAATAGAGTGTTTTTCTTCAGGGGACACTCAGAGGAGCCCATTCCTGCTGGGCTGTTTGCCTGTGGCTAAACAGAAATGTTCCCTGCTGTTAACCACAGGGAGGGGGGAAGGTTGAGGGGGTAGCCACGCGGTGGGGGGAGGCAAAATGCGACCTTGTAACGAAAGCACATGTGCTATGTATGTAATGTTAACAGCAAGGATTACCCTGAAAAAGAGAGTGTAGCCACTGTTTTATAAAATGTGTCTTTTTAAATACCGCTGTCCCTTTTTTTTTTTCCCCACCAGCTGCATGTGTTTCAATGATCACAGGATCTTCTCCTTCCTAGAGGCTAGTGAAGCTTAGAAAGAAAAAAAAAAAAACGCACTCACGATGAAATGTTCTCCGAGCTCATGCTGTCCTCCCACACTGACAGAGCACAGACGAATGCGTGGAGGCAAATAATGTCAGAGTTCAGGAAAGCACAAAATGACCGGGAGGAGAGGTGGCGGGCTGAAGAGAGTAAGTGGCGGGCTGAAGAGAGGGCTGAAGCTCAAATGTGGCGGCAGCGTGATGAGAGGAAGCAGGATTCAATGCTGAGGCTGCTGGAGGACCAGCCCAGTATGCTCCAGTGTATGGTTGAGCTGCAGCAAAGGCAGCTGGAGCACAGACTGCCACTACAGCCCCTGTGTAACCAACCGCCCTCCTCCCCAAGTTCCATAGCCTCCAAACCCAGATGCCCAAGAACGCAGTGGGGGGGCCTCCGGTCAACCAGCCACTCCGCCACAGAGGATTGCCCCCAAAAAAGAAGGCTGTCATTCAATAAATTTTAAAGTTGTAAACTTTTAAAGTGCTGTGTGGCATTTTCCTTCCCTCCTCCATCACCCCTCCTGGGCTACCTTGGTAGTCATCCCCCTATTTGTGTGATGAATGAATAAAGAATGCATGAATGTGAAGCAACAATGACTTTATTGCCTCTGCAAGTGGTGATTGAAGGAAGGAGGGGCGGGTGGTTAGCTTACAGGGAAGTAGAGTGAACCAAGGGGTGGGGGGTTTCATCAAGGAGAAACGAACAGAACTTTCACACCGTAGCATGGCCAGTCATGAAACTGGTTTTCAAAGCTTCTCTGATGCGTACCGCGCCCTCCTGTGCTCTTCTAACCGCCCTGGTGTCTGGCTGCACATAACCAGCAGCCAGGCTATTTTTGTCAACCTCCCACCCCGCCATAAACGTCTCCCCCTTACTCTCACAGGTATTGTGGAGCACACAGCAAGCAGTAATAACAGTGGGAATATTGGTTTCGCTGAGGTCTAAGCAAGTCAGTAAACTGCGCCAGCGCGCCTTTAAACGTCCAAATGCACATTCTACCACCATTCTGCACTTGCTCAGCCTGTAGTTGAACAGCTCCTGACTACTGTCCAGGCTGCCTGTGTACGGCTTCATGAGCCATGGCATTAAGGGGTAGGCTGGGTCCCCAAGGATACATATAGGCATTTCAACATCCCCAACAGTTATTTTCTGATCTGGGAATAAAGTCCCTTCCTGCAGCTTTTGAAACAGACCAGAGTTCCTGAAGATGCGAGCGTCATGCACCTTTCCCGGCCATCCCACGTTGATGTTGGTGGGACGTCCCTTGTGATCCACCAGAGCTTGCAGCACTATCGAAAAGTACCCCTTGCGATTTATGTACTCGGCGGCTTGGTGCTCCGGTGCCAAGATAGGGATATGGGTTCCGTCTGTGGCCCCACCACAGTTAGGGAATCCCATTGCAGCAAAGCCATCCACTATGACCTGCACATTTCCCAGGGTCACTACCCTGGATATCAGCAGATCTTTGATTGCGTGGGCTACTGGCATCACAGCAGCCCCAACGGTAGATTTGCCCACTCCAAACTGATTCCCAACTGACCAGTAGCTGTCTGGCGTTGCAAGCTTCCACAGGGCTATCGCCACTCGCTTCTCAACTGTGAGGGCTGCTCTCATCTTGGTATTCATGCGCCTCAGGGCAGGGGAAAGCAAGTCACAAAGTTCCATGAAAGTGCCCTTACGCATGCGAAAGTTTCGCAGCCACTGGGAATCGTCCCAGACCTGCAACACTATGCGGTCCCACCAGTCTGTGCTTGTTTCCCGAGCCCAGAATCGGCGTTCCACAGCATGAACCTGCCCCATTAGCACCATGATGCATGCATTGGCAGGGCCCATGCTTTCAGAGAAATCTGTGTCCATGTCCTGATCACTCACGTGATCGCGCTGACGTCGCCTCCTCGCCCAGTATCGCTTTGCCAGGTTCCGGTGCTGCATATACTGCTGGATAATGCATGTGGTGTTTAATGTGCTCCTAATTGCCAAAGTGAGCTGAGCGGCCTCCATGCTTGCCTTGGTATGGCGTCTGCACAGAAAAAAGGCGCGGAACGATTGTCTGCCGTTGCTCTGACGGAGGGAGGGGCGACTGACGACACGGCTTACAGGGTTGGCTTCAGGGAGCTAAAATCAACAAAGGGGGTGGCTTTACATCAAGGAGTATTTCAGGCAGGACTTCACGGATGGTTCCAATAAGAAATGGTGCACCTAAGTTATCGTTCTTATTGGAACAAGAAGGTTAGCCTGGCCTCTGATTGATACATGGCTAGATTTACCTTGCTGCACCTTCTCTGTGAGTGACTGCAGTGTGACCTAGAGGAATGAGTCCCCTAGACGGGGGAGGAGGCAAATGAGTACAAAACAAATCTGGTCTATTTCTTGTTTTGACCCACTCCATCTATCTTTTACATCTTTGGCTGGCAGCAGACGGTGCAGAAGGACTGCATGCCATCCACATCTCATGGCTGCTCGGCAGAAGATGGTACAGTACGACTGTTAGCCATCCTCATCTCTTGCCTGCCTGGCAGAAGATGGTACAGTACGACTGCTAGCAATCTGTATCGCCTGCCTGCTCACCATAAGACGGTTCAGTAGGACTGACTGCAGGACTAAAGAGAATGACCTGGTCAAGTCACTCCAAATTTAGTCCCTGCGCCCATGCCTGCCCATGCGCTCCCAGCCGACGTGGCCAGGAGCACCTCAGACATGACGATGACGGCTACCAGTCGTACTGTACCATTGCCACAAGGCAAGGGGTTGCTGCTACTGTGTAGCAAAGCCGTACCGCGTCTGCCAGCACCCAGGAGACATAGGGTGAGCGGGCTCCATGCTTGCCGTGGTATGGCGTCTGCACAGGTAACTCAGGAAAAAAGGCACGAAACGATTGTCTGCCCTTGTTTTCACGGAGGAAGGGAGGGAACGGGGGCCTGACGATATGTACCCAGAACCACCCGTGACACTATTTTAGCCCCATTCAGCATTGGGATCTCAACCCAGAATTCCAATGGACAGTGGAGACTGCGGGAACTGTGGGATAGCTACCCACAGTGCAACACTCCGGAAGTCGACTCTAGCCTTGGTACTGTGGAAGCGCTCCGCCGAGTTATTGCACTTAATGCACTTAGAGCATTTTCTGTGGGGACACACACACTCGAATATATAAAACCGATTTCTAAAAAACCGACTTCTATAAATTTGACCTTATTCCGTAGTGTAGACATACCCTTAGTGTTATGGTCTGCTGTTACCACCTTATTTCTTTGCCAATTTAATTTATATCAGATAACTTTTTCCCTATTTTTAGCTAATGGTGCAAGGTAATGCTTTTGGTGCTGTGCTTTAAGGAAAAACAGTTGACTAAAGATCTTTGGTATCAGTTACTAGTGGAGTTCCTCAAGGATGTGTCTTGGAACCAATCTTATAAAACAACATTTTCACGAATGACTATGGCACAAAAAGTGAGAGTGTGCTAATAAAATTTTCAGATGACACAAAGTTAGGAGGTATTGCCAATACAGAGGAGGACCAGAATATCATACAAGTTTGGGTGACCTTGAAAACTGGAGTAATAGAAATTGGAAGAAATTTAATAGTGCAAGGACATGACCTTAAGGACTAACAACAAGAATTTTTCCTATAAGCTTGGGAGGAGAAATACCTGTGTGTATTGGTCAATCACACGATGACTATGAGCAGCCAATGTAATAAAGCCATGAAAAAGGCTAATGCAATCCTAGGATGCATTATGTGAGGTATTGCCAGTAGATAGTGTTATTACCATTATACAAAGCTCTGGTGAGACCTCATCTGGAATACTATGTGAAGTTCTGGTCTCCTATGGTTAAGAGAGATTCATTCAGACTGGAACAGGTGCAGAGAAGAGCTACTAGGATGATTAGAGGAATGGAGAGCTACTTTACAAGAGGTGACTTAAGGAGCTTGGCATGTTTTGCCTTACAAAATGAAGGCTAAGGGAGATATAATTGCTCTGTCTCTGAATACATCAGAGAGATAAACACCAGAGAGGGAGAGAAGTTCTTTAAGTTTAAGGGCCAATGTTGGCACAAGAACAAATGGATATAAACTGGACACCAATAAGTTTAGGCTTGAAATTAGTTGAAGGTTTCTAACCATCAGTGGAGTGAAGTTCTGGAACAGCCTTCCAAGGGAAGCAATGGAGGCAAAACACCGAACTTGTTTTAAAACAACTGAGCTCGACAAGTTTATGGAGGGGACAGTATGAAGAGATTGCCTACAATGGCATACAGTCCATCCACAACAGCTATTAGCAAATCTCTCCAACAGCTGGAGATTAGACAGTAGAGGGAGAGGGCTCTGAGTTACTACAGAGAATTCTTTCCTGTGTGTCTGGCTGGTGGCTCTCACCCACATGATCAGGGTCTAACTGATTACCATATTTGGTGTCAGGAAGGAATTTCCCCCCAGGTCAGATAGGCAAAAAAAACCCAGGGTCTCTGACATTCTTTGCAGCATAAAGGTCACTTACTGGTTGGAACTAGAGTAAATGGTCGGTTCTCTATACCATGAAGTCTTTAAATTAAGATTTGAGGACATCAGTAACTCAGCCAGAGGTTATGCATCAATTACAGGAGTGGGTGGGTGAAATTCTGTGGGTTGCAATGTGCAGGAGGTCAGACTAGATGATCATGATGGTCTCTTCTGACTTTAAAGTCTATGAGATGTGGCAGTGGGGATGGTGGCCCTCACAGATACGCAGTGGTTGCACCCAACAGGAAGGTATCTGAAAGGAGTATAATTCCCGTGACAAATTGGGTAGCAGTTGAGATACAGACAGAGGAAAAATAATTCACTGGGGTACACAGACATGACCTCTAATGGAAGTAGGGGATCTGGAGATAACAGTTGACCCCTGGAGATAACAGTTATCAAGCTGGAGATTGGGCGAGGAACCATGTGAAAGCACTGGTGGCAGATAGGTTGAAGGAGATTGAGACTGAGGATGCAATAACAGAGATGGAAAAGTCATTGAGAGGCTAGCGATGATGTAGCATCTCAACGTAGATGTATCATCTCCCTTGAGATGGTACATGTGACTGTATGTGACCCCTGAACAGCCCCTGAAAAGGTTAAGAGAACCTGAGAATGCTAGTCACCTCACTGACTGCACCTGGGGAGAGTATAGTCAAGTGAAGAGAATGGACTTGAAAGAGGGTCAGTTGGCAAAAAATACCCAATGGAGAGGAGATGAGGCATTCCCTCCTTCCGGAAAGCAGCCTGAAAGAAGACTGACGAGGAGAAAAGAGCAGACTGGTTACTCCAAGGGTGAGCTGGAAGCCTGAAGGGACCCTGGCAAGCAGCAGCCTGTCTGACATCTAGACAAGGGGAGGAGTTTGCCAGCCCCTGGACAGTGGAGTTGTTTGGGGCACAGGAGCCCGTGATGAGGTGTGGGAAAACATTATTGCAGTTGATGTGTGCCAATGAGCGGGATGCAGCTCACCGAGTCCAGTTAAGACTGAAGATTCAGTTGTAGTTTTATTGGAGATGTTAAAGGACTCTGGGGCCCTAGAAGGGGTCAGACTTCTGAATATATTTTGGCTGGAAGGTAAGACCACCGCTATGGCCAGAATAGGCTGACAAACAGAAGAGGGAAACTGAAGTACAGCTCTTGCAACACCACATCCAGCCAGGAGGGGGCATGTTGCAGTGGCAACTCTGCTACACTCTACCAAAAATGTTGGCAAGTTTGATTGTTATTACTTTCATCAGCTAATTTATCTCTGCCTTAAGGATCAGGCAATGGGTCCCAATGCAGCCGATGAGCATTTTGCATGTGAATGTGCTGCAGGACTAGGCACTGAAAAATAGACAAGAAAAGTATGTTGTCAGCAATTTTTTAATTGTTAAAAGATGATGACAACAAGTAATCCTGTTCTTGCTCAGCAACTATTGGACTTTATAGTCTTGCTCTGGGTTCAGTTTTGCTTATTAGATATCAGCTGGAACTATATGGACTCTCCCTGCCATAGCCTCGGATATGGGGAAAGAGTATGCTTTCCCTCCCTGGCACCCCAGTGAAAAGGCAATTGCATGCTAGGATCAGGATGTGGCCCTAGCAGATACAGTATATGGACAGCCTTAACATGAAAAATAAACATTTTAAAAATCCTAGATATTTAGAAATAATTTCCACTGTCCCACAAAGTTGAGGGCTCTGTGTACTCCTAAATGATCACATTTTTTGTATGCTGGGGTGTAACCTTGGATAGAAGCTTGGGTGTGTTTTTTTAAAGCTCATCTGAAAAAAATATGTGAAAAGGTAAAAGCGCATACACTTCAAACAACAACTCTAGCATTGGTATACTCAACGGCTGAATGTCACTCACCAGCCTGTGTGGGCAGCTCACATACCAAAGCTCTGCAGCTTAATGCTGTGAAAAGAATCATAACCGGGAACATTAAAATGAACATCTGTTCAACGGTTGCCCACTCTGGCACATATATCCCCAACAAAATAGAGACACACACACATACAGCTTGTGAGTACAATCGAACTATGACCAACCTGAACTTACCAATTCATGAGGATCTCCAGAACCTTCTGAAGACATACCTGTTAGTAAATATCAACCTTTTTAGTCTTCTTTTGTTCTTGTATATTAGATTCATTTGCCTATTAACTATTCTCCCAGAACTTTTAGGATATTAGCAAAGAGTGTATTTGAATTCAAAGGCCAAGAGTGTTGGCTCTTTACCTGTCAGTGACCTGAATTCAGGAATTTCATGTGATCGAGCATTCAGCTGTAGTTCATTATTTCTGGTGCCTCCAAGTCTGGGAATCTAGATGTCTAGGGAAAAGACCAATCAAACTGACAGTGTCTACTCCAGAATGTTATAAACAAGACGGGGTGATAAGGTGAGCCTATAATGTAATTATGTTCAGTGATTGCTAAGAGGTACTTCTTGTTGTAGCTGTTTTCTGTAATAGATGAAATAAGGATCCATTGAAAGATGACTAAATCGTTAAGAACTGTTGATTGTCACAGCTGTTAATAACAATGACTGGATTAGAATTCCTTTTAGTTTACCAATCATGTAAACTAAAGATGCCATAAAATTCCATAAGTAACTGGATAAAACAAAAATATCAAAACCAGAACACACACAGTAAAATTAATCATGGGAAAGCAATTTTTCCCTCCAAAAAAGAATTTTTGTCTCACCTCCCATAAAAAAAAAAAAAAGAGCATTAGAAAGTTATCTGGGAATGAACACTGTCAGTATTCCAACAGGTACAGAGGAAGGGACCAAATTACCTTTTCTTCACCATTTACAGGGAGTGTTACAAGGAGGAATGTTTTCTTTCTGTATTCTATATAGTGCCGAATTAATCTTTGATTAAATAATTCCATTTAAGCCTGTTATTTGACAATCTTAACGTTATTAAACTCAAACACACAATGTGCCTGAAATCTTGCAAGCCTCTTTGGGATTAGGCTAAAGCTCTTAAAGATCCTCATTCAATCCTGAGGCACACTAGAAAGAATTCTGGAATAATGCAAGTGTCCCAAACAAACATTGTATTGTCAATGCCACACAAGAACTTCCAGGTTTTAATCTACCCCGGGAATAATTGTCCCATTGAACCATTTCAGAACATTGGATGGCAGATGCTGTCATTTTATACATCTCTAGAAGATCAGAGACAATGTGTTTGTAGATACTAGTCACAAATGATAAACAACATTGTAGGTCAGTGCTCATTTGCCAGTGGCATCTCAGACTTACACCAAGCCACTCCTAATGTTAGGGGAGACAGCGACAGCTCAGTGAAAGGCCTAGGCCACTGCCAGTAACTGGAATATCAATTATCATGCTTATTGCCAAAAGCAGCTATAAGGCCTTTGTAGCAACCTTAGCATAACTAGGCTAGATGGGGGGACGAGGTGACCATGAGAATTGAGCATGATCCTGCACCATCTCATAGAAGTTTCTTTTAAACTACTGAAGTATGTGGTTTTGAAAAAACAGGAAGTCTGTCTATAATTGACTTCTCGAGTGTGTTTTTCAAGGCCCACAAGACTGTGGGCTCTGCAAAAACATATCTGTACAACTAATGGCTTGAAACTTCTTCCTTAACTAATGGTCACTGGTGATTGACAAGCTATGTAAGCATAAAAAGGGGAAGAGGTCTGGGACTCATCTTATGATCCCCAGCAGCAGATGGAAGGCTGGTCACTGGAAACCTGCTGTTGACCGCTCAAAGACCACTCCAGACTTTGGATAACTATAGGTTTGGCATGCTTTAACCTGTTGCATGTGTGTATGTGCTTGAGACTAAGGCCCCGTCTACACTGGCAAGTTTGTGCGCAGTAAAGCAGCTTTGAGCGCTGTAACTCCTGCGGTGTACATGCTGCCAAACCACTTAGAGCGCAGAAACTGCACAGATGCAATGCTCTAAAAACACCCACTCTGACGAGAGGCGTACAGCTTTCTGTGCTGGGGTACAATGCCAGTGTAGACGCCGTGGTGATTACAGCGCTGCAATTGGCTTCCAGGAAGTGTCCCACAATGCCTGTTCTCAACTCTCTGGCCATCGGTTTGAACTCTACTGCCCTGCCCTCAGGTGACCAACCGTCAGACCCACTCCATACATTCTTTTGCAAATTTAAAAGTCCCCTTTCTGTTTGCTTCGTGTGCGTGCAGTGGTCTCAGAGCATCTTTCCAGGTGACCATGCCTGCTCCACGCACAAGGCGATCCCCTGCTTGGAGCAGTGCCGAGCTGCTGGACCTCATCGGCATCGGGGGAGAGGAGGCTATGCAGTCCCAGCTGCGCTCCAGCCATCAGAATTATGATACCTATGGACAGATTTATGGATGCATGATAGAAAAGGGCCATGACCAGGACACCCTGCAGGGCAGGGTCAAAGTGAAGGAGCTGCGGAATGCCTACCACAAGGCTTGGGAGGCAAACCGCCACTCCGGTGCTGCGCCCACGAGCTGTTGGTTCTACAAAGAGCTGGACACAATACTTGGTGGTGACCTCACATCCATTGCGAAGGCCCCTGTGGATACTTCATTGGCTTACGTGCCAGTCAAGAGTGGACCGAGCCAGGAGGAGGCAATCTTGGATGAAGAGGGGTGGGGGACCCAGAGACAGAAAATGACTTGGAGGCCAGAGATGCCTACAGTTAGGAGCTCTTTTCTACCCGGGAGAAACCTAGCCAGTCACAGCAGTCAGATCTTGGCGAAGCGGAAACAGGAGAGGAGGCCCCGGTAAGTGGATCTGATTTTTGGGAATTGCTAAAGCAAGTCGTTGGGGGCAGGAGGGTTAGAAAACAGACTTGTCTCCCACCACATGCCTAGTTTGAGCAGCGGAACAGGCTGTTGATACACTCCCTCACTTCATGGGGATCTCCTTCAGAGATCTCCAGGAAACTCTCATGGAGATACTGGGCAATCTGCTCCTGCAAGTTCCTCAGCAGAGCTGCTTTGTTTCTTACCCCATTAACGGTAACTTCCCTCCTCCCACCCCGTGACAGCACAGTGGCGTGGGAGAGGGAGGGGACCATTGCTGCACACAGGCTAGCTGCATAGGGGCCAGGGCAGAAGCCACAAGCTTTGAGAAGACCCTTCCTTGATTCCCTGCTCACCCTCAGCAGCGAGGGTCTTCCATAATGATCACCTCCTGGGGAAAGTGTGGGGACAGGAATGATTATCAGGCCCACCCTACAGTGCTGGCTCTCCCCAAGTGCCCAAGAGTCATATGCCCAGTGTACAGCAGGGTCCAGAAACAGTGATTTACCCTGCCCATATGGCTACTCACCATTTTGGGGGTCTTGTGGCTTGTGTGTGCTTGCCTGGGGGCAGCCAGTTAGTGACCAGTGTGAGAGTACTGACTGTGTTTTAAAACACTGAAGCAGTGTTGTTGGTGTTACAAACAATAGAATCATAGAATCATAGAATATCAGGGTTGGAAGGGACCCCTGAAGGTCATCTAGTCCAACCCCCTGCTCGAAGCAGGACCAATTCCCAGTTAAATCATCCCAGCCAGGGCTTTGTCAAGCCTGACCTTAAAAACTTCCAAGGAAGGAGATTCCACCACCTCCCTAGGCAACGCATTCCAGTGTTTCACCACCCTCTTAGTGAAAAAGTTTTTCCTAATATCCAATCTAAACCTCCCCCACTGCAACTTGAGACCATTACTCCTCGTTCTGTCATCTGCTACCATTGAGAACAGTCTAGAGCCATCCTCTTTGGAACCCCCTTTCAGGTAGTTGAAAGCAGCTATCAAATCCCCCCTCATTCTTCTCTTCTGCAGGCTAAACAATCCCAGCTCCCTCAGCCTCTCCTCATAAGTCATGTGTTCTAGACCCCTAATCATTTTTGTTGCCCTTCGCTGGACTCTCTCCAATTTATCCACATCCTTCTTGTAGTGTGGGGCCCAAAACTGGACACAGTACTCCAGATGAGGCCTCACCAATGTCGAATAGAGGGGGACGATCACGTCCCTCGATCTGCTCGCTATGCCCCTACGTATACATCCCAAAATGCCATTGGCCTTCTTGGCAACAATACTGCTTCTGTAAAATGTTGCATTTCAACTTCACAGAGATGACCTTGGGAGCACAGCCTCCCTCTTTGTTATTAGCAGCAGAAAGGCTGTGAAGAATTAAGAAGCGTCCAAGAAGAACTAAGGAGGACTTTATGCATGAGGTTATGATGCACTCCGCCACCGAGAAAAAGGAATTGAAGGAGTGGCGGGACAGCGAGAAGAGGGAATGAAAGGAGAACACGGCACACCAGAAAGAAGCCACAGAGCGGCTCTTAAGAGTTATGGAGTGCCAAGAGGACACGCTCCAGGTGATAGTAGCTCTTCAAATCAAGCACTCCATGCCTGACGTCCCCTGCAGCCGCTGTCACAAAACTCTTTCCCATGCGCCCCCCCCCCCCGCCGCCAACACATTGTTATCAACCTCATGGCTCCACTCTCTACCGGTAGCATTCCACCCCTCCCTGACCAGCAGTGTGGGCTCCCAATACCCACTGCACTCACACATCCCTCTGCAGTTTGGCCCTGCTGAAGTCCAGCACCCACTGTCCTGTGCGCCAAAGGAGAAGGTTGGGTATGATCCCTCGACATACACAAATCTGTAGCTGTCCTGGGACCCCTTCTCCTCTTTAGATCTTCCATTCCCCCCATATCCCTCCCTGCTGAAGAATTTTTTCGTTTGACTCTCTCCTCTGGTTGTTGTCTTTCAATAACAGAATTGTGTTTGTTTGAAAGAAACCTTTATTCTATTAAGTGAAACCAAAAAGAGCACTGCAAAGCAACATACAATTATGTTAAGGTCCCTGTAAAGGTTCGGACTCACCTCTGCGCACCTCCTGCTGATCGTTTTTGGGAATTAGCTTACTTTCCAGCCCAGAGCGCCCTCCGCAGGCTGGTGAGCTGCCTTACCACTGGCCCACCATGTCCCTCCCAGACCCCGTGCCCTTGCCTTGGGTGCTGCCCCCCTGGCAGTACCCCACTCCCTGGGTCTCCTCACCCCAGGGAACCCTCACCCACTATCCCCATGTCACCTCAGTTGTGGCTACTGCCAGTCACCGTCTAGCCCCCGCACCCTGGGGCAGACTGTAGTGTAAAAGCCAATCATCACAGGCAACAAAGGGGTTTGGACTGACTGCCTTTACCCACCCTCAGGCTGCCCCTCTGCAACCCCAATACCTATATGGGCCTGGGACCAGGCCCTGCAGTCTGGGGAGTTGCTGGCCTAGGGCTTCCCAGCTCCTGAGGCCTTTCCCCAGCCCTGCCTCACTCTAGGTCCCCCGTGTGAGTTCGTTCGTTCATTCGTTCATTCGCCCGCCTGCCCCCCTCCCTCTCTCCCCCCCCCCAGAGAGACTCTAACTAAGCTTCTGGCTCCCAGCCTTTATAAAGGGCCAGCTGGTCCCTGACTGGGGCGTGGCCCAGGTGTGGCTACTTCCCCAATCAGCCCAGCTTCTAGCCCACAGCCCCAGGCCTCCCTAAGGGCTGGCTTTTCAGCTCTTCAGGGCAAGAGCTGGATGACCACCCCGCTACAGTCCCTTCTTGCATCATGTGCACCAATCACCTCCTAGCATTACAAGCACTGCAAACCCGAGCATAGCAACAAATATTAGTGGCTTTCAGCTTCAAATTGCTGCCTCAAAGCATCCCTGATCCTTATGGCCCCACGCTGTGCCCCTCTAATAGCCCTGGTCTCTGGCTGTTCAAACTCAGCCTCCAGGTGCTGAGCCTCTGCGGTCCAGTCCTAAGTGAAGCTTTCACCCTTCCCTTCACAAATATTATGGAGCATACAGCACGCAGCTATAAGCATAGGAATATTGTCATTGGCCATGTCCAGCTTTCCATACAGGCATCGCCAGCGGGCTTTTAAATGGCCAAATGCACACTCCACAGTCATTCTGCACTTGCTCAGTCTGTTGTTGAACCACTCCTTGCTGCTGTCAAGTTGCCCCATGTATGGCTTCACGAGCCATGGCATTAAGGGGTAGGCGGGGTCTCCCAGGATCACAATGGGCATTTCAACTTTCCCTACGGTGATCGACTGGTCCAGGAAGAAAGTCCCTGCTTGCAGCTTCTTGAACAGGCCACTGTTCTGAAAGATGCGTGTGTCATGCACCTTTCCGGACCAGCCTGCGTTAATGTCTGTGAAACGCACATGGTGATCTACAAACGCCTGGAGAACCATTGAGAAATACCCCTTGCAATTAATATACTCGGTGGCTAGGTAGTCTGGTGTCAGAATTGCAATGTGTGTGACATCGATCACCCCTCTGCAGTTAGGGAAGCCCTTTTGTGCAAAGCCATCCACAATCTCAGGCACATTGCCCAGAGTCACGGTCTTTCGGAGCAGGATGCAATTAATGGCCCTGCACACTTCCATCAACATGACTCCAGTGGTTGACTTTCCCAGTCTGAACTGGTTAGCGACCAATCAGTAGCAGTCTGGAGCAGCCAGCTTCCACAGCGCAATCGCCACACGCTTCTCCAGCAACAGGACAGCTCTCATTCTCATGTCCTTGTGCCGCAGGGCTGGGGTGAGCTCATCACACAGTCCCATGAATGTGGCTTTCCTTATGTGAAAGTTCTGCAGCCTCGGCTCATCATCCTAGACGTGCATGACGATGTGATCCCACCACTCAGTGCTTGTTTCCCAAGCCCAAAAGCAGCATTCCACTGTGGTCAGTACCTCCATGAATGCCACAAGATTCTCGTGTCATAGCTACTATATGTGGCGAGATCAATGTCACATTCCTCTTGCCTGTGTAGTTTAAGGAATAACTCCACTGCCACTTGTGACGTGTTGGTCAGTGTGAGCAGCATTCTGGTCAACAGCTCGGGATCCATTCCTGCAGCCAGAAAGAGGCAGGGCAGGGCACGCAGTACACAAACCGTTGAAAGAGCCAAATGCTGCCCAGAGTGCACCGCTCCGAATAGCATCGCGAGTACCACAAGTGTGAATATGCTCTTGTGCAGGCAGCTGTCACTGTGAACACACAACAGCGGTTTTCTGTCAGTGTAGACATGCTTTGAATAAAGTAAAAGCTTTAAGTGAAAGAACTCTTGTTTGTACCAATCATTTATCAGATGGAGGAGCTCTGTCCTCCATTCATTGATTATTCTTTGCAAGACGATGTCAGGAAATCAAAGTTACTGAGAACTTTGGGTACAGAAAAACCCAGATAACACTAAAGCTACCCACAGGCTCACTAATCTGGTCTTGGTTATTTGGACTTTGCTAATCACCTCTCATCACACAAAAGAACCTCATCAGACACACCACCAATAGTGTAAGGAATGCAGCTGATCTTAGTTCTCTGTGCTCTCTGCAGTTTTCTTTTGAGCTCAGTCTTTTAGAGCAGTGGTCCCCAAACTATTCACGTTGCATCCCCCTTATCCCTGCCATGCCCCCCTGAACATTCCACTATGTCCCTATGGGGGGGTAGGTGGGGACCACTGTTTTAGAGGCTGTTGATCCTTTAGAGGCCAGTCTTCAGACTTGGTTAACATGTATAATTTTAGGTTTTGTCAAAACAAGCTTTATCAATTTAATTACATTGATTTAGGAATTTATGGGCTACTCAGATCAGTTGAAGAGTGCCTTATGTTAACTTAGCTTAAGCTAATTCCTTACCGTGTGTGTGGGGGGGGTGGGGCAAAGACCTCCAGGTGTTATCTAAAGGTCTGATTCTGTTAATAAGAGGTCAGCTAATCAGGCTCAATAAGCTTTATTAATCAAAGATAAAACAGCATGATACCAAAGGAAGGTCCATGCATTACCAAACTGATTAGGGGAGCAGCTTAGCAGCATTAGTCTCTTCCAACTAGCTCTCAGAATTTCACCCTTTTATATACTATGTATATTTACAGAAAAGAGAGAAAATGACCTATTGACTCAGGGAACTCTTTTCATGGTATCTTGATTTTTACATAGTTGATAAGCTAAAGATATCTGTAACCAAGTCATTATAACAGAAAACTTCTGTAACAAGTAGTTCTTGATAAGCTAAAAGCATCTCTCAATAAATCTATTATCTTAGCAATCACTGAAAACATCTGCCCCTTCCTGGCCATCTGAACACATTTCCTAAAGATGAATGGGTCAGAGTGAGGATGCATGCAATCCATTATTGACAACACACTTAGGTTCAGTTTAAACACAAAAATTCATGGGAGTTTGTTCTGTTTGCTAACAAAGGAAATTTCCCACTCTTGCACCAGCACTAGTGTAAGCAGTGTTACGTGTGCCAGTGTACACCAGCTACTAAGTATCTAGACAGGTTTCAGAGTAACAGCCGTGTTAGTCTGTATTCGCAAAAAGAAAAGGAGTACTTGTGGCACCTTAGAGACTAACCAATTTATTTGAGCATGAGCTTTTGTGAGCTACAGCTCACTTCATCAGATGCATACCGTGGAAACTGCAGCAGACTTTATATATACACAGAGAATATGAAACAATACCTCCTCCCACCCCACTGTCCTGCTGGTAATAGCTTATCTAAAGTAATCTTCAGGTTAGGCCATTTCCAGCACAAATCCAGGTTTTCTCACCCTCCACCCCCCCACACGAATTCACTCTCCTGCTGGTGATAGCCCATCCAAAGTGACAACTCTTTACACAATGTGCATGATAATGAAGTTAGGCCATTTCCTGCACAAATCCAGGTTCTCTAGAAGTATCTAGAAGTATCCAACATGCAACAGCCCTGAGCCCCCTCCCACAAGCCGAACCCCTTGGCCCCATCTCCCCCACACATCACTTCCATATTGGTGCATATAGCAAAATTCATTCTGCACATGAATGAGAGAACATTGATGTGGGCTGCTTATATTACTCATGCTTAAAATGACCTACAATAGCTTTAAGTTGCCCAGCATAACAAGAAAACAAAACAGCTACCTCAAGGAATCAAGCTTACACAGCGAGAGTATCTATTTAAGAGTTATACCTAGCACTACTTCAGGCTTGGGTTCAGTCTTCATCCTTCTCCAGGTATAGGTGACCCTAGATGAAAAATCTCTCATTTTACTTCTCTATCCATAATGATCCCAGTGTTAGGGATACAGTAACCAGACAAAGTCAGCACAGTTCTCAAAAACTGCCTGTTGTTGGGGGGAAAGGCCCATACAAACAGGAGAAACTGACTAAGCGCTTGTCACGGACAACTGCACGGAGTGTAATATCAGAGCCTAACCAAGGAGACATTGAAAATGACTGTCCTCAAAGTGCTGTAAAATAAACTGAAAAAAATTGAGATTTTTTCTCGTTTAATTTATAGTACTCTAAGATGTTCATAATTACAGTATATAAAACATATTTCAGGCAGAGTGTGACTCTAAAGCAGAGGTGGGCAAACTACGGCCCGCGGGACCGTCCTGCCCAGCCCCTGAGCCCCCGGCCCCTCCCCCCCTGCAGCCACGCTGCAACTTGCACCCGCCCACCTCCCAGGTTTTCCAATAAGCCTGTCCTGCCACTCTGAGCGGCATGGTAAGGGGGTGGGGGATTTGATAAGGGGCAGGAGGACCCGGGGAGCAGTCAGAGGACACGGGGTGGTTGGAGGGGATGGAGGTTCGGGGAGGGGGGCAGTCAGGAGACGGGGGGGGGGTTGGATAGGGGGTGGAGTCCTGGGGGTTCGGGGAGTCCCAGGGAGCCTGGCAGGGGCAGGGGTGTGGATAGGGATCAGGGCAGTCAGGGAGCAGGGGAGGTTGGATAGGGGGTGGAGTCCCAGGGGGCAGTTAGGGGCAGGGGATCCCAGGATGGGGCAGTCAGTGGACAAGGAGCAGGGGGGATTAGATGGGTCAGGGGCTCTGAGGGGGGCAGTCAGGGGGCGGGAAGTGGGACTGGGCGGATAGTGGGCAGGCTGTTTGCGGAGGCACAGCCTTCCCTACCCAGCCCTCCATACTGTTTCACAACCCCGATGTGGCCCACCCCTGCTCTAAAGTGATGGTGCCCCTATAAAAATATTAAGACAAATTTCAGAAGTGCACACTGACTTTGGATGCCCATTTTTGGGTGTCCAGCTTGATACACCTGTTGGCCTGTATTTCAGAGGTGCAGAGCACCCACTAATCCCATTTACTTCATTGAACTTGGGAAATGATTTACTATATGAAATTCTCTGGACTCTGTTACAGAAGAGGTCAGCCTAGATTACCATAATCTTTCATATGACAAGAGAAGTGATTAGCAACATTTAGACAAACAAGTTCAGATTAGTGAGCCAGTAAGTAGCTTTGGGAATGGCTTGGTGATTGTCTGAGGTGTGCGAGGAGATTTTGACAAACCAGTAAAATGTCTGGACTACTACTGCTTATTGCTAAAAGTTCCCAAGTCAGCAGGCCGTAAACTGCCCATACAGCAGCCTTAGCTTAACCAAGGCAGGAGTGTAGGGGGTTTTGGGTGCCACAGAAAGGGCAGCTTGACCCCACATCCTTCCTGATAAGAATTGTGTTGAAATTGCTGATATATGCATTTTAGAAAAACATGAAGGTTGTCTGTATGTGCCCTCAGGAATGTGTCTGTCAGGACCTCAAGGCATGCAAACTGGAAAAAAACAAACATCTGGTTAATTGATGATCAGAAGAAAACCTCTTGCTTGACCTTTAACTGCTTGCTTAACAAGTTTTATTTAAGTGACATGTCATTGTATTACTAATGTATAAATAAGGGGGAAAAGTCTGAGGTAGTTGGACTCTTCAGGAGGTACTCTCCCTCTGGACGCATCCTGTGGTCCCCGCTGATAGACGGAAGATTGGCCACCAGAAGGCTGCCGCTGTGCCACTCTAGAGCCACACCCGGCTTTGGTAATTATTGAGGGTTTGGGTGCGTTTTACTAGCTTGTTGCGGACACGTGTAAGTGCTTGAGAGTAAGTAAAGTTTATCTTTAAAGTGAAAGCACTCTTGTGTTGTCCTGTTTGTGCCAGCCATCTATCGGTCAGATGGCCGTGTCTCCCTTGATTTATTTCCTGACACCACCTCGCACAGAGTAAGAGTTACCAAGATCTTTGGGTTGAAAGAACCCCGGGTAACAGAGGCTACGTCTACACTACTGCGGTAAATCGACCTAAGTTACACAACTCCATGTGTATAATGTATGTGAATAATGTAGCTGGAGTCAATATAGCTTAGGTCCAGTGGCACTGGAACAGTTTTTGGAAACACCCCCTTTTCCCTTGTCCATGCCCCTCACTGCTCCCTAAAGCTGGGACCGGCAGCATGCAGGGCAGGCGGCCAGGACCGCAGTGGGCCCCACAGCCAGGATCGTGGGCAGCAGAGGCATGGGGCCAGCAGCAGGGACCCTGGGCGGCAGGGGTGCGGGGCCAGGATGCTAGGCGCAAAACCTGGGGGTTCTGCAGCAACCCCGCACCCATACTTCCCACACCTATGCTTAAGTCGATTTACTGCGGTGTCTACATGGCGCTGGGTTGATGGGAGAGGGACTTACCTTACTCCTCTCACTCTTGGTGGAGTATGGGGGTCAACTGGAGAGCACTCTGCCATCAATTTAGCGGGTCTTCACTACAACTGCTAAATCGACCACTGGTACATCGATTGCTGCAGCGTCGATCCAGCAGTAGTATAGACATAGCCTGAGATGCCACTGGCAAATTATTGAAACAGATGCTAACTTTCAATGCAATCCATAGTTTGCAAGTGGTGTCCACAGACATTTGTGCATTCTCTCCCATCTTCTAGAGACGTATGGGGTGACTGCATCTGCCATGCAATATTCTGAAAAGGTTCAGTGCAGAAGTTCCTTTGTGGGGTTGGCAATCTAGTGTTTATTTGGGACATTAGCATTATCCCAGAATTCTTTTCAGCGTGCCTCAGGATTGAACGAGGATGCTTTCAAAGTTTTAGCCTGATCCAAAAAGGCTTGCAAAGTTTCAGGAATGCATTCAGAAGGTGTGATGAAGTAGGAATTTGCTGTAATATTTTCATGAAGCCTATGTGTGCCTCAGTTTCCCTATGTCCTTAGCATTGCTACCTAGTCCATGCAAAAGGACTAATGCGGCTCTGAGCCCAGCAGGAGACATGAGAGGTGTGTGTGTGTGTGTGTGTGTGTGTGTGTGTGTGTGTGTGTGTGTGTGTGTGTGTGTGTGTGTGTGTGTGTGTGTGTGTGTGTGTGGGCTAGTTGTCTCGGGTGGAAAGAATGGGTCATTAAAGAACTTGTTGAAACAACCCAGATCAGAGGATCTGCACAGACCATGAAACCTCTAATCGCTGAACAATCAACACCTAACAGCAAGAAACCTCAGCAGTTAGAACATGTGAACTTAGATAGAGGAGAAAGTTGTCAAGTGGCTGGAATAAGGGATGTCCTTTGATGAGACACAGGGTTCCCACCCAGGAATAAGGTCAAAGGGAAGGAATCAGAGCCAGAAATGGAGTCCATAATGCTGAATGCACTGGCGTGGCCAGGGTAGACTATGGCATATCTTCTGCCTCTCTTTATTGACCTAAGGACTTTCATATTTTGTGTGCCAGGAGACTAATAAATTGCTACCTTGTTCTAAAACAACTGCCTGTTGTCACTATAAATAATCACTGAGAGCACTGGGCCCGGAAGGTGTACAGTATAAATCTCCTGTAGGAATCTGGCTCGCCTGGATACCTGGCAGGGAGTCATGGAGAGAGAGACAAGGATTGCTGGTGCCTGAAGGCCCAACCTTGGAGTCCTGAAGGCCATGGGCCTGCCCTTATGGAACTTGGTGGAACCCTGGTTTTTGGCACACTGAGGGGTCACTTTCAAGACATTCATTATAGGTTGGGGCATAAGCCAGACCTTGTAACTCCATGATAGAAGTTTCTGGAGGTCCTTATGAATTGGTAAGTTCAAGTTGTCCATCGTTCAATTGTACTCACAGGCTATGTGTGTCCCTCCAGAACTTGGGTGGGGATGCATGTGCCATTGAATACTTGTTGATTTTAATATTCCAGTTATGATTACCATAATGGCATTAAGCTGTGCATCCAGAGTTTGGTACGTGAGCTGCCTGCCTAGACTGGAGCACAATATTATGTACTCAAGTGTATCAATGTTAGAATCATAGTTCAAAGCTGTGTGCATCAGCACCCCATGTTGTGCCTGCAAGTCTTTAGATGAGACTAATCCTTGCTTTTACCTTTTCTCGTGTCTTTTCCAGATGAACTTTAAAAGTCAAGCTTCTGTTCCCAACTATTTAGGATAGGGCTTTTTTCAGACCTGTTGATCACGGAAGGTGACATTGAATGGTTCGTTGGCATCTTTGTTGTTTAAGATGATGTTTGGCTATTACCAAAGTTTTGGAGGCATCTGGGAGCAGCTTCCAGTCCTGAAACCATTCCATCTTTATCCTGAGATTGGTGGAAAGGGTGTCTCCAACAGTGGTGAGTTCTTTGTCTTGTACCACAAAAGCGATGTCATCAGCATAAATGAATTTATGCAAAATTGTATCAGACAAATCACTCATGTGAATGTTGAATGGTGAAGGAGCCAGCACAGATCCTAGAAGTAGACCATCGAGCATGTGTGCTTTGCTGATCTGTCCAGTCAAAGGACGTGGTATCTATGGTTGCTCAACATTGTGGTTAGGAGTTGTATAGTGCTATGGCATTTGAGGACCTTTAATGCCTTCAGCTATAGCCCATATCTCCATATGGTGTCATAGACCGCAGATAAACCTATCAATGCGTCTCCAGTTTTTTTAATTCTGTTGGAAGCCAACTTCAACATGATTAGTAATGGTGAGAACATGGTCGCAGGAACTTCCTCCCGGTCTGAAACTGACCTCTTCCTTCGGCCTCAAAGATAGGGGTAAGACTCCTCTCCACAACTTGCAAGTTAATGGAGTGGAGTGATATTGGGCAATAGCTGGTGGCCTGATTCCAGCATTTTGGGAATCTTACTGTTGAATGTATGGCAACAGATGGGTCTACCAACCATGCTTGTCCCTTTGTGCCCAGATTCTTAAAGAATTTGGGATAAATGCTGTCCTTGCCAGCAGCTTTCCTGCTTTTAGTGGCCATGAGGGCCATGTTTATTTCTTCTGCAGTATATGGAGATGATAGCAGTGAAGTAGCAGGACTCTTGTTGGATGTTTGGAAAGAGCTTTTTCTGAACCTTCTGTTTAGTCAGCTGGCCAGTTTTGGTCTTCAAATTACAGAGAAGGTGTGAGGCAACAGCACTGGCCATCTGTGCCCGCAAGGATGGGGGGAAGATGGGGGATATCAGTGAAAGGAGGACACTCAGGCCTAAGAATAGTAAACTACGCTTTATTGAAGGGAGGAAGGAAGAACTTATGCTCCAATCTGCGCAGGGAGCCCCGAGGATGCGTGGAGGGGCTGTAGAGGACTCTGGCCATTCGAGACAGCTGACCAGGCAGGACTCTGCCGTGGGAGAGTCCTCTTCCACGCTATATTCTCTGCACTTATCTCAGGGTTACATAGGGTCAACAGCTGGTCACATTCTTATATGTATGATTTATGCTTATTACATTATCTTGTTTATAGGCAAAAATATGCTGAGCTATGCTACAATATCTTTTGGCAGGGTCTGTCAGACAAAGTTCATTGCAACTGCCTGCATCCTCCACTTACATCCAGTCAAGTACTCAGTCCACCACTTAGCTCCTCGCCAATCTTCCACAACCTTGCTGCTACACCATCACTTTCAATTAACTGTTATACCAGGTCAGCTTGAGGGATTGCGGGTCTATGAAAACAGGTCTCCACGCAGTACTTTAAGAATCGGGGGCCAAAGGGACAAGCATGGTTGGCAGACCCATCTGTTGCCATACATTCAACAGTAAGATCCCAAAATGCTGGAATCAGGCCACCAGCCATTGCCCAATATCACTCCGCTCCATTAACTTAATTTAACTTAACTCAGACCACCAGTTCTATCTAATGGGGAAATTAGTTTTTAGTTCTTAAGTCACAACAAGAACTAAAAACTAATTTCGCCATGCTAATTTCCCCCTACTGTTACTCACACCTTCTTGTCAACGGTTTGAAATGAGCTACCCTGATTACCACTACAAAAGTGATTTTTTGTCCTGTTGATAATAGCCCACCTTAATTGAATTGTCTCGACCCCCCACTTGGTAAGGCAACTGTCATCTTTTCATGTACTGTTAGATATATCTTCCTACTGTATTTTCCACTCCATGCATCTGATGAAGTGGGTTTAAGCCCACGAAAGCTTATGCCCAAATAAATTTTAGTCTAAGGTGCCACAAGTACTTCTTGTTGTTTTAACCTGAGGTATCTAGCAATAGTCCAAGTAGTCTGATCCAAAGTACATGACATTCAGTGGAAACCTTTCTATTGGAAATCCCTAAGAAATATCCTGTACTGGTGTATTGCTATAACCACATCCTGACTACAATGACATTTTTAACTGCTTCTTCAACAATGTACTTATGTCTCCTGACGAAGATATTGTGTAATTTCCTAAATTCTAGTTTCAGCACATTTCTGGTGGAGTTATTGCACTTTTTCTCCAGTCATCATGTAGTCTTCCAGCTAGACAGGACCTTAAATTCTAATCTAATGCAAAAAACTCAAATATTTTAAAAAAATTAGACCTCCTTTATATATCATACTGAAGCAAAAAAAGGGCACAAACCCTTTTTATTTTTCCTTTGAAGAATTATACTATACAGGCGGATTCCCTAAATCTAATTTAATTTATGTACAATCTGAACTATAGCACAGACCAGTATTTTATTGGTTCCTATTGCTCAATTATTTTGTCACTCCTATTGTTCATCTTTAGGATTTATATTTCCTGTTCATCTGTATAGCTATGTAATCTAGCTATTTATGTCCTGATTCAGCAAAGCTGTAGCAAAAATAAGGAGTTGTTTTAGGTAATTAAAACATTAAAATGCACTCAGGAATAATTTAAATGGTTTCACCTTTTACTTCTATGTAGGTTTCTTTATCTACATTGAAGTCTTGAGAGTGAAACCAGTCCCATACATCCCCACTTCGAAGTAATACCTGTACTTTTCTGGCAGTCTTGCACAAATACAGAATGACTTAGTCACACTTATAGCTGCTTCAAAATCGCACTGGTTTAACGCGGAGATCTCTTACTAGTTACATAATAGGGACTTAGAGGTCTACTTTGGGGAATGGTTTGTGACCAACGGACACATATGGACAGCCACTCACATTAGTGGGGCATTGGAGTGATTTGAGAATCCCTGAATCACTAGGCAGAAGGATTTTCATACCTTCTCCTTAAACTCTGTAAATCATAGGATTGGTCTTAGTTTTAGAATTCAGGTGATATTTACTGGTATCTTTATCCATCATAGGATGGAACTTGCAGCTTTTTCACTGTGGGAGATAGTCATTTGGAAGTGCTCAACTGTTTATCCATCTGGTTAAGCCAAGCCTGAAGTGGCAGAGATTTGTACTTCTTTTGCTGCCGAACGGCCTGTCCATGTTGGAGAAATTATTTCATCAATGGTATGACGGCACTTGACCCATCTTGTTCCTGAGTTGTCCTCTATTCTCTAACCCTACTCTGTATGGTTCACATCTTTTAAGTGGGCAGTGACTCCACTTCTCTGGTCCAGGGGCCATCCTGATATTTAATGCATGGGGAGACAGTGGTGCCTTAGAATGAGATCCATAAAAACCAGCAAGCTAGGTGGGGAGCCACCTAAGGGGGCCAATGTCCTAAGCCTATCTCCTTTCATGGCGTTCAGCACCAAAGTCTGGGCTTCAAGAACTAGAGTGTGATTCTCAGGCTCCGACCTAATTATTTAATTAAAGTGGAACAGCATCAACAAGAGAGAAACTCCCAACAGCATATCCCATAGCCCCGTGATCAGGGCATTCACCTGAGAAGTGGTGACTCCTTATTTAAATCCCTTCCCTTCATCAGACAGCGCCATGTCCCAGGTGAGTGCCCCAATTGCTGAGCTAAAAGTTGTAAGGGAGGCTGAGCTCTGCAATGCCTAAGTAACATTAAGGGAGTGTGGGCATCAGTAAGAGACAACGTTGTTACCAGTCATGTCCATGGAAGTGGCTAGGCCTTAACGGCCTGAGAAGCCATCTGTGACCCACCGACAGTTGACCTAGGTAAGTAGCCATCTCAGGTTGCTCCTCAGGGTGGAGTGAGAATCCCCCACACTTGGTTTGAGACACTTGAGTTGATTAATTCAAACATTTATTTGAACCAGGGGCATACCTTCGCATGAAAATACTGAAGAAAGAAATGAAAGACATAGAAAAATATAGGGATCAGTTACCTTCTCTTGGGAGGTAGGGGAGTCATGATGAATTTCTCCTATAGTACTCCAGCTACACCCTTACATTTTAACAAAAGCATAGACATCCAAACTACATATTCATTCGTTACCTGCCAATTAACGTTAAGTATTATTAGGGCCCTACCAAATTCATGGCCATGAAAAATGTGTCAGACCATGAAATCTGGTCTCTGCCTGTAAAATCTGGTCTTCTGTGTGCTTTTACCCTATACTATACAGATTTCACAAATTGTGGGTCCTGACCCAAAAGGGAGTTGCAGGGGGGGGTGGGTCGCAAGGTTATTTTAGGAGGGATTGTGGTATTGCCACCCTTACTTCTGTGCTGCCTTCAGAGCTGTGAGGCTGGAGAGTGGTGGGTGTTGGCCGGCGCCCAGATCTAAAGGCAGCGCCCCACCAGCAGCAGCACAGAAGTAAGGGTGGCAATACCATACCATGCCACCCTTACTTCTGCACTGCTGGCTTCAGAGCTGGGTGGCGGAGAGTGTCAGCTGCTGACTGAGGGCCCAGCTCTGCAGGCAGCAGCTCAGAAGTGAGTGGCAATACCACACCAGGCCATCCTTACTTCTGCGCTGCTGTTGGCGGCGGCTCTGCCTTCAGAATTGGGATCCCAGCCAGCAGCCACCGCTCTCCAGCTGCCCAGCTCTGAAGGCAGCACCACTGCCAGTCGCAGTGCAGAAGTAAGGGTAGCAGTACTGCAACCCCGCCACCCACAATAACCTTGCGACCCCCCCACAACTCCTTTTCGGGTCAGGACAATTACAACACCTGAAATTTCAGATTTAAATAGCTGAAATCATGAAATTTATGATTTTTTAAATCCTATGACCATGAAATTGACCAAAATGAACCGTGCATTTGGTAGGGTCCTAAGTATTATATGTCTTATGCAATTCATACAATATGCATGCACAAGCTTCAGTTTGCATAGCTTTTGCGGTCCACACTTTTTCATGTTGTTGTGCACTGCTCATATGATGCATATATTTGATCAAGTCATTTTACCATTTACTTGATATAGGGACTCGATATATCTTTCCTGAATGAGCTTTTTGCATTATTTCCTGTCTTCTTGCCTGCATTCTGTGGTCAGAACATATCACCCTGGTCTCAAACAGCAACTTATAAACATTACTTAAGCAAGATCTCATAAAAACAAGTCACAAAAGCAACATGCCAAACACAAGCTAGGTCAAAAGCCAGCCCAGTCAGCATAAATATAATTTTGGTCTGTCCAAACTCATCATTAGACATGACCTTTATGACTGTTCCTAGTATCTGCTCTAGCCTGCTTGTGAAGGGAAGTCTTGAGGTCTCAGGACAGGTATTTTTTAGGGCAAGAGGTGCAAAAGGCAACCAAAGGTTAGGGCTAACCACACTCAACCAGGATTCGATGATATAGTTGCGGTAAAAAACCTGTGATCTCCTGATTTGCTCAAAAAACCTCTGGGAGATACAAGGGGCATTACCAGCTCAAATGGCAGCATTAAGAAGGCAGGTAAACAAGGAAGAAAGGTTCTTCTCCCTGGGTCCCCACTACAGTTAGGTAACTGATACCCCCTCTTCCCTGGGTTGGTCTCAGGGAAAGATGAGACAGAGGCTATATTCCTGGAAAAAGGGGTAAACAGTGAGGTGGCAAAATTTGCAGATGGTACAAAATTACTCACGATGGTTAAGTCCAAACCAGACTGTGAGGAGTTACAAAGGGATCTCACAAAACTGGGTGATTGGCAAGTAAACGGCAGATGAAATTCAATGTTGATAAATGCAAAATAATGCACATTGGGAAACAATCCCAACTATACAAATAAAATGATGGGGTCTAAATTAGCTGTTACCACTCAAGAAAGATCTTGGAGTCATTGTGGACAGTTCTCTGAAAACATCTACTCAATGTGCAGTGGCAGTCAAAGAAGCAAACAGAATATTGGGAATCATTAGGAAAGGGATAGATAAGACAGAAAATATATTGCCTTTATATAAATCCATGGTATGCCCACATCTTGAATACTAAGGCTCACAACAGGGCAACAAAAATGATGAGGGGTATGGAATAGTTTTCATATGAGGACAGATTAATAAGACTAGGACTTTTCAGCTTGGAAAAGAGACAACTAAGGGGGGGGATATGACAGGTCTATAAAATCATGATCGGTGTGGAGAAAGTAAATAAGATAGTGTTATTTACACCTTGTAACACAAGAACTAGGAGTCACCAAATCAAATTAATAGGTAGCAGGTTTAAAACAAGCAAAAGGAAGTATTTCTTCACAAAATGCACAGTCAACCTGTGGAACTCATTGCTGGAGGATGATGTGAAGGCCAAGATTACAACTGGGTTCAAAAAAGAACTAGATAAGTTCATGGAGGATAGGTCCATCAGTGGCTATTAGCCAGGATGGGAAGGGATTGTGTCCCTAGAATCTGTCTGCCAGAAGCTGGGAATGGGCAACAGGGGATGGATCACTTGATGGTTACCTGTTCTGTTCATTCCCTCTGGGGCACCTGACATTGGTCACTGTCAGAAGACAGGATACTGGGCTAGATGGACCTTTAGTCTGACCCAGTACAGCCCTTCTTATATTCTAAGAGTTCTTACTCTGCCCAGCAACAGTTCCTGGCTTACCCAGCAACAGTTCCTGATTTGTTAATCTGATTACCTATCAATAACTCCCTCATGCTCTGTATTGATTGGTCAATTGTTAATATATATTCTGTAAACTGTTACCAGTTCTTCTTTGGCATCATCTGTCTGTGAGTTATGTGCTAGCAAGGTTGCCCCATCGTGACTCTGCCTGACCAGTGTTTATTATTTCATTTCTAAAATAAAAAGCTATTGTTTAAATACTTAAAGACTCCGGAATTGAATATCTTGAACCAGGCAGGTAACAGAAGGAACCTGCCAAGGAAGACTATTGCTTGGGAAGGAAAAGTCTTTGAATTCCAGGGAACAGGGAGAAGAGGGCTCTGGAAAGGGGGAGGGAAGAGCACAAAAAAGACAAGTTAAAACAAAAACATAAAAACACAACCAAATATGTAACAACTTAATACCAAGCATAATAGACCACGATGAAAATGCAACAATTATCAAACACTTAACACTGTAGACAAAACTAAACCAATGCATAAGTTCTTGAGGTTCTGGGCCGTGCAGACATACCAACCAGGCAGGGAGCTCTGCCAAAATCCATTGTTTAAATTATTATTACTATTTCCTGTATTTTAACAGGCATCCTACTTTTCCCATACCACAAAGTAGTAGCTACATTTTAAGGAGATAGAAAGGGAGCACACATTCCACAAATGTAATATTTCTTAACCTGTTATCTCAAGGATATGCCTGTGTATTATCCCCTAATTTGCAATCTTTTCAGTTTGCCAAACCAAACACCAGAGTACTGGGAATACTGCTTGGTGCACTAAGTGAGACATTGTATGTTGTGGGGATTATTTGCCCAGAGTCTCATGCCCCCTCCCTCTTTTAGCGTACAACCACACATTTAGTTTCCCTTCCCTGTACTAAATAACCATACAGCTAACAAGGGGAGAAATTTAACTGCTCCCACACACTGTAAATTACTGCACCAAAAAACAATCCAATTGAACAAGTGACACTTCTATATTAACTTCATACTTCATGCACTTAGTGTTTCAGCTTATAGAAGGGTGGGGGGGGAAGGGGCTGAAGTAGTTGAGGGGGGTTTCAGAGCAAGTGGGGATGTGGCATGAGACTGGGGAAGTAGAGAGACAAAAGGAGGGCATGCAGGGAGAGCAAGGTAGGAGACATGGAAAAAAGGGGCAAACAGGGGCAAAGTAGAAGGTGATAGGGAGGCCAGAAGTCACTGCATGTAAATCAGCAACCCTTGGTCACCTCCTCTGCTCTGTTGGACTATAGGGTGTAAAACTACATTGCTCAGCTCCCGCGCAGCTTTCCATGATGCCTTGAAGGGAGAAGAACCTTCTCTTGCATTTCTAGCACATGGAAGGTCAGGCTGCCGGGCTTTGAAAATCCCCAGCAATAAGGCACAGCGACACAGCAGGGTCTCCCCCGGCACCAATTTTAAAGAGTGGTATTAAAGATCTCACATTTCTACAGAGCAACAGGGAGCTGTCCTTGCCCCGGTCTATTGCTTTGCAGAGCTAACACACAGGCCTTGTATAATCACAAACAAACAGTTCATGCTGATTTAGGGATGTTGTCAAATGTTTCATTAATTTCCCCAACACATACATGCACAATAGCACTTAATAGTGCTAATACACAATTTAAATAAATCCTTTCCATAGTCAGTTCACTGGCATTTGGGATGAGGAGTTTCCTTAGCTTCCCTGCTAGGGTGCTTCACATCCAGCTGTTTGATGAGAATTGCTATACTTGTCCCAAAAGTCAATAAAGCATAAGCTTGGAGCAGAAGAGATAACACAGATAAGTAATTAATTAGGCCAGGTCTACACTACAGACTTAGTGGTAGAACTACATCACTCAGGAATGTGAAAAATCCACAACCCTGAGTGACATAGTTATAACGACCTGACCCCCAGTGTAGACAGCGCTATGTTGGTGGGACAGCCTCTTGCAGAAGTGAATTAACTATGCCAATGGGAGAAGCCCTCCCATCAGCATAGGAGCATCTTCATTTAAGTACTACAGCAGCAAAGCGTGGCATCAACACTGCTAAGTGTGGACCTGCCCTTCATCACAGTAATCGGATAAGTCCCTAAATGCAAGTAGGGCAGACATAACTGGGAAGTAAACTTGATATAAAACAGAACAGGAACTTAATTCACTGCTGGCTATTTAAAAAATGATGTGATTCTTGTGGCTTTTCAAACGGATGCATTTCCTCACCAACACTGACATGAGACTGAGCTGGAAACATACAATATTTCAGTTTCTGCTGCTTGGCAAATTCGCTTGCTCTTCTAAAAGCTGCTCTCTCTTTAACCACATCTTTTGCAAACTCTCAAAACATCATCTTGTTTTCTTTTCTTTTTTTCACAAGCTAGCTGCATTATTTTTTCTTGTACATTAAATTTGACAATCAGTGCACATGGTTTGGCATTTGAGGCTCACTTAGGTGCCAGGGATTGATGTGCTCTCTCTAAATCAAATTTAAAATCATCTAGCAGGCAGAGAACTTCTGAAAGGAGCTGGAGAACAAATTCTAAGGAGTTGCCTTTCTCTGTGCTCCTTCACATACAACAATAAGTCTCAAATTATTGTGGTGAGACCTTCCCTACAGGTCTGCCACCTTAGCTTTAAGAGTAGATAAGTCTGTAAGGCTTCTTTGCACCTGGGCAGAAAGACAGAGTACCTGATTTTCCACCAATGATATTCTCTTCTGCATCATTCACCTGTCCTGTTAGCACTAGCAGAGAGGAGTTAATTGGGGTAACAGTCAATTGTATTGTGGAGACAAAGTGGGAGAGGTAGTAGTTTCTTCTATTGCACCAACCTCTGTTGGTGAGAGAAACAGGTTTTCAAACTTTACACAGAGCTCTTCTTCAGGTATTGTGGCGTTAATATTTACTGTATCTGCAGCAACTTTCTGCAGCACAGCCATCATAGACACAGTTCCCTGAGCAGCAACCATCTTGTTCAGATGGTGTGGGGCTGCTGTTCTCCTTGTTTTTCGGCTACTTGTAGCGCTCCCTGTAGACAAATTTTTGCCTTCTGACATTCCAGAGATTTTGGGGTACCTGTTCCTTTATTGAGGGAGGGTTGGTCAGAGGCCCTGGATGGAAATGGATATTAGGGGATGGCTCTGGAGCTTAAAGGATGTGGTTTTCTATGATGCACAGAGCTCCCTGAGGTCCAGTGACAATTTTTAAATTAAAAAAAACACATCTTTTAAACTTTTATTATCCAGTAATATGCCCCAATCCTGCAAGCTACTCCATGCAGGCAGGTCCCTATACACACACGTTTCCTCACTGACATCAGTGGGGCTCTGCATTGAGTGCAAGGGTCTACCTGATAGAGCAGTTTACAGGACTGGGACCTGAGCTAGGAGACTGTTCCAATGGAAGACTTATTCAGCTGTTTTGGGGTTAGTAGAGAGCCCAAAACATATTTTTTATAAGTGATATATGACTTGATTAAGATGAGAAAAGGCATGTTTTTCTTTCTCAGCTAATTCAAACAAAGAATTTCTCATGCTTTTATCAAAATAAATCACATTTGGTCTGAGGCCAAACAGGTCTAAAAGGAGAAATGGTAAGAAAGCATATTACTCTGGAAGTCTGAATATGTACTTCATTATGCGGGCTAACTTTTGAAAACAGAAAAGATATTACATATATAGAGATGCACACACCTATATTACACATAGAGGTACACTGATACCTTCTTCAAATATGTAATAATTTTACACATACGCTCCTAGCTAAGGTTGGACATTTTCTGGATAAAAAAAAATCCAGATTTATATTAGGATAAACATTTATAACAGATAAGCCTTTGTGCTACAGGTCATGTAGATCAACCACTAATTGACCAGGGCAAGGAAAAAACTTCCCTTATGGACAGGTTATTTCATAGTGGTGATGAAGTTCCTTGCACCTTCTTCTGTAGCGGTGTAGCAGAGCGATGACTCACCAGTGCAGCACCTGCTGCTGGTTGTCCTGGGAATTAGTTCTTTCCAGCTCCAGAGCGCCCTCTGCTGGCTGATGTCTTGCTTGCATCAGGCCCCCATGTCCCCCCTAGTCCCCGGTGCCCTTTACCTCAGGGTTCTGCCCCCAGCAGTAACCCACTGTCTGGGTCTTCCCTCCCATGGGAACCCCCAACCCTCTATCCCCACCTTGCCTCAGTGGCTACTGCCAGTCATCATCTTGCCCCCAGTCACTGGGGCAGACTGCAGTCTCTAATGGCCCCTCATCATTGGCAAGGAGTTAGGACCTGCTGCTTTGCCTATCCTTGGGCTGTCCCTCTGCAGCCCTAGTACCTTTTGGGCCCTTAACAAGGCCTGCAGCCTGGGGGTTTACTGAGCTGGAGCTCCCTCCAGGGCTGGAGAGAGACTCCTTCAGCTCCTGGCCCAGAGCCCTCTTATAAGGGCCAACTGGGCCCAGATTGAGCTGGCCACAGCTGTGGCTGCTTCCCCAATCAGCCTAGCCTTTCACAGCCGCAGCCCTCTCCAGGGCTGCTTTTAACCCCTGTTCTTCAGGAGTGGGGCAGCTGTCCCACTACAAGCCTCTAGCACTGGTCACTGTCAGAGACAGGATACTGGATTAGATGGAGCACTGGTATCATCCAGAAGGTCAATTCCTATCTAGAATCAGGTCTGTGCAAATTGGTAATGGGTTTCAGAATTCCTGAGAGGTGGTGAAGAGAGACAAAAGGACTGGCAACTTGGATAGCTAGATAAGTGGTTTGGCAGCTAAAGGCAGTAGCTTCTGCAAGGGCAATGTTGTTTGTTTGAGGGATAATGGTGTAAAAGAAATAGGGTATAAAACAAACCTTAAAGAAGTTAAAGAAAGTTAAAGAAAACTACTTAACTGATTATTCATACCGAAGGCACAGAGGTCTGTCACAGAGGTCATGGATTCTGTGACATTCCAGAACCTCTGTGACTTCTGCAGCGGCCGGTGTGGCTGACCCCTGGGCCAGCTACACCGACCACTGCAGGGGCAGTCTTGGGCCACCACACCCCCCACTCAGCATCAGCAGGAGTTTGGGTGTGGGAGGGGGCTCAGGGTTGGGGCACAGGAGGGGGTGAGGGCTCTGGGTAGTGCTTACCTCGGGATGGCTCCCCAGATGCAGCGACATTTCCCTCCCTCATCTCCTAGGTAGAGGTGCAGTCAGGTGGCTCTGTGCACTGCCTCAGCCTGCAGGCACTGCTCCTGCAGCTCCCATTGGCCACAGTTCCTGGCCAATGGGAGCTGGGGAGCTGGCACTTGGGGCAGGAGCAGTACGTGGAGTCCCCTGGTCGCGCCTCCACCTAGGAGATGAGGGACATGTCACCGCTTCGGGGGAGCTGCATAGAGCCGGACAGGGAGCCTGCCAGCCCCGCCAACACTCCCCCTCAGCAGCAGCAGGGATCACTCCAACACTGCAAGGAGGGGTCAGTCAGGCATGCTCAGTCCAAAGCTAGGGGAAGGTCACCAGACCATAATAGTAAACAGACCATAATACTAAGACTTGTTATTGTTAGGTGAGAATAATTAAACATGAAGCAGTTACGCCAACCGAACCAAAGTCAGGCCAATAAAGGTTGCTGGGAAAGTCCCTGAACGAGATAAGTAGAATGAAAGAATACTTGTTCAAGTTGCAGAGAGTGAGATAAGGGGAGACCTACATTCCCTGTACCAGATGTTCTGAGAACGGTTTGTATAGATAAGGAGACACACTGTCTCCACTCCCTGTTTCTTTTCAATGTCTGTTCTTAACTCCTAATCTCCTGTTTGACAACCATACTGATAAGAAAGTTTGGTGAGGCATTATGACTTGCTGAAAGCTATATACAATAGGGGAATAGGTATGCATGCATAACAGAGAAAGAGAACTTTAACTAACATGGAGGGCAGGGTGGGCTGCTTAATGAATAATCTGTGATGCCACAGAACTGTCTATAAAAACCTACTAGTTTTACCTAAGAGGCAGCTGGTTCTCCTTGGAGATGGGCCGCTCTCTATTGTTGTGTGCACTCCTCAATAAAGAGCTTGTGTTTGGACCTTGCTGGTGTTGCCTGTCTCTCTGCGGTCAGACAACGAACCGTGCCGTCTGGGGTTCGAGTCCTCGACATTATGTAAAACAGCTTTGATTGACAGCCAGATTTAGCAGTTGCGATTGGACTATAAGTATGGACCAATTAGAGAGGGTTTAAAGATGATTGGAGGATAGAGGATGCTAATGTCAGGATTGGGAAAGAAGCCAATCAGAAAGGATCTAGTGGCTGGTAAAACTGAATGAAAGACAGGCATTCAGCAGGCAAAACTCAGTCAAGATAGGGAGCCAGGAGAAGATCAGATCAAAAGAAAGAAAGAAACCTAAAAGAGCAAAGAACACCAAAGAAGAAGACCTGAAAGAAGAAGCAGTAGCCACAGCAGCTGCAGTACCAGTGACAGAACAGAAAAGCCTTCAACAGAGCGAGGGAGAGAAGCCTATGGAGAGTAAGCATGCTAGTTATAGGGCAGGATATAGAATAGAAATAGAATTAATGAGTGTGTATATTTGGGATAATTAAGGTGGGTGTCAGTGCTGTGTATGTCTGTTACTATGTATAAGTTTAGAGTTTAAGATTGCTGTTAATGTCCTGCATATGACTGATCACCATGCGCAGAACATAATTGTTAGGGGTCTTATTCCTTCACCCACTTACTTCCCTGGTCCTTCTCACATGAACAGAGAGCAACAATACCTGAAGTCCAAAGGTGCAAACAATTCAATGTTTATTGGGGTAAACTTCCAAAGCAAGCATGATTCCAGTTTCCTTCCTTAGTGTCCCCCTTCCCAGCTCTGACACCACAGAGGCTTACCCGTGTCCCTGTTCCCATTACCCCCTTTAGCAAAACATGATTCCAAATTCCCCACCCCCATTCCCTGTTCCCATTTCCCCCACCCACACACCCACCCACTTCCTGTATTGACTGTATAGTAAAACTTGAGTTCTGCTTAGCTATACCTTAACCAATCATTTTACTGAAATTTAACTAACCAATCCTAACATATTGTAACATGATTATTTAAGAAAAGAAGTACTTGTGGCATCTTAGAGACTAACCAATTTATTTGAGCATAAGCTTTCGTGAGCTACAGCTCACTTCATCATATGCATTCAGTGGAAAATACAGTGAGGAGATTTATATACACACAGAACATGAAAAAATGGGTGTTATCATACACACTGTAAGGAGAGTGATCACTTAAGATGAGCTATTACCAGCAGGAGAGCAGGGGGTGGGAGGGAAGAAAACCTTTTGTAGTGATAATCAAGGTGGGCCATTTCCAGCAGTTAACAGGAATGTCTGAGGAATAGTGGGGGGTGGGGGAGGGGAATAAACATGGGGCAATAGTTTTACTTTGTGTAATGACCCATGATGGCATATATCACATTGGTGAATAAGCCTCTGATAGTGTGGCTGATGTGAGTGGAAATCTATCGACTTCATGAAAAAACTCGTACAGATACAAACAAACAGACATCATCTTCCTTTCCAAATGCAAACAGATGGACATCATACCAAAAGGACTGAAGATAAAAAATCCATTACAATCTACATACCACACAGACTATGCTGACAGCTTGTGCCACACACTCTCAAAGAAACTGAGGAACCACCTGATCAACATCCTCTACAGCAAACAGGGAAAGATTAAGAATGAGCTCTCAAAACTGGATACTCTCATAAAAAAAACAATCTTCCACACAAACTTCCTCATGGCTGGACTTTACAAAAACTAGACAAGCCATTTACAACACATACTTGCTTCTCTACAAAAGAAAAAGGACACTAAACTATCTAAACTACTACATGCCACAAGAGGCCACAGCAATGGTTCCCTTAACCCACCCAGCAATATTGTCAAACTATCCAACTATACTCTTAGCCCAGCAGAAGAATCTGTCCTATCTTGGGGCCTCTCCTTCTGCCCCTCCACCCCCACGAACATGATACAGTTCTGTGGTGACCTAGAATCCTATTTTCGATGTCTCCAACTCAAGGAATATTTCCAACACACCTCTGAACAACATACTAATCCACAGAGACCTTCCTACCAACACTACAAAAAGGATTCTAGGTGGACTCCTCCTGAAGGTCGAAACAACAGACTGGACTTCTACATAGAGTGCTTCCACCTACGTGCACGTGCTAAAATTGTGGAAAAGCAGCATCACTTTCCCCATAACCTCAGCCGTGCGGAACGCAATGCCATCCACAGCCTCAGGAACAACTCTGACATCATAATCAAAAAGGCCGACAAAGGAGGTGCTGTTGTCATCATGAATAGGTCGGAATATGAACAAGAGGCTGCTAGGCAGCTCTCCAACACCACTTTCTACAAGCCATTACCCTTTGATCCCACTGAGGGTTACCAAATGAAACTACAGCATTTGCTCAAGAAACTCCCTGAAAAAGCACAAGAACAAATCTGCACAGACACACCCCTGAAACCCCAACCTGCGGTATTCTATCTGCTACCCAAGATCCATAAACCTGGAAATCCTGGGGGGCCCCCATCATCTCAGGCATTGGCACCCTGACAGCAGGATTGTCTGGCTATGTAGACTCCCTCCTCAGGCCCTACGCTACCAGCACTCCCAGCTATCTTTGCATCTGATGAAGTGAGCTGTGGCTCACGAAAGCTCATGCTCAAATAAATTGGTTAGTCTCTAAGGTGCCACAAGTACTCCTTTTCTTTTTGCGAATACAGACTAACATGGCTGTTACTCTGAAAGCTATCTTTGAGACACCACTGACGTCCTGAGGAAACTACAATCCATCGGTGATCTTCCTGAAAACACCATCCTGGCCACTATGGATGTAGAAGCCCTCTACACCAATATTCCACACAAAGATGGACTACAAGCCGTCAGGAACAGTATCCCTGATAATGTCACGGTGACTTTGTCCTCACCCATAACTATTTCACATTTCGAGACAATGTATACCTTCAATCAGCGGCACTGCTATGGGTACCCGCATGGCCCCACAGTATGCCAATATTTTTATGGCTGACTTAGAACAACGCTTCCTCAGCTCTTGTCCCCAAATGTCCCTACTCTACTTGTGCTACATTGATGACATCTTCATCATCTGGACCCATGGAAAAGAAGACTTTGAGGAATTCCACCATGATTTCAACAATTTTGATCCCACCATCAACCTCAGCCTGGACCAGTCCACACAAGACATCAACTTCCTGGACACTACGGTGCTAATAAGCAATGGTCACATAAACACCACCCTATACCGGAAACCTACTGACCACTATTCCTACCTACATGCCTCCAGCTTTCACCCAGACCACACCACACGATCCATCGTCTACAGCCAAGCTCTATGATACAACCGCATTTGCTCCAACCCCTCAGACAGAGACAAACACCTACAAGATCTCTATCAAGCATTCTTACAACTACAATACCCACCTGCTGAAGAGAAGAAACAAATTGACAGAGCCAGAAGAGTACCCAGAAGTCACCTACTGTGTCCACATATCTATTCAGTGGATACCATCATAGGGCCTAATCACATCAGCCACACTATCAGAGGCTCGTTCACCTGCACATCTACCAATGTGATATATGCCATCATGTGCCAGCAATGCCCCTCTGCCATGTACATTGGTCAAACTGGACAGTCTCTACATAAAAGAATAAATGGACACAAATCAGACATCAAGAATTATAACATTCATAAACCAGTCGGAGAACACTTCAATCTCTCTGGTCACTCGATTACAGACCTAAAAGTTGCAATATTACAACAAAAAGACTTCAAAAAACAGACTCCAAGGAGAGACTGCTGAATTGGAATTAATTTGCAAACTGGCTACAATTAACTTAGGCTTGAATAGAGACTGGGAGTGGATGGGTCATTACACAAAGTAAAACTATTTCCCCATGTTTATTCCCCTCCCTACCCCCCACTGTTCCTTGAAGGGTTCATGTAGCGTTCATGCATCTGGAAACAGTCAGGGCACACCCTGACTGTTGTGTAGGAGCGATGCACACATTGCTCTGACCAAGGACATGGACCATGGGAACATGGACCATTGGGAAGTCAATTAAAGGACATCAACCGTGGGAAGCTTCCTTGGCCTGGGCTCAAGGCCTGAGAACAAAGATTGTAGTAGATAGAGGCTGGTAAATAAGAATATTAATCAAAGTCATATTATTTCCTTTGTTGATGCCTTTTGTGGTCGGAGTATGTAATGCGCAGGGGGAGAGAAATAAAAGAGAGGTGGAAAAGCCGACAGGAGGAATCCCGTCAGCAGACCAGCCTGCTTGCTTGCCTAAAGCCGTGTCCTGTCTTGTATTGAACCGCCACAACTGGCGCCCAAATGTGGGGCCCTCAGCACTCACCTCGCCCGGCAAGGGTTTCAGACGCGTCACTCATCCGCTTCGCGGATCCCAGTGAGTATTTTTCATTGTGGTAAGTATGGGAAGCTCCCTCTCTGCTTTGCAAGTGCAACACCGCTGTGAGCTACAGTATTTGTTGTGTAAGGCTCAGCATGACTGCCCCACTCGAGAACTCACTCTCCTGCTACAGGAGGTGAGTGCCCAGTGCCCGTGGTACCCTGAAGCTGGAACCCTTAAGTTAGCGGACTGGGAGCGGTTGGGCCAGACATTGCAGAAAGAGCCTCAGGCGCCCGTGCAGGCTCTACATGCCTGGCACCTCTGCCGCGACGCGATACAGCGTGTCGCCTCGGACAGGCCCTCCCTCGCGGGGCTGGTGCTCTCGCCACTCCCGTCTGCTCCTGCAGCCATCCCCCCTCCTGGCGATGCGACACAGCGTGTTGCCTCGGAAAGGCCCTCTCCCGCGCCAACAGAGGGGCTGCCGATCCCGCCACCCCCGTCCGCTCCTGCAGCCATCCCTCCCCTTGCTTCGCCCCCAGTGTCTCTATTACCACCATCTCCCTGGCCTTCCCCACCGGAGCCGGTGTGTGATCGCTCTCCCCTCGTGGGGCCCCATGCTCCGGGGCCCCCCAGAGGGTCGTCCGCGTCTGCTCAGGGGCTTTCGCTGGTGCAACAAATGGTTCATGCAGCGAAGACTCGCTCAGATATTACAGCAGAGGAGCTGGCTGATCTGGTCTCAGTCTGTCCAGTGACCTGGCAGGATGATGGCCAGGGCAACCAGGTTGCAAACTGGGTCAGTTTGCCCTACTCGGTGATCAGAGACGTAAAGAAAGCGATTCGCGAGTTCGGCCTCACTAGCACATATGTAAGTGGTCTCATTGAAGGGCTAGGTACTGGGTACACCCTGATCCCTGAAGATTGGAAGGCGCTGTTGCGCATGATGCTGACGCCCAGTCAGTATGTTATTTGGCTTAGTGAGTATCGGCAGATGGTGGAATGCCAAGCCCAGGTATATAGAGAGCAAGGTATCATTTATGAGCACTTGGTAGGGGAGGGCCAGTTTGCTACCGTTCAGATGCAGTCTCAACTCCCTCAGGCCGTCTTCCCCATTATTTCCACCTGCGCCCAGCATGCTTTCCGGAAGGTCCCGGATTTGGGCAAGCCTACCAAAAGCTTTGCCAGTATCCGTCAGGGTGCGTCAGAGTCCTTTATGGATTTTACCAACAGATTGCAGGAGGCTATCCTCCGACAGGTGGATAACCCTGCGGCAGCTCAGGAGATCCTGTTAAAAATGGCAGTTGAAAATGCGAACGAGGATTGCTGCCGTGCCCTCCAGGTGACACAAGCCTCTGGGATTCTAGAGCTGTCGGACATGCTGCGGGCGTGCCAAAACATCGGAACCCAAGCCCATAAGGCTGGAGTTCTGGCTGCTGCCCTGTGGAAAAGCGGGAAGGAGGGGAAGCGTTGTTACTGCTGTGGTAAGGAGGGTCATTTTCAGCGGGAGTGCCGCTCATCAACGGCGCCCGCTCGCCCCTCAAAGAAGTGCCCCAAGTGTCGGAAGGCCTATCACTGGGCTAATCAGTGTCGTAGCGGGTCGGGAAACCGCACAACAGGTCCCCCCCGAACCCAGGGCCAAACGGGGGTGTTTCCCACTCAGACAACTGTTCCTCTACTTTAAAACCCATAGACTCCATGAAGGTGGCGACTGCCGGAAGTGCAGGGCTTGATTTGATTATGCAGGAGGACGCTGACTTTCGGTTGCCGGGGGAGGTTTGCGCCATACCTACCCAGGTGACAGGCCCTCTCCCTGCCGGATTTGTGGGTCTGGTTCTCCCTCGCTCACACGCTGGGAAACAGGGTTTTTTTGTCATCCCAGGGGTCATTGACGCCGACTACACCGGTGTTATTAAGGTTCAGGTATGGACCCATCTTCCACAGTCGCTCCCGCATGGACGGTCAATTGCGCAATTGATTTTAGTCCCCTATCAGGTGCCTGCTGCAGAGGATCGAGCCCGGGGCGCAGGCGGCTTTGGATCGACGCTGGCTCAGTCGCCATCTCACAACACGTCCTCTCCACTTGTTGCTCTAACAATGTCGGTCCGCCCCTCGAAACCTCAGTTAACACTTCTCTTAAATAATGTTCCTTTTACAGGACTGGTGGACACTGCAGCTGACGTTACGGTGATTTGTGATCCGGAGTGGCCAGTCAGTTGGCCAACAGTTCCTTCTAAAGAGTTGTGGGGGATCAGGGGTAGCAAACCCGAGCGCCAAAGTTTGTCTTGGGTCACGGTCTCTAAACCAGGAGGCCGTGCCCTCGCTACAATCCGCCCTTTTGTACTCCCTGTCCACCTCAATATTTGGGGCCGTGACTTACTTGTAAAGCTGGACACCACCCTCGATATTAATATATAATGGCCCGAAATCCTCCTTCACCCACCTTGCCATCCGCATTACCATTGGTATGGCAATCCTTAGAGCCCGTATGGATTGACCAGTGGCCCCTCCCCCTAGAAAAGCTGAAAGTGCTTCATTCACTTGTACAATAATATTTGCATGCACAGCGCTTGGAGAGCTTTACTAGTCCTTGGAACTAGCTGCTGTTATTTTGGCCTTTCAACTTTTTGCTGATTGTCCCTTTAATTTGATCATGGACACGCATTATGTTTATCAGGTAATTGATCATTTACCCCTTGCCCTCATCACCCCTCACGTCGATGCGGACCTTCTTCGCCTGTTTTTGTCTTTACAGTATCTCATCACCACTCGTAATTTCCCTTATTTTGTTGCTCAGAGTCGCAGTCATACCCCTCTGCCTGGGCTACTTACTGAGGGCAATGCGCGCGCCGATCGCGCGTTACGTGGTGAGGTAAATTCCCTTTTTTCTGACCCCATTGAAAGCCATGCCTTTTTTCATCAGTCTGCCTCTGTTTTGCCCCGGCAGTTTCACATTCCTGCTGATCATGCACGTTCTATTGTTTGTTCCTGCCCCCACTGTGCTGCTGCTGCCCCTACCTTTTCTTATGCCGTTAACCCCAGAGGTACCGCAGCGAATCAGCTGTGGCAAATGGATGTCACTCACGTGCCACAATTCCGCCCCTATTCATTTTTACATGTTTCCATTGATACCTATTCGGGATTCCTCTGGGTGACCCCACAGCGTGGAGAAGCCACTCCCAAAGTTATTCACCATTTGCTAGCCTGTTTTGCTGTTATGGGTCGCCCGGGCCAGATAAAAACAGATAATGCCCCAGCCTATTGCTCCACAGCCCTTTCCACCTTTTGTGCCCAATGGGACGTCCGTCTCACACACGGGATCCCTTACAATTCCACGGGCCAAGCCATTGTTGAACGTGCAAATCGCACGCTAAAAACCTTGCTTGACAAACAATTAAAACAAGGGGAGCTGCGTCTCCGAACCTTAGGAGACATTCAGCAGCAATTGCATATCCTTTTGTTCACTTTAAATAACTTAATGCTGAACACAGATCAGCAGACCCCTGCGGATCGGCATTTTCATAAATCCGAGGTACTGGAAAGACCGCGTGTCTATTACCGTCAGCTGCCCGATCCGCAATGGCTGGGTCCAGTACCTCTAATCACTTGGGGTCGGGGATATGCTGCTGTGTCTCTCCCTGCAGGACCGTTGTGGGTTCCGGCCCGGTGTGTGCGACCGGCACTGAAGCAGCATGGCGTGGCACCAGGGGCTGTCGAACCCCATACCGGAGTTTCAGCTGACCTTGGAGGAGAACGCGGTGCCTCCTGGGTCGACAACGGCAGGACAGAGACGGAGGAGACGTAGCGTCCCAAGCCAGCCCGTGACATGGGGAGCAGTAAAAGCATTGGTTGCCGCAGCTCAACGAAGACTGGCAGCAAACCAACAGCCAGAGACTCCTGAGACTTTGTTTGTGGCAATTCTCGCCCAAATTACTGCTAATTCTGTATTGATTGTATGCCTTTTGTGCCTGCTATTTCCTGTAGGGGTTGGCTCAGGAGTGCTTTCTCCATTACGGGCCCGAATGACATATAACCTATGGGAAAGATTGGCTTCAATAGCAAATGTTACCCACTTTTGTTTATCTGATTCTGTAGCAGCTGGAGAATTGTTAGGTACATGCCTTATTCCAGTATGTCATCACCCTGAGGAAATAGGGAATGAGACGATGCTCGCTGCTTACGCGAATCTCTCTTCCCAGTACTCTGGCATGGCTAATTGGGGCCCGGCCAATTATACTTTGCCTCACATGGCCATATCCCTCCACACACCGTACCTGGCCGGGGCCAACAATGTCACCTGTGCGCGTGTGGTCAACTGCACTAGTACAAAGGTGCCCTTAGGCTGTCGGCAAATTTCTCAACCCTTTTTAAATTGTTCCCACGCCGTGAATGTTTCGTACAATTATGGCCATATCATCCTACCATCAGCGTGGTTTTTTTACCTGCGGCTCACGCACCTTTAGTTATATTCCCACAAATTTAAGCAATGACACCCTTTGCTGCCTCAGCAGAATGACACTCATTCTGCCTTTTGCCGGCCAAAAGCGCAGTAAAAGAGGTGTACCCCTTTCAGAAGACTGTGTTGCAGATGTTGATCTTTTTAGCCGCGCTGAGTATACCACCTTAGCGGCCTCTGTTGTTGGAGTCCCCGGGCTTGCCACTTATACAGCCAGAACTTTGAATAACCCTGGCATGTTTTGCGGCAAAGGCAATTAATACAACATCCCAGGCGACTGCCCTACTTAACACAGAGCAACACGAATTAAGGGATGCAATTTTAGATAACAGAGCAGCCATTGATTTTCTGCTCTTGAAACACCATCTAGGCTGTTCCACGTTTCGGCATATGTGTTGTTTTAATTTAACTGATAATAGTCGCTCCATAGAAACTAGACTGGCCGAATTAGCCAATCTTACGGCACACATACGCCAAGATCTGGGGTTTGAGGGCTTTTGGAATTGGCTTACAGGTTGGCTGCCCTCTCTAGGATGGCTGCGACAACTTTTCGGTTATGCTGTGTTTGTGATTGTTGGGCTTATATTTTGCTGCTGCTGTATACAATGTATTCCCTCTTTGCTAAGGCTTTGTAGAGCCCCACCCTGGCAGGCTCCCCGAGTTATGTCCTTGTCTGTCCGGGAGTTAAATCGCTTGCAAAAGCAAATTGATGGCTACCATGAGATGGCCGAGCACAAATAACAAAAAAAGGGGGGATGAAGGGTTCATGTAGCATTCATGCACCTGAAAACAGTCAGGGCACACCCTGACTGTTGTGTAGGAGCGATGCACACATTGCTCTGTCCAAGGACATGGACCATGGGAACATGGACCATTGGGAAGTCAATTAAAGGACATCAACCGTGGGAAGCTTCCTTGGCCTGGGCTCAAGGCCTGAGAACAAAGATTGTAGTAGATAGAGGCTGGTAAATAAGAATATTAATCAAAGTCATATTTCCTTTGTTGATGCCTTTTGCGGTCAGAGTATGTAATGCGCAGGGGGGAGAGAAATAAAAGAGAGGTGGAAAAGCTGACAGGAGGAATCCCGTCAGCAGACCAGCCTGCTTGCTTGCCTAAAGCCGTGTCCTGTCTTGTATTGAACCACCACAGTACCTCAGACATTCCTGTTAACTGCTGGAAATGGCCCACCTCGATTATCACTACAAAAGGTTTTCTTCTCCCTACCCCCTGCTCTCCTGCTGGTAATAGCTCATCTTAAGTGATCACTCTCCTTACAATGTGTATGATAATACACATTTTTTCATGTTCTGTGTGTATATAAATCCCTCACTGTATTTTCCACTGAATGCATCTGATGAAGTGAGCTGTAGCTCACAAAAGCTTATGCTCAAATAAATTGGTTAGTCTCTAATGTGCCACAAGTATTCCTTTTCTTTTTGCAAATACAGACTAACACGGCTGCTACTCTGAAACCTATGATTATTTAACCAGTTATATCCCACCCCCTTAATTAGTTTACACCCAGCAAAATTAATTATACAGCAGACAGAAACAATCACAGAACCAGACAGAGATTATACAGACAAACAATAGCGAAGTGGCAACTATAATGACAAAACAATACAGAAGTGAGGATTTTACATCCTGTAAAATCAGCTATTGATAAGTGAGTTCTTGCCAGACAGTAGGCTATCAAACTAAGTTTCCTTTGACATCTTCTAGGCACTTCCCTTTCTCTGGAGGTGATAGGCATTATCAGGACAGGATTGTATTCCTAACAGCCCAATAGCACCTTATTTCAATGTGACTAGTTTGGAATGTGAGGATGTGACCGTTCGCTTCCCAGCTTATGGCTGCCTCTGCTGCTTAGCCAAAGGCCTTAGCCTAAGAACAGGGCCTCAGACTGTCACAGTAAGAGATGGCCCTTACACCGGCAGACAGTGATTTTGATTCTTTCTTTTATACCTCTATAACTAGCCAAGTGATAAGAATACACCTAAATTCTTCGAGTATAGGCCTTTACAGACAGGCCTGAATATCTATATCCTAACAATAATCACTTTAGCCTTTCCAACTGTATGACATTACAGTATTGGGTGCTTCAACTTGTATTCCTGTGCTGCATTATGTACAGTACTGATAATTTGTATAACGTATGCAACTTATATTCAGTGTTCAAAACTGGGATTTACATTTAATAGTTGAATTATTGCTGAACCAGTTCTTGTCATTAATAATAAAAATGTTACTGTTTTGAAAAAGTACTGCCTGTGTGTCAATCCTCTGAGTGGAAGGCTGTAGCCATGTCCTCCCAATGGTGAGCAGAGCTAGTCTGTTTTGGGGAATTTCCTGAAGGGCATAGGGAGATCCTTGGTAAACCCTGGCAATTCTACTAGGGCGGGCCCCCTCCTTTCACCTTGCAGGAACAGATTAATAGGTCAACATCATGGGAACCCAGAAGTAAGCAATAGGAGGGCTACTTTGTCGTCCCTGAGTCTGTTCATGGGGTAACAGCTTCAATACATAGGAGGTGGAAAGTCAGCTAAATTCAGAAATAGAAATGTATAAAGAAACACCAGAAGATAACAGTATGGACAGCAAGAAGAAAGTATAAATATTGATTCAAATAGTAGTCAGGTAGGTATTACGATCAGTGAAAGGGCTAGAGCTAATCAGGCTAGAAAACTGTATGAGGTGCAAGGGAAACAACTGAAATGTTCGTATGCAAATACAAGGAGTCTGGGCAATAAAACAGAGGAACTGGAACTACTGGTGCATGAAGTCAAAGCAGATATTCGAGCGCTTGCAGGAAAATGGTGGAATAGCACTCATGACTGAAATACAAGCGTTGACCAAATTAAATTAGAACCCATAATGCTTCATGGTACTGGTTGACCAGACTGAACGAGAGTGCTTTGCAATTCAGCTATTGATTAAACTGAATCAATATACTTTGCAGCTAAGCCAAAGACAAAGTGAACAAATACAGCCAGTGAAACCACAGCACTGGTGTTGCACTGACAGCGAGTATATACAAGAAAATGGAATTTTACTAAACCTGAGCTCTCACAAACAGAGCTATCTGAAGTCTGCAAACCTGAACTCTTACAATCAGAACTATTAACAAGGAATGTAAATTGCTTTCCTATGGAATACTAATTTTTGTGGATAGAATGTATTGGGAAATCAGTTCTTATAAGTAAAAGGTTGAAAGGTATTGATTAAAATATGGGAATTATAGCAAGGGTAAGAATAAACGGAAAGGGTGCTGTGTAGCCAAAATAAGGAAGCAGTCAATAGTGAATAAGTAAAGCATATTATGTATGAAGTCCTATTATACATGTTAAATTCTCTAAACTGTATAATAGGTAAATACTGTGACCTTTGTATGAACTCCTGCTTTCTATCTGTGCTGGAGAATGCAAGCTTAGCAAAAAGTAAGATACCATTAATCTTTGCTGATTTCTGAAATACTATGCCTGGAACATTCAGAAAAAAGAGTCTTGTCTTGTGTATGTGCATCTCTATTTTTGTGTAATGTGTGGGGTCTGTGTAACTGTCAAAATGTAAAATATAAGCTATGTTGAAACTTACAATATATGCCCCACATACCAGGGTAGCAACTAGTGGTGCCTTACTGTCTGTGAGAAACATGTCAAAGAAAATAGGTAAGAAAGATGTATTAGGTAAAGGGATATAGGGAAAATTGTGAAATGCCTCCCAGTTAGGTATAAATACAGAAGGAGTAAGCACACAATTTTGACAGTTTGACTGCTACAGCTGCTGTCTTCCAGATGGGTTGGTAGTGTATCAGTTTTTCCTTTCTGTGTTATGCTGTATTAATCACTGATTAATAAAGTTGATTAAGCTTAGCTATTTTACATTTCTAGTTACTGAATTAAATTGAAACCCCAAACACATATATTGAAGGGTATGTGCTGTTTAGGAGAGACAGAAATAAAGGTAAAGGTGCCGTAAACTGTAAAAAAACAAGAAGTTCTAGCATGAACAAAACAGAATCTGTTTGGGTCAAAATCAGTTTGGGGAAGGATTGTAAGAGAGGTTCTACTGGGATAGTGTTAGAGGCCGGCTACAGACCCCTAGGGACAGACTCAGATATGGATAAAGATCTGTTTAATATTATTAGAGACATAAATACTACTCAGAATTGTGTCATAATGAGAGACTTTACCTTCCCAGACACAGATCGGAGAATAAATGCTACTAATACTGGTAGGGCCAAGTTATCTCTGGATGTGATAGATGACAGTTTTCTTCCTCAAATTGTCACTGAACCAACAAGAGCTGATGTAATTTTGGACTTGGATTTGATAAGTAGCAAGGACATCACTGGAGTCCCCATCATTGGAAGTGTTTAAAAACAGGATGGACAAACACCTGTCAACTATGGTCTAGGTGTCCTGCCACAGCACAGGGGTCTGGACTTAATGACTTCTCAAGAGCCCATCCAGCCCTACATATCTATGATTCTATCACAGAAGAGTTGGTCATAGGAAATAATCTGGGATCAAGTGATCACAAGTTATTTCCATTTAAATTAAATGGAAGGATAGTCAAAAACAGGTTGCCAACTATGGTTTTTTATTCCAATGGGCAAACCTTAGGAAATGAAGGAAATTCGTTAAAGAATTCAGCTGGACTGAAGAGCTCAAGTCTATAAATGTAGAGGAAATTCTTTAAATCAAATATATAAAAACTAACTGCATGTTGCAGTCCAAGCAAAAGGAAAATACTTGAAGAGAAAGTCTCCAGATCCAGCAGGACAAATAACTATCTCAGACAGGTTATTAGGAGTAAGCAGAGAGCCTACAGGTAATGGGGAAAAGGAAAAGAACCTACAAAGAAAGCTACACCTTGGAGGTTAGAAAACATAGAAATAAAGTGAAAATAGCTAAAAGTTAAGCTGAATTAACTCTTGCCAAGGAAATTAAAATAAATAAGATGGTTTTTAGTTATATGAAAAAAGAGAATAAGGAAGGATGAGGTTGGGCCACTGTGTGATGTTGATGGGGAGGAAATTAAAGATAATTTAGGTATGGCACAAAAATTAAATGAATACTTTCCCTCAGTTTTCAATAAGAATGATAATATGGAACATAGGCATGAAGGCAGGGTGGATAATGGAAATTAGTATACAGAAATGGAAATATCACATCTGAGGTGGAAGAAAAACTTAATGAGCTCAGACTTCTGGGGTGGGGGACAGGCAAGAGGGAAGAGAGACAGGATAATTTCCATCCCAGAATACTGAAAGAACTGGTACATGAGATTGCTAGTCCAGTAGGAAGGACTTTTAATAAATCTATTTGGGGGTAGAACCACATGACTCAAGCATAGCTAATGTCTTACATATATTTAAGAAAGGGAAGAAAAAGTGATCCGGGCAATTACATATTTATTAGTTGAACCTCAGTACCATGCAAGACTTTGGAACAAATTGTGAAGATAATAATAATTATTTCATGAGATAAATACAAAGGGGCTTGTAATGAACAAAGGTAGATCATGGCAGATTATCCTTCTTTGATTTCCTTCTTTGAAAAAATAACTGATTTTTTAGATAAGGGAAATGTGGTAGAGCTAATATACTTGGATATCAGTAAAGCTTTCAACATGGTGCCACATGGGAAATTATTAGTTAAATTAAAGAAGATGGGGATTAGTACAAGAATTGTAAGGTGGATAAGGAATGGGCTAAAGGGGAACTATCACACTAGATGGAGGTTACTGGTGGAGTTCCTCAAGGATAGGTCTTGGGACCAATCATTCCATATTTTTTATTAATGATCTTGGAACAAAAAGTTGGAGTGTGCCAATGAAGTTTCTTGATGATATGAAGTTGGGAGGTATAGTCAATATAAAGGAGGACTGGAATATTATAGAGGAAGATCTGGGTGACCTTGAAGGAAGGAGTGACAGAAATGGCATGAAATTTAATAGTAAGCACTTAGGGTTCATAGAATCTTTATGGATAGATCCAGAGAATCTCTATGGTTAGTAATTCCATGCTTGAATAATAAGAATATAGCAGTAGAGATATACTACCGACCATCTGACCAGGATGGTGACAGTGACTATGAAATGCTCAGGGAGATTAGAGAGGCTATAAAAATAAAAAAAACTCAATAATAACGGGGGATTTCAACTATCCCCATATTGACTGGGTACATGTCACTGCAGAACAGGATTCAGAGATAAAGTTTCTTGACACCTTAAATGACCACTTCTTGGCGCAGCTAGTCCTGGAACCCACAAGAGGAGAGGCAATTCTTGATTTAGTCCGAAGTGTAGCACAGGATCTGGTCCAAGAGGTGAATATAGTTGGACCACTTGGTAATAGTGATCATAACATAATAAAATTTAACATACTTGGGGGAATGGGGGGAACACCAAAGCAGCCCGCCATGGAAGCATTTAATTTCACAAAGGGGAGCTACACAACAATGAGGAAATTAGTTAAACAGAAATTAAAAGGTACAATGCCAAAACTGAAATCCCTGCAAACTTCATGGAAACTTTTTAAAGACACCATAATAATGTATACCCCAAGTTAAAAAAGTAAGAGAACCAAAAAAGTGCCACTTGTTGTGGAAAATTAACCACGCGTTGTGTTTGGATCACAACAGCCTGAGGCTACTTTATTCAAGCATGTGCATGCAGGGAGAGTCAGAAAGCCTACCTGCTCTCCCCAAACAGGAACACACAGAAGTTTATTTAGGTTACAGGCAATATTCAATTACTCATACTTCCTCATTAGTATTTTTTCAAACCTTAGCAGTCTAATACCTTTTTAGGAATATAGCAAAAACAAGCTTTTCCTATTGTTGACAAGTTATTCTTTTACAGTTAATGGTTTTCCTAATCCTAGCTGTTATGGTTACATTTCTTAAGCTGGGCTGTTGCAATTGCCTTACAATGGAATTTTCCTCACTCTCTTCTCATGCCCTCTTTCCACATACTCAGTTAGCTTGACCAAAGATTAGGCCTACCCAATTTTTCCTTTATACACTGTTGCTAAGCAACAAAGTAAAAGAAGCAGTTAAAGGCAAAGAGGCATCCTTTAAAAAGTGGAAGTTAAATCCTAGTGAGGAAAATAGAAAGGAGTATAAACTCTGGTAAGTGAAGTGTAAAAATATAATTAGGAAGGCCAAAAAAGAATTTGAAGAATAGTTAGCCAAAGACTCAAAAAGAAACAGCAAAAAAAGAGTACATCAGAAACAAGAAGCCAGCTAAACAATCAGTGGGGCCACTGGATGGTCGAGATGCTAAAGGAGCATTCTTGGATGATAAGGCCATTGTGGAGAGACTAAATGAATTATTTGCATTGGTCTTCATGGTTGAGGATGTGAGGGAGCTTCTCAAATCTGAGCCATTCCTTTTAGGTGACAAATTTGAGTTCCTTCAGAACTCTTATGTGAAATTGCAGAACTACTAACCGTGGTATGTAACCAATCATTTAAATCAGCTTCTGTATCAGGTAACTGGAGGATAGCTAAGGTGACACCAATTTTTTTAAAAGGCAATCCTGTCAATTAAAGGCTGGTAAGCCTAACTTCAATACTGGGCAAATTGGTTGAAACTATAGTAAAGAACAGAATTATCAGACACATAGAGGAACATAATTTCTTGGGGAAGATTCAACATGGTTTTTGTAAAAGGAAATCATGCCTCACCAATCTACTAGAATTTTTTGGGGGGTGTAGAGGGGTTTGCCTGGGACTCATCCCTCTCTGGGGCAGCAGGGAACCACACTGCCTCGCTACGTCCTTCCAGTTGCTGACGGGGAATTAGCCTGGCTGCGGGAAGTCTCTCGGTGCGGCAGCAATACAGGCAAACACAGACAATTATTCGTACCCGGCCTGTGGTCGGCGGGCAATAGCGAGTCAAGGGCTCAGGTCCTCAGGCAGGAGCTGAGCAACAGCTTATACAATTAGAAGGCCCAGGCCCTAAGTCAGGGGAGGGCAATAGCAAGTCAAGGGCTCAGGCCCTCAGGCAGGGGCTGAGCAAACAGTATTTAACTAGCAGGCCCAGGCCCTGGGTTAGGGCGGGGCAGCAATGAGTCAGTGACTCAGGCCCTCAGGCAGGGGCTAAGCAAAGGCAGGTAAACAACAAGCCAAGGCTCTAGGCTCAGAAGGGCCTGGGAGAGAGGGAGACAGCCACCCACAAGCTAGGTGGCAGAGGGAATGCAGGCCCACCCACTCCACTGCTTCCCCGCCCAGGGCCCTAGCAGCAGCAGAAGGCCGGCTGCTGAGTCAGTGGGGATCCTGGCCGCAACACACTGACATAGGCTCTGGCAGTCCTGCAGCCAGACTAGGGTTGGCTGCCTGCGAGCTACTTCCAAACTCCCCCTCTGGAGGTACCTGGGTCCGGATGGTGTCCTCCAGGGGGTCAAGCACCACAGGGTCCTCTGGGTAATTGGCGAAGGGCAGGCTGGGTAGCTCCTCTGGGTTCTGATCGGCAATGGGTGTCGGCAGGTCAGGCCAGTTCTCGGGTCTGCTGTAGATCACTGGGGTCTCCCAACCAGGAGCTAGGCTGGAGGCATCTGGCCTCTCCGGCGGCTACTCCTCAAGTGAGCTCTGGGTCGGGCTTTTATACTTCCTGTCCTGTGCCTTGACCTCTGGGGGGGGCAGGCGCAGGACTCGCTGGCTCCACCCACTCTGGTGTCGGGAGGGGTTCACCCCTCTCCGGGACAGTGGAGAACCACACTGCCTCGCTACAGGGGGTCAACAAGCATGTGGACAAGGGGGACACAGTGGATATATTGTACTTAGATTTTCAGAAAACCCTTGACAAGGTCCCTCACCAAAGGCTCTTAAACAAAGTAAGCTGTCATGGGATAAGAGGGAAGGTCCTCTCATGGATCAGTAACTGGTTAAAAGATAGGAAACAAAGGGGTTTCCAGTACTGTTCAACATATTCATAAATGATCTGAAAAAAGGGGTAAACTGTGAGGTGGCAAAATTTGCAGATGATACAAAACTACTCAAGATAGTTAAGTCCAAAGCAGACTGCAAAGAGTTACAAAGGGATCTCACAAAACTGGGTGACTGGCCAACACAATGGCAGATGAAATTCAATGTTGATAAATGCAAAGTAATACACATTGGAAAACATAATCCAAACTATACATATAAAATGATGGGGCTTAAATTAGCTGTTACCTCTCACGAAAGAGATCTTGGGGTCATTGTGGACAGTTCTCTGAAAACAACTACTCAATGTGCAGCACCACTCAAAAAAGCTAACAGAATGTTGGGAAACATTAAGAAAGGGATAGATAATAAGACAGAAAATATCATATTGTCTCTATATAATTCCATGATATGCCCACATTTTGAATACTGCATGCAGATGTGGTCCCCCCATCTCAAAAAAGATATATTGGAATTGGAAAAGGTATAGAAAAGGACAACAAAAATGGGAACAATCTTCCGTATGAGGAAAGATTAATAGGACTGGGACTTTTCAGCTTGGAAAAGAGACAACTAAATATGATAGAGGTCTATAGAATCATGACAGGTGTGGAGAAAGTAAATAAGGAAGTGTTATTTACTCCTTCTCATAACACAAAAACTAGGGGTCACCAAATGAAATTAATAGGCAGCAGGTTTAAAACAAACAAAAGGAAGTATTTCTTCAAACAATGCATAGTAAAGCTGTAGAACTCCTTGCCAGAGGATGTTGTGAAGGCCAAGACCTAACAGGGTTCAAAAAAGAACTAAATAAGTTCATGGAGGATAGGTCCAGCAATGGCTATTAGCCAAGATGGGCAGAGCTGGCATCACTAGCCTCTGTTTGCCAGAAGCTGGGAATGGGTGACAGAAGATGGGTCATGTGATGATTACCTGTTCTGTTCATTCCCTCTGAAGCACCTAGCATTGGCAACTGTCAGAAGACAGGATACTGAGCTAAATAGACCATTGATCTGACCCAGTATGGCTGTTCTTATGTTCTTATGGGTCTAATAATAAGAATTTCTGCTACAAGCTGACCAGCTGGGGGCTCATCAGTTGGAAGCAATGGAGGAGGAGAGAGATCTGCATGTTTGGATCAATCACAGGATGACTATGAGCCACAAATGTGATGTGGCTACGAAAAAGGCAAATGCAATCCTAGGATGTTTCAGGAAAGGCATTTTCAGTAGAGATAAAGAAATTAATGCCATTGTACAAGGCACCTGTAAGTCCTCATCTGGAATGCTGTGTACAGTTCTGGTCACCTATGTTCCAGAAAGATGAATTTAAATTGGAACAGATGCAGAGAAGAACTAGTAGGATGATCAGGAGAATGGAGCGCCTATTTTATGACAGGAGACTGAAAAGTTTGGCTTCTTTAGTCTATATCAAAAAGAAAGCTGATAGGGGATATGATTGCTCTCTATCGCTACATCATGGGGTCAATACCAGGGAGGGTGAAGACCTATTTAAGATAAAAGACTAGAACAAGTGGGTACAAACTGGCCAGGAACAAATTCAGGCTGGAAATTAGAAGAAGGTTTCTAACAACCAGAGAAGTGAGGTTCTGGAACAGCCTCCCAATAGGAACTGAGAGTCGACAACTTAATTAGTTTTGAGGGAGAGCTGGACAAATTTATGAGTGGGGTTTGCTTCTGATGGTGAAGACAGGGCTTGGCAGCCTGAGGGTTTCTTCTTCCTTATGTTTGTAAAACTCATCCTTCAGGTCTTCAACCAGCCCCCCACAAGCGTCAGGAAAGGTTTTGCCCCTTCTCTGTATTCTGGGTTGTTGTTTTTTTGTTTTTGTCTCTTTCCTCTGACACATCAGGGATAGCCAGAGCTGGAGATGGGACACTGGATGGTGTGGGCCGAAGCTACAAGGTAGTACTGGGAATTCTCTCTGTCATATGCTTAGCTGGATGGTCCTTGTTCATATGCTCAGGGTCTAATTGATCACCATATGCGGGGGTCATGAAGGAAGTTTTCCCTGGGTAAGGTGGGTAGAGACCTTCATGGTTTTTCACCTCCCTCTGCAGCATGGAATGTGGGTCACTTGCCAGGATAATCTGGGTATAGAATTCCCTGACTTTGCAGGGGCTCCGGCATTGGTGTGCCTCAGTCCTGCAGCAAATAATAGTTCAGTCTTCTGTAACGGTTGTAATACTTCAGTCCAGTTTTGGTTGTTGCATTTAGTGTGCAAGTACTGGGTGATACTGGTGGCCTGTGATATACAGGAGTTCAGATTAGATGATCTGGTAGTCCCTTCTAACCCAAAACTCGGTGACTGTATACCTCTAGGTAGGGTATAAAACCCCACAAAAATGTAACCAAGTTGAAACATCTTGAAATATGTGAGTTGGTGTAGCCCATAGGGCTAGCTTATCTTCATTATATTCAGACGTAATGCAAGGAACCTACCGGCCTGTACTCTGTAAGACATTGGCTTCATCAGTTTTAGCATAAGGCTTGAGGCCTATGTGGCACCGATAAATGGCTCAACAGAAAACCCCAAGTATTGAGGATCTGAAAATATAGTGTTTAAGGGGAATTTCCGACCACAGGAACTTGAGTGCAACCACAAAAATGTCATGGCAACTAATTGATGTACATAACAATAACAGGAATATGACCTACATCCTCGGATACCTAACCACAAGAAGGCCATGGCAACGAATTGATGTATATGATAATAAGTTGATAACATTGATCTACTAACTTATAGAAGGACACTTCAACATTAGTGAGGAGAGGACATACAAATAAGGAAAAGGGGAAAAACCCCTACTGAATATGCATCAAACATAGTGGCGTCAGCATAACAGATTATAAAAGTGGCATCCCAACCTAGGAACTGAAGGAGAGAGAGATGCAGCCCTTGGGAAGTGCAAGAATGATGGCCACTGGTGATGCGGGTGAAGGTGATGGTAATGAAGACGATGATAGCTAACATTTCAAGTTGTTCTGCAAGGGATGGTGTGAGTATATGGATGTGCAGGTGTACATTCTGTAATATCTCTACTTACCTTACTGAGTTAGAGTGTTTCAACTGTGCTAAATGTATTAATAAACTATTTGTAAATATAGAAGAGTTCCTACAGTGGCAGTGTTGCAGCTGTGCACGTCAGGATTCCAAACTATATAATAATTTGAATAATACTGGGCCTGATCTTGGGACAAGAACCTGTCAATCTTCACAGTGACATCTGGGAATTCTTGAGTAATCAGTGTAATTAATACATAATCTATAGGTCTGGCTACACTGCAAAGGGTTTCCCTGGATTGATAACAGATATGGCTTTCTGTTTTACTGATAGGTTTCAGAGTAACAGCCGTGTTAGTCTGTATTCGCAAAAAGAAAAGGAGTACTTGTGGCACCTTAGAGACTAACCAATTTATTTGAGCATGAGCTTTCGTGAGCTACAGCTCACTTCATCGGACGCATGCATCCGATGAAGTGAGCTGTAGCTCACGAAAGCTCATGCTCAAATAAATTGGTTAGTCTCTAAGATGCCACAAGTACTCCTTTTCTTTTACTGATACTGTATCTTAACAATAAACCTGATTGAGCTTGGGCTACCTGGTGTCTCATGAAATTCAATTATCTTCAGTTTTAAACCCTCAAACAGCAGGAGTGTACATTGCAAATGCAGGAGCACTGGACGACAGACACAACTCTGGTCTTTTCCTTGTGTGCAAGTGGGCAACTTGAATTGCTGGGGGAGGTGGGGGGCGGGGGGAAAGACAGTTAAGGGTGCCTATCCGAAATAAGGTATTTGATATTACCAGGAGTACTCCCAGGTGGCCAACCCAGGACCTCAGTCTTCTCCCTTTCAAAGGTGTCTTCAGCTTTTGGGAAGTAATGTGCTGAAGAGGACAGGCTGTTCTATCGCATTTCTGCTGGGTGGTCCAATTTTGGTTCCTCTTCTTGGGAGTGCTGGCATGCACCAATCAGATGGTGACTGGTGATAAAGTTATGAAATGTCCAATTAACCATCCAATCAGAGAATGAGGCATCACTTTTAAATTCTTGCATCTGGGGCTGGAATATTCCCATCTCTTTGTGCAAAACATCTTGTCATACCAGTTTGTGTAAGACAAGTTAAGCCATAATTGTTGGTACAACCATCTTGGGGCACACATTGAACAACTGCTGGTTAGCACTGGTCAGCAAATTACTTTCTCAAATCGCTTTCCCTGAATCCCCCTAGCAGTGCTTCCATTGGCATGATGTGCTTGATTAAGTTGCAGTTTCTGCATAAGCACTGTTAGCTGATGAACATCCCATTTAAAGTTCACACAGAGTTTGCTGGGATTCCCTCCAAGACCTTTCCACTCAGCTTATCCAGAAAACCTTGTACATCTCTGGAAAAACACTTAATTCAGTTCTCTGGGATCCAAAACACTCAGTTCAACTCCAGCTCATCATTCAGGTTACTTTATAAGGCATAAAGAAAAGGAGTACTAGTGGCACCTTAGAGACTAACCAATTTACATAGCAGCACAGTGTCCCAGCACCGAGGAGCCTATACAATGTTAGTCTCTAAGGTGCCACAAGTCCTCCTTTTCTTTTTGCGAATACAGACTAACACGGCTGTTACTCTGAAACCTTTATTAGGCATGTAACTCTTTGTCCATCCTGGCTAGGACCAGATGCAGTGGGTTTAGGTACAGGGTGATACCACAATTCCAATTCATGTCACACACTGCACAGTTTACATACATCTTTCCTGTGACCAATCACTTTGCAGATCGCCTAAGGACCAATTGCTCTGTAGATTGTGCAAGGCAAGTTTATTCGTTCAGGGTGTTCTTGCCCACTTTGTTTACTATAAAAATACCCACAATCAGGGGTGACGAGTTGTATGGGCCCATGGTGCCTGGGCTCCAGGAATATTCAGGGCCTGGGGGCCGGGCTCCACCAATGTTTGGAGCTGGGTCTCTCCCCAGGCCCCACCTGCTTCCCCTGCGCGCCTCCCCCTGGGCTGCAGAGTGTCCATGCCTCAAGCGGGCAGCTGCCCTGCCACTCTGCGCTGCGCTCCCTTGTCGCCGCCACAGGCCGCTGCTGCCTACAACACAAGGTGGCACTGGCAGCAGTCTGGCGCTGCTGCACCTGTGGAGGGAGGAGAGGAGGAGGCACGCACATGATTGTCAGCCGTCTCCTCCCCTGGCACCCACCAGGAGGTGACACAGAGCGGGCTTCCAGGAGATGGAGTCTGGACTTCACCTGAACAGCTGCTGGGACTTGGGTGAGTGTCCAACCATGTGATCAGGTCTCCCCTGCCCCTGCCCGCAGCCACCGCTCCTGCCCCATGCTGGGCAAGGGACAGCCACATCTCCCACCCCCAGTGAGGCTACGGTGAGGGGCAGTAGAAGGGGAGGAAGCCACACGTGATGGCAGCCCCCCACTGGCACCCACCAAAAGGGGGGTGAGGAGGCTTCCTGGACCTGAGAGGGGCCCTAGGAGCACGTGCAGTGATAGTGGTGGAGGGTGAGTGTGCTGCTGGGGCAGATTAAGGGGGGGGTCCCTTCCCCGGAGCTCACTGCTGCCAGCGGTGAGAGGGCTGTGGGGAGTCCTCCTCTCTAGCCATAGCCTCGGGGCAGCCTGTCTGCACCCCAAGCTCCTTATCCCCAGCCCTGCCCCACCCCAGAGCCCACACCCCCAGCCAGAGCCCTCACCCCATGCACCCCAACCCTCTACCCCAGCCCTGAGCCCCCCTCCTGCACCATGAACACCTCATCCCCAGCCCCATCCCAGAGCCCTCACCTGAGGGAAAAAACACACAATTTATGTTCGGCAGTCAGTTTGGGGTATGATCGTGTTCAGAACAATACTTGATTATTTTACACCCTTTAAAGTATATACAGTAATGCCTCACTTAACATTGTAGTTATGTTCCTGAAAAATGTGACTTTATGCGAAACGATGTTAAGCGAATCCAATTTCCCCATAAGAATTAATGTAAATGGGGGGGGGGGGTAGGTTCCAGGGAAATTTTTTTTGCCAGACAAAAGACATTATATACATATACAGTATAAGTTTTAAACAATTTTAAACAAACAGTTTAATATTATACACAGCAATGAATGATTGTAAAGCTTGGGTGAGATGGTGGAATAAAAGGGAGGAATATTTTCCAGGGAATGCCTTGCTGCTAAATGATGAACTAGCACTCGGCTGAGCCCTCAAGGGTTTACGCTGTTGTTAATGTAGCCTCACACTCTACAAGGCAGCATGGACTGAGGCAGGAGGGAGGAAACACAATAGATGCAGGGCAGTAGCTGCAAACACTTCCCTGCGAAAAGTGAACATGATGATGAACCCACGCTATCCAGATGGAGCGCACCACTCCCTCCTCCTGACAGCACACGCACGGCTGCACAGGTGCTGACTTTCCAAAGTGCTGGGGGGTGCATGCATGAGTGAGAGAGACGTGCATGCCCCTTTAAGTACACTGATCACACTTTAAGTACTTTGCCCTTTTAAGCAGATCAGCCAGTTCAGACAGGAATCAACAGCTTCTTGCAAGCTTCCCCTCCCTCCTCACCCCCCCCTTCTGTCGCTGAGTCCTGTGACTGTCCCCTCCTCCACTTTGTGGAGAGAGGGTATGGAGCGGCGGGGTGGGGGGCAGGAACAGGGGGACATCCTGATATCAGCACCCCTCTCCACTCCTCCCCCAGCAAGTAGGAAGCTCCTGGGAGCAGCTCCAAAGCAGAGGGCAGGGCAGGAGCAGCACAGCGGGCGGGAGCAGGGGAAGGGCCACCTGAACTGCTCCTGGGCAGTTGCCAAGCCACATACTTTACAGGGAATTTAGGGGAGCTGATGGGGGAGACTGCTGGCCCCCCCGGTTCTAATCTCCATGAGGAGGGGCTGCTCTTCCAGAGAATCCTGCAAGCAGTGGACAAAGCAGGCAGCTGCCAAATGACGTTCTAAGGGAGCATTGTGCAACTTTAAACAAGCATGTTCCCTAACTGATCAGCAACGTAACAACAAAACAACATTAACCAGGACATCGTTAAATGAGGAGTTACTGTAATTGGTTGTATATGGGTACAACAAAATATTATGTTTTGAAGCAGGCGAGTGCTGCTTCTGACTTTTCACTTTTAATTGGCCCTTGTAATCTTGTGGTGCCGGCGTGTTGTAGCTTCATTTTATCCCAGCAACAAATTCTTGATTTGTAGGCCCAGTAATAATCAACAATGTATAAATTCTTAATAAAGTTACCCAGAGAAAAAGAAGAAAAGGATAATTCATCAAGTGACGACCTGAGTTCGAAACCCAGCTTTCAAACTGAAGTTATACAAAAGAAAGATGCGGTAAATCTACAAGATAAGAAAAGGAGTTTTCAGCAGTCTTGGCTATCAAGATTTACGTGCTTGGAGTACAATAATGAATTAGACAGAGCTTTCTGGTCAGTCTGCAAAAACTGTTCTGAGAAGAAGATCTTAATATTTTTTACGAAGGCCGAACCGTTTATTTTGTCCGGATTTCAAGATTGGAGACACATTGGTTTTACATCACACAAAAAATCCTCCTGTCACAAGGAAGTGGTAAGGAAATATGCTGCTCTGCAATCGCAGGTAAATGTTTGTGCACTAACGTTGGCCAGTTACAGAAAAGAATCACAATCTGCTAGGAATGCACTGCACAGAATTTTTAACAGTGTTTAGTACCTAGCTTAGCAAGGAATAACATTATGTGGACATAATGAGAGTGATTCAGATTCGATGTAGTTCTTGTTGCTACACACTACAGATTCAGAGGAACTGAGACAGTGGCTTAGTCGCACAAAATACAAGTAGCTGTCACATGAGGTTATTAACAAAATAATTGAAATGATGGCAATGATGGCGCTAAGACAAATTGTGCAAAAGATAAAGGCTTCAAAATTTTACGCCATTGTAATGGATGAGACTACTGATTTGTCAAGAAAAGAACAAGTAAGTTTTTCTTTAAGGTTCTTTTCTAGTGAAGACAGGGAGATTTATAAGGGGTTTATTGGGTTTTACCAAACTAACGCAATGGATGCTGCTTCTCTTTTCTCAGGTAGGAGATACACTTCTCAGGTGTGATTTGCACTTTTCTGATTGCTGGGGGCAGCGTTACGACGGAGCCAGTAATGTGTCCTGCAAATTTACTGGGGTCCAAGCCAGAGTGAAGGATCAAGAGCCAAGAGCGGAATTTGTGCACTATGCTGCACATTCCCTTAAACTTGTCACGCAGGATGCCCTGCATAATATTCCAGAATGTCGTGATATGTTTTTGATGGTGAAAGATCTCAATGCCTTCAGGGAGTCAGCAAAGCACATGGCAGCATTCAGGGAGTTTCAGAGTGAAGGGGAGCCTTCTTTATGAACATTGTGCCCAATAAGATGGGCACCAAGGATCAGTAGCATTAGTAGTAGTAAATCACTGCTCCACAACTACGAGGCCACAATGAACTGCCCAAATGAATTTAGTTACTCTTCAGGTGAATTTGGCTCAAAATGTAGTGTATTCTCAAAGCAACTTCAATCTTTTTCAATGTACCTTCAATCATTTTCAACGTACTAACAGTTCTTGAGAGAGCCATGGGTTCTCTAGAAGAAGCTAATACAAAAATTCAAAGGCCAAATGTGTCACTGGCAAGCGTTATGAAGAAAGTTGGCCTGTTGCAATAGGTGTTGAGTGGGATGCGCACCGAGTGGTCATACAATCACTTCTGGGAAACAACAGTAGAGAAGGCAAGAAATCTTTATTTAGATGATCCTACACTCCTGAGAAAATGCAAGCTGCTGAGATGGCTTGACCATGGAAGCCTTCCTTACACCTTCATAGAATAGAATCATAGACTATCAGGGTTGGAAGGGACCTCAGGAGGTCATCTAGTCCAACCCCCTGCTCAAAGCAGGACCAATCCCCAATTTTTGCCCCAGATCCCTAAACGGCCCCCTCAAGGATTGAACTCACAACCCTGGGTTTAGCAGGCCAATGCTCAAACCACTGAGCAATCTCTCCCCCCTTGCTCCCCTCCCCGCCCCACCTTCAGTGACCCCAAAGAATATTTTCATCAAATATATTTCGGGATCATTGATGCTTGCAAAGTTGCCATTGAACAGAGGTTTTCAACAGAAAGCTTTACATTTGCAGTACAATTGGAGAAGCATATAACTGATACAGCAAATGGCTCGAAACAGGACATTGTCCCAATAAGTGAAGCTTTCCATGGTGACATTAACGCGGAGAGGCTCTCTCTTCATTTAGAAATGTTGAGTGTTATTTGCAGATTGAGAAATTGCCAGCTTAATTTGGTGAGCAAAGTGAAGCAATTTCTGAAACAAAATGAAGGCTTGAGTGACATGTTGTTAGAAGTTACAATTCTCCTGAAATTATTCTACACAATTCTGACTACAACCTGCACTGCTGAGCAATCTTTCAGTTGCCTTCGCAGGATGAAAAATTATTTGTGAATGACAATGGGCCAAGAATGTCTAAATCACTTGGCATTTCTGCACATTCATAAGAACTCTACCTCTTAATTGGACATTGCAAGTCTCCTGGATGACTTCATTTCAAGAACCGAACAACGATGAAAGGTGTTTGCTGCTTCCTAAAGAACATTGCAAAAGAAGGGGCTACATTTGTTTTAATTTTAGAAAGTATTTGCTTTTGAGGGTTATTGATCCAAGAGTGCTTGGTTGTTTCTGTATTCAAAAGAGTATTAATAAAATTGATATTCTTAGTTAAATAAATTTTTCTTATGATAGTGATATTGTGCAATAGAGGGAAACTGTTAAACGCTTACTGTTTCCAGTCCATTTTTACATTATTTTAAAAAATATGTATCGGCTTACAAGCGGGGAGCGTGGGGGGACTTGGACCCATTCTGAGCACCACCAAAAATTATACAAACCTGCCGCCCCTCCCCACAATAGTTAGTTTATTCAGTTTCTGCCTCCCTTATTTACTATAAACATATTCACAGTAGTTAGTTGTTTCAGCAATTACTTGTTCCTGCTTGTTCAACGGTTACTTGTTCAGACTTGTCTTTTCTTAAGGTGGGCCTGCTCATGTCAGCTAAGTTAGCCCTGCAGAGTTTATACAAAGTCCCTCCATATTTTTTGATGTTCTTTTGTAGAATTATAGAATCATAGGGTTAGAAGGGACCACAAGGGTCATCTAGTCTAACCCCCTATAAACTTGTTTTAACTATCCATTATACAATCACAAAGTCACGTCAAGAACTGCTGTTCTCCTGCAAGCCAGAACAGCTGTTTTAATCTTCCATTTATGTTCTCCTTATTTTAACAATAATGGTGGGAAGCTTGTATGTATGGTGGAGCTGCATCTGTACATTACTGATCAAACAATTATATTTCTGATTATCCAACTCTGTGACCAAGTGTCCTTATAACAGACATTTTGTTTGGTTTCTCTTTTATTTAGTACCTCTTCCAGCATGGGTGTATTTCACTAACTTGATAACGTAATCATTTGTGTTTGCAAATATTAGCCTTACTTCTTCACTTTATCACTAAACTAAAAGAAATAAATAAAAACATAACCCCCTTCTTTTCCTAACAGGATTGGCCAGGAGATAAACCCTGTCATTAAAGTTTACAATATTTTGCCCAAAGCTGCAGCACGATTAGTTGACTCCTCTTTTACATATAACTTCATTTAATCAAAATATTTTATTCAGTCTTCTTCCCTAGTTTCCTACTACTACTGTATCTGGCAATATCATAATATCTTAATATTTAGTATCTATATTTCGATGTATTCATTCGCAGTATACTAGAGAAGGGAAAAGGGGAATTATCTTCAGTTCAGCTACATCAATGGTGTGGTTAACAAGCTTCCTATCTTACCTTTTTTGGGTTGTACTCCAAGCTTGTGAAAGGCTGCAGGAACTCTGAGTTTCCTCAGACTATACAGAAAGTCTGAAGAAACACTGCCACTAGACTTTGAGGTCTCTGTCCTTTCTTTCCTAACGAGCCTTGAGACCTGGGCAATTCTTAAGTAGTAATAATTAGTAATTTTGAGGCCTTAGTCTAGGGTGACCATATGTCCCTGTTTTCCGGGGACAGTCCCCAGATGAAGTACTATATCTCCAGGCAATGTACCCAGAAGAGTCCCCGGTTCATGAAAACTCATCCTTGAATACCCTTACTTTTTATTTCTCATGTTAGTTAATATGTCCAATGCATAAATGCGTTAGAGAGAAATATCCAGAACATTTCTATTGTTGTTATTCTTACTATTAGCTATAACATAGATGGCACAGCACGATTGCAGTTGCCAAAGCTACTACACTGACTGAATGGCATATGATGTAGAACACAAGCAAGATTCGAGATTCGATGTAAAGTGAAAATGGCATTGTCAAAAAAGCATAAATGCTGTTTTAACAACAAGCTTCAAAAGGATTTTCCATATTTACAACCTACTGGAAAAGAAACAGCTTTATTATGTTCAATATGCCAGTCAGTATTTTTCATTTCAAGTGGAGGAAGCACATCTATAAAAGAACATGAAGATACCACTAAACATAAAGGTGCTCTTAACGTATGTGCTAGTTCAAATTCTGTTACTGATTTTTTTCGCAAAATTGAGCCAACACAGAGTGAGTATGACCTTGTTTTGCAAGAAGGAATATATGCATATCATACCATTAGACATAATCACAGTTTCAGGTCAATGGAATGTATTTCCAAGTGAAATAAAAAATTCAGCAACCCAAAATACTCCAGTGTGTGGACGAAGTCTGAAGCAATGATTGCAAACGTTTTTGCTCCATGGGCAAATGATGAACAAGTTGACAACCTGAAAGATGTTGAATAGGTGTCACTATCTGTTGATGCATCAAATCACAGACATGTAAAATTGCTTCCTGTCTTATTTCAAGGCTTATGAAGGCAGTTTGTGTGTGCAAACTAAACTTGTGGATTTTGTCAAACTTAAAGATGAGACGTCAAAACTTATTGCAGCTGAGATAATAAATGTTATGAATAAGCATGGAATTGAAAATAAGGTTGTAGCATTCTAGTAGATAATACAAACACAAACTTTGGTGGCCTATACAGACATGGAAGAGAAAATGTGTACACCAAAGTAAAGATGAGCTTAAAAAGGGAAGTGATAGACCTTGGATGCCCTGAACAGTGTTTTTGTATTATTTGTAACCAGTGTCTGAATGTGCTTCTTTAGTATGCCGTCACATCCATGGTGATTATATTCATATTTGTTTTGTATTTGTATTGTATATGTGCAACTGTTAAAATATAAGCTACTAAAATGTTTTTGCTTTGCTACATTCCACAACTTACATTTTCTGTCTTGGCCATTTTGCTGTGCTCCCACTCCTGTGTGTCCCAGATTTGGTTTACAAAATATGGTCACCTTACCTTAGTCACTATAATGGGGAATACACATCTGTTGGAAAGAGCAAGGCTGGGGAAGATAGAGATTTGGTAAGTGATCAGGTGGTAGTAAGAAGTTTGGGGCCACTTAAGGGGGTGGTTGTGCTGCTTGTTAAAGCATTACAAGAAGATACTGCAGCAGGAAGAGAGAATGTCGTGGTAAAGCTAGGTTGCTTTGGATGGTGGATCAAACAGTTGCAAATTACAATTCAGTAAACTTAATTGGCAAGTCCAGGGATACCTGTGTTATCATGTTAAATACACTACAGTCAAACATCTGACTAGGTAGGGCTCCCCAGTAGCCAAGGGTTTCTACACTTCATATCTATGTAGTATCCTTGTTCATTTATAATCCTAGTAGTAAACCGTAAAATATTCTGAGGCAGTTTCTACCATGTCTTCCACTTCTCCTGAACCTATGCCCAGTTTTTCTTCCTTTTCTTAAAAAAATCAGATTTATATACATAAATCTAATCCACAAAAAACATGAACAAAAGAAAAAAAGGGGGGAATTAATTTGAATCTATTAATAGCGCTAAGGTGACATTCACACTGCATTTCATTTTGCCCTTTGCAACTGGTGTTACCCAGGGTTCTTTCAACCCAAAGCTCTTGGTAACTGTACCCTTTGCAAGGCAGTGTCAGGAATAAATCAAAGGAGGACACAGCATATCCATCTGATTAAAAGATTGGCACAAACCAGAGTGCTTTCATCCAAAATTATTATTTTATTAGATCTCAAGCACACACAGATATGCAAAAGGTTAGAGCACCCTGAATCTATAGTTACCTCCAGCCTGGAGTACTTTCAAGTGGTCAAATCACAAGGTTCAGGTGGCTAACCATCTACCTGTTGCTGGGGATCTCAAGAGTTGCCCAGAAGGTCAAATCTGACTCACTCAGACAGGTTTACCCTTTTTATGCTAGCAAGTGTTACAATAACATCAATAACATGTAAATAAATAAATGAATAAATAAGTTAAGCAAGCAATTTTCCAGACGTTAGCTATTCAGCTGTATTTCCACATCAAAAATAGCTCGACTTCCTGTTTTTCAAAGCCGCACTCTTCACCAGTCTGGAAAGAGAAGATCAACAGATTGGCAGCAGGGTCATGGTCAACTCTCGTGGTCACTCACCCCCTCTCTCCGGCTTGCCTAGCTATGCTAAGGTTGCTCCAAAGGCCTTATAGCAGCTTGTGGCAATAAGCGTGGTAATCAATATTTCAATTACTGGCAGTGGCTTAGGCATTTGTTTGGCTAACAAAATCTCCCCTAACACTGGAACATCCTGTGCAGTTGCAAAAATGGATCATGCCCTAGATATACTTCCATTCTATACCCAATACAAAACTGATCTGCATAACCACACAAAGCTTCATGGGAGTCTGAGCTATGTGTTAACACAGTTTAGCTTAAGTCATTTAGAAAGAGGCTTAAGCTTAGCTGAAATAACTCTGGTTTGCACCAATTTAACTAAACCGGTGCAAGTTTGTTTGTAGACAAGGCCTATTTCTTAACAAGACACTGAAACCGAAGCAATTGAGAGAGGAAGGGAAAAATTAGACTGTTCTGAAACTCTTTGGTATGTGTTTAACACCTTCCCCATAACAGTTACAAGTGGTTCCTTTCTGGCCACCTGGACACACTTTCCTTAGAGTGAAGGGTTAGGGCAAAGGGACACACAATCCATTATTTAATAACACACTAAAGTCCAGCTAAAATTCAGTTTATTGATAGGGTCAGCTAAAGTTCAGAATAAAAACAGAGGGGACCACTGAGTAGAGGCTTTCTATGATTACGGACATTCATTAGTCCAAAACAAAACACTCTAACATATGCCACCCACCCGCAGGGGGAAATCGATGGGGCCAGCGGTGAAAGGGGGACGGTCCAGTAGCAAGGGAGGGAGGCACTTGGCAAGGGACAAGAGCTCCTCCCATGGGAGTCTCTGGCACACATTGACCTGCTGAGGAGGAGGGGTGCTGATTGGCCAGCATTGGCCAGCTCCAGGGATTTAGCCCAGTGCAGGGGCCATGTGGATCTGTTTCAGCAGGGAAAGGGTTACTCACCAGCTTCCAGCAGGTCGATCTCCTCTTCAGGATACATAGGAAGATGGGTGAGGATCCCGGAGGCAGAGGGTCTGCCCCAGCTGTGGGGCATTTACTCCTGTCCCCCAGCAGGGAGACTCTGCTTGCTATCAGGGCAAGAGTGCCCCTGGGGATGGATACCATGCGGGCTCCCTGGTGGCCCTCCCTGCTTGAGGGGCAGGGGGCCAGGGGCTGCTTGGGGAAGCTGCCACAGCCTCCGGGTCCCAGAAGGGTGCGGCCTGGGTTGGGCCTGCAGCAAATCCCCTCCTGCTCATGAGGGGTGGGGGAGGGGACAGATCAGGGGCCACATGGCACAGCTGCCAATGGCCCAGCCAGAGCAGAGTTTCCTGCTGTGGCCCTCTCCGCTCTCCCTGCTGGAGGCACCATTACACTGGCAGGAAAGGCCCTGGCTCAATACGCCCAGGCAGCCCTGCTGCAGGCAGATCTAGAGGACCCTTCTATCCCCTACCCACCGGGTGGGAGTCTGAGGGTCACATTTTGCATCTATGAGGGTGGGGGCAGTCCTGCCTGAGCTGGGGCTGTTGCCTTGGCCCCCGCCCCTCCCACTACTCACCGGGGAGGGGAAGGGGGGTCACATGGTGCTGCTACTGTGGCTGTGGAGGGCCTCGGGTACCCGGGCATCCCTGACGGAGCTGGGTCTGCTGCTTCTGCCCCTGCACGTGGGAGGAGGGGCCGTGGGTGTACTGCACCTGCCATGGGAGTGCACTGCTCGTTGTGTACTACTACACCTCCCCCACATCCAGTTTCTGGTGGGGGGTGGGGAAGGGCTCTGGGGTTTGGACCAAGGGTATAGCTGGCTGCCTTCAGGTGCCTGCTCCAAGAGCTGCTCTGAAGGAGCCAGGCATGATGCACAGTCCCTATCTCCCCCACCCCCTCAGAGCGAGGCAGCAGGACTTGGGGCACCGGGAGTAGGGGTCCTCTTCCACAGTCACAGGACTGACCCAGCCCTGCATAGGCGCTGACTCCGCGGGTGCTCCAGGGCTGGAGCATGCACAGAAAAAAAAATAGTGGGTGCTCAGCACCCACCGACGGGGAATGAAAGGGGTGGGACCTGCTGAGATGTTGCTTTTCACCATGGCAGGTTGGCGGCTGACTGAGAGAGCCTGGCTGGGGAGGCGGCTTCCGCTCCCTGCCCAGGTGCCGGGAACCAGGGGAGAGCAAGCCGGAACTCCCCCTCCTCCCTGGCATGTTTCTGGCTCGCTCAGCCGTGGTCCCAGCAGCTGAGCCTGGGCAGGGAGCAGAAGCCGCCGCCCCAGCCAGGATTTCTCAGGCAGTGGGGCAGTGTGTGTGTGTGTGGGGGGGGAAACAGCCCACATCTGTGGGACGGAGCTCAGGCTGCAGAGAGCCAGACTATGGCCAAGGCAGCTGGGGAGCCAGACCCACTACCTGGGTCTGCCTGATCCAGTGCTGGCTGTCCCCAGCCTGGGCTGTGCTCCAACCCCCAGGCACAAAGCTCTCCGAGTGTCCAAACACAGCACACCGGGCCTGGGAGCGGGGCAGTTTCACCTGGTGAGGCGCCTGGGCCCAGCTGGGATTACCAGGCTCTGGTGGGTGTCCCAGCCAGTAACTTATGAACCATCACCCTGGAGAACTGACCCTGGCCCTCCAAGCTGATGCAAACCCCTCGCAGACGGGTCAGGCTCCCGAGGGGTGAATTTCATCAGCGCAGCAGCAAATGCCAGGGTCACTCCCCCTGAGCAGCTGAGACCTGCCAGGTTTGAATCTGTGGCAAGAAGCCGGAGGCAGGAGGTGCTGGGGGCGAGGGAGAGGAGCAGGGTGCCCTCGGGGGAGGAGCGGGGGTGGAACAGGGTGGGAAGAGGCGGGGCAGAGGTGTAGCTTTGCAGGAAGGACTGGAGTGGGGGCGCAGCCTCGGGCAGAGTGAGGGTTGAGCAACCCGAGGAAAATCAGAAACTCAGTGCCTGTGTAGCCCTGCCCTAATGGAGGCATTGAGAGTACTGGCCTCAGTGCTGGGTGAGGGCTCATTCAAGCAACTTTGCTGGGGAATCGTGTGTTTCAGAGCACAGTCCTGCAGGGAAGGATGTGCTCAGCAAGAACCAGTGGCCTGCGACAGGAGCAGGAGGAGAGTCACAGGTCAAGGGGAGCAGCTGGGCTGGAGCTTTGACATCAGCACGGACTGTTCATTTTGCAGATGGTGTTGAGTCAGAAGAGTGTGTCCTTCCTGGCTGGGACCCAGAACCCCGCACACAGGAAGCCCACGGGATGGATCTGGGGACTGAGTTGGAGGATAGTGAGGGTCTGAGACTTATAGAGGTGAATGAAGAAGATGAGGAGCAGGTGAGTGCCCCTGCCCGGGCCTGCACCTCACTCCCACCACCTGACAGGAGTCCCCCAGGCATCCTCAGGATGCAGCTATGGAGTTCATCAGCAGCCCTCATGCACTGAAGGGGGGGATTGCCAACTGTGGCACACTAGGGCAAGGGTGGCTGCCCAGGTCCCTCCTCCTTCAGATGTGCCCCCACCCCAAGAGATATGGGCTGACCTGGCAAAATCATTGACATTGGCGCATAGGTTGGGCTGTTTGCCTGGTAAGAGTGAGACCCTCTCAGATGAGGGGTTAGCACAGTCACAGGTTTGGGGTGGGACTGATATCCCGCAAACCAATACAGACCAATTAGAGAGGGACTCCCCACCCCTCCCATTGCCAGGTGGCATCACTCCTAACGTAATATGGGCAGGAGCAGGGCCGGCTCTATGATTTTTGCCGCCCCAAGCAAAAAGATTTTTGGTGGCCTGTTGCGGTTCAAATACAAGACAGCACAAAGCTTTAAGCAAGCAAGCAGGCTGGTCTGCCAACGGACTGCTTTGCCTGTCAGCTTTTCACCCTCTCCTTTATTCTTTCTCTCCCCCCGCGCATTACATTCTCCAACAGATAAAAGGAATACACTGGCTTTGTTTAACATTCTTATTTACCAATTTCTATCTACCGCATTCCTTGCTCTCAGGCCTTGAGCCCAGTCCTGGGAGGCTTCCCACAGTTCAAGTCATCTGGGCGAGATTCCAAGGTTCATGCCCTTGAGAGAAGCCGTGTGTGCACTGCTCCTACACAACACTCCGGGTGTGCCCTGAATGTTACCAAGTGCATGAACCTTGCAAGAATCCTACAGCGGCCTCTGCTTTTTTTTGGTGCCCCCCGCCACTCCCTACTCGTCCCCAACTCCGCCCCTTCCCAAATCCCTGGCCCCGCCTCCTTCCCTGGGCATGCCGCATTCCCTGCCCCCCATTGCTTCCCGCGACTCCCCCCCCCCCGCCCTCACTCACCTCTGCTCCGCCTGCTCCCCTGAACGCGCTGCTGCTCCGCTTCTCCTCCCTCCCTCCCAGGCTTGCCGGGCAAAACAGCTGTTTGGCGCGCGGCAAGCCTGGGCGGGAAGGAGGAGAAGCGGAGCGGCAGCGGTGCGCTCAGGGGAGCAGCCGCGGGCGGACTGGAGGCGAGCTGGGGCACATTGCTAGGGGTGGCATGGCTGGCGCCGGGATGCCGCCCCTAGAAATGTGCCACCCCAAGCACCTGCTTGTTTTGCTGGTGCCTAGAGCCGGCCCTGGGCAGGAGACACAAAAGCTGATGGCCTTAGAGCTTATGTGGGATCCAGTCGACCACTTGGAAATCATCTGTCTGAAGGGGCTAAAGAAAATATTCACATTTGGAAAGGGGAATTTGTGGATTTATTTACCTTGCTGTTCAGGGAAGATCAGAGAGAGGAAGGGGGCAAAAAGCACAAAAACAAAGAGGACAAATGCCATAGACATAAGGTACATTAAACTGTTGAGAACTGGCCTGCAGCCTTTCACATTTATGTGAGTAGATCTCCCATATATATTTATGTGAAAGGCATATTTCCTTGTTTAGGTATGCAGACTTAATAGCACGGGTTTATGCTACACATGGGTGGGTAGCATGGGTAAGGTATGAGAGAGAATTTAAGCAGAGGGCAGCAGAGAAGCCTGATTTACCTTGGGGTAAAATAGACCAGGAACTTTGGCTGGAATGGCTTTATTGCCCCACTCAGCTGGCATTCACAGACAGCGGGTTGCCAGTGCCAAACCTTCAGCTTCAAAATGCAGGTATAAAAGCCAACGTGTGCTCTGCATTTAGCTACAGGAAATGATTTTGTTCCCAATGCAAGTACAAACACCTCTGTAGAAGGTGCAGGGGCCAGCACAGCACACTCCCCGGATATGGGAGGAAAGGGTGCTTCCAACAGGGCAGTAGGAAAGGCCATCTGCAAGGTCCCACTGCTTCAAGAGATGCTACGGGGAGGGCAATAGTCATGGAAAAGGCTTCTTCTCCAATTAAGATGCAGGCGTTATGGAACTTGTTATTTGACTATTATAAGAAAACAGATGCTGCTTATTTATGGAGTGGATTTACAGCCAGTTTTCAAATCCCTTATGAAGGCAGGAGGTGCCACTCCTGGGCAGAGAACTTGAAGTCCAAGATCAAAGGCTTTGAAAATATAGTAAACTCAAAGCTCACCTCAGAGGTGGTAGCAGGGAGAGTGGCAGCCCCCTTCCGATGTATTCCAATGCCAGATTTGTGCATAACTTCCCTGGGCATGGTACCAAAGAAGGAGAAGGGGGAATACAGGCAGATCTATCACCTGCTTTTTGGCAGATGACCATATTGACCCCCCAGCTGTGTTCAGTGAGATATTCATCATTTGATGCTGCGGGAGCCATGGTTAGTGAGCGTTGCGCTGGGATACTGTTGACAAACTGTGACATCAAGTCTGCATTCCAGTTGCTTCCAGTGCATCCTTGGGACTTTAACCTGCTTGGGTTTCAGTTTGAGGGCCATTACTATTTTGACAAAGCCATGCCCATGGGGTGCTTGATGTTTCGTGTAGCTTTTGAATGAGTCAGCTCCATGCTGGGGTGGGCAATCGTACATGAGACTGGCCTGCCTCATGTGGTGCACTCTCATGACTTCTTATTTGCAGGAAGGTTCCTGGTTGGGCATTCTGTGCCCGTCTGGTGTCTGCCTCCTCTGGAGTGTGAAAACCCTACCACTTTATCAGAATGACAAGGGGAATGAAAAAAAGACTTTTGAAGTGTGGGAAAGATTCCTGGAAGAGTTTAATGGCGTTTCAATATGGCGTTCAGACTGGTGACTCAAAACTGAGGGCAGGTACAGTCTGATGCCTCAGGAGGCATACGTTTTGGGGTTTCTTGGGGTTACTTTCAAGGAGAGTGGCGTGCACAGAGGTGGCCAATTATCTCGATTTCAGGACAACAGATTCCAGGAACTTGCTCCACTGGCCAGCAAGGATCTGCGGGCAATGGCCCAACAACTCTGGAACCTCGGCTCAAGAGTAGCAGTGGGACTAGAAGAGGACTGTGTTGCTCTGTGGGCCTATAAGGCTAGTCTTTCAGAGTTCATGGAATTAGGAGGTGCAACATGTGGTGTCTTTGACCCACTGTGGTTTAGCTCCTTCCACTATTTCTGACCGGCTAGTGGGTCTTTCCTACTGGAGTAGGTTAGTGGGTTTCCCAGACCCATGTGACCGTTTTATAGTGCAGAAACTGTTAGACGGGTGGGCCAGAAGAGCTGGATGCCAGAGGGATTACAGGTTATGACAGGATTAGTACAGGCTCTACCATGGGTCTGCAAATGTGGGAACGCGGCCACTTTATTTAAGGCAGCATTTGTTGTTATCTTTGGTGCTTTTAGATTGAGTGAGCTGGTGCCTATGGCAGCTGCAGACAGGTCCCAGCATGTGTTAAATGTAACAGACATACAACCACGGTGGATAAAAATCAATGATTTTTTTAAAAAAAAAAATTAAAAATGGATTTTTTTAATTTAAATCGGATTTTTTTTATAAAATGCTCTTTGAGGAAAACTATCTAAAGATAGTTTTAATTAAGACACATTATAGCTCAAAGATATCTCATCACAGAATAGGGATTATAAACTCTAATTCTGTAGTATGAGACGATATATTTATGTAATGTTTAAGAAAAGTTTTGTAAATGAGTTCCAATAGTTCATGGATTAGGGACCCAATCTTATGGGGTTCCACGGGCTTCTGTATAGATTATTTAGGTTAATCTTTCTATCTACCCAATGGGACTCAGTGCTCATTCTAGAAGATACCATCAGAGATGCTTAGTTTTGCAGTTCTCAAACTGCGGATTTGTGTCTCCAGAGGTAACATGTTTGTTAACAGCAAAAATGTTTTAAAATAAATAAATAATATATAGAGGTGAGAAATAACAGACCTCAACTCTATGGTCCCTCTGCAAATTTGTGTACACAGAGTCAATCCCTTACCTCTCTCTAAAAGTGCAAAATGTCAAAAAGTTCAATGAATAAAAGACTGTTGAGGGCGGAATAGATCGGGACAAGAAGAAGTCTGGAGATAAATGTGAGAAGCGAGGGACATATGCTTGTTTTGTTAAAATATTATATGTTTGCTGTTGAAGAAAAAAATCCAGAATACTTAACGTTGTTGTTTTAGTTAAATAAAACAATTTAAATGTATGTCTGGTGATGTTCTTCTGCTAATACAACATGGCAAGAAAATCCTCCAAATATTAATGATTAACCTGTTGAATTGGAGATCGTTCACCTCCCAGTGACTTCATAAATATCTGCTTGAATTACCTTTGGGAAATGAAATAACCAAACAATCATTCATTTTTTGATATAGCTATAAAACTACTTGGAAAAGTTTCCAAAATAAATCACTGTTTAAAACTGTATAGTGTGTGTACCTTCTAAAAATGAAACCTACATCTATCTCTGAGTTGTGAAGAATATGTATTAAGGTTATAACAGCCAACAAGAATGCATTTTTATGTAGAAATCCAGGATTAAATCGAGTCTTCCTGACTAGTGATTTAGTTAAATCAATTTGATTTAAATCAAATCTACCCTGCGTACAACTATCTGCAGGAGTAGTGTCCCTGCCCTTAAGGTACTTGAAAACATACCAGAAGGGAAAGGGGACTTATGTGGTGTTGAAGAAATGTGCAGATGGCACTTGTGCCCTGTAAATGCAATAGGGAATAAAAATTCAGGGCCTGCAGCTAGGACCGCTTTTCATACATGGTGATGGCAGCTGCCTGACAAGGTACCAATTCAACGGAGTATTCAGAAAAACCACTTCTGCAAACCCCTCCCCCCCATTTGGTACTCTTTCTTTCAGGATTGGGGAAGAGACGTCAGCAGCTGCAGAAGTTTTGGCCCACAACAGGTGCAGGGAATAGGACACTGGAAATCGAGGTGTTACAGGACTTGCGTCTGCATCAAGGAAAAGATGGCAGGGAACAGCAAAACATATCTAACCTAATGTGTGTGTGTTTGGGTTCAGGAGCTATACAGAGCATATGAAATATCTGGATTTCCAGGCACGCTACAGTGCTTTGGGCCCGCAAGAGGGTAGCCAGGATGGCAGCTGGATTTCAGCTAGGCATCAGGGCCGAAGCAGTTGGCATCCAGTAGTTCGGCAGAAGAGGTGTATCAGCTCATGCCACTTCTGCACTCGCTGACAAGCAAAGTGCACCTACCTCATGTCCTGGTTATTCACCGTGGGGAGATGATCTCAGGGGCTGTACACAAGGTAACTTAAGGGACAGGATCCAGACAGATTGTTAGGATATAGATTTTCAGGTCTGTCTGTAAAGGCCTGTACTTGAAGAATTTAGGTGTATTCTTATCACTTGGCTAGTTATAGAGGTATAAAAGAAAGAATCAAAATCACTGTCTGCCAGTGTAAGGTCCTTCTCTTACTGTGACAGTCTGAGGCCCTGTTCTTAGGCTAAGGCCTTTGGCTAAGCAGCAGAGGCAGCCATAAGCTGGGAAGCGAACGGTCACATCCTCACATTCCAAACTAGTCACATTGAAATAAGGTGCTATTGGGCTGTTAGGAATACAATCCTGTCCTGATAATGCCTATCACCTCCAGAGAAAGGGAAGTGCCTAGAAAATGTAAAAGGAAACTTAGTTTGACAGCATCCTGTCTGGCAAGAACTCACTTATCAATAGCTGGGATGTGAAATCCTCACTTCTGTATTGTTTTGTCATTATAGTTCCCACTTTGCTATTTTTTGTCTGTCTAATCTCTGTCTGGTTCTGTGATTGTTCCTGTCTGCTGTATAATTAATTTTGCTGGGTGTAAACTAATTAAGGTGGTGGGATATAATTGGTTACATAATCATGTTACAATATGTTAGGATTGGTTAGTTAAATTTCAGGAAAATGATTGGTTAAGGTATAGCTAAGCAGAACTCAAGGTTTACTATATAGTCTGCAGTCAATCAGGAAGTGAGGGGGTGGGTGTGGGAGATGAGAACAGGGAATGGGGGTAAGGAAATTGGAATCATGTTTGGCTAAGGGCAGGAATGGGAACAGGGACACAGGTGTAAGGCTCTGTGGTGTCAGAGCTGGGAAGGGGGACACTAAGGAAGGAAACTGGAATCATGCTTGCTGGAAGTTCACCCCAATAAACATCGAATTGTTTGCACCTTTGGACTTCGGGTATTGTTGCTCTCTGTTCATGCGAGAAGGACCAGGGAAGTAAGTGGGTGAAGGAATAAGCCCCCTAACACAGATGTTAGCTAAATTAGGTAATCATGGCTGGAGATGAGGCTACTATGGTCGGAAATGCTCGCAAGGCGAGTCTGGCAGGGAGCGGCAGACCCAACCCACATTGACAAGGCTAGAAAGAAAGTAAATAGAGACATCACCAGGATATTCCTAGAAACAGGGGGTTCAATGGTACAGGATAGGCACATCTGTTACAGTCAGCCAGAAGTTTTCAGAGATGATGGCATACATTTGTCAGATGGAGCTGCTGACATATGGCTACAGGCTGTGAGGGAATGGATTGGTGTGATCGGATGTACAAACCCAACTGTAGCGGAATGATCACCTCGCTCCTGCCCTGAAGGGGTTAAAAGCAGTCCTGGAGAGGGCTGTGGCTGGGTAAAAGGGATTAAGAACAGCTGGGGAATCTGAGTGAGTAGCTGACCACAGCTGTGGCCAGCTCAATCAGGGCCCAGTTGGCCCTTATAAGAGGGCTGTGGGCCAGAAGCAGGGGAGTCTCATTCTAGCCTTGAGGAAGAAGGGCTAGGAGCTGAAGGTGCCTGAGTGGAGTAGGGCTGGGGATAGGGCAAAGGGAGCTGGGGAGCTCCTGCCTGGTAAACCCTCAGGCTGCAGGCCTTGGTGAGGGCCTATACACATACTGGGGTTGCAGAGGTGCATCCCGGGGTTAGGCAGAGGCAGCTGGTCCTACCCCATTGCCTGTGATGAGTGGCCATTACAGACTTCAGTCTGCCCCAGTGAGCAGGGGCTAGATGATGACTGGCAGTAGCCACTGAGGCAAGGTGGGGCTAGAGGGTTGGGGGTTCCCCTGGGTGGGGAGACCCAGAGTGTAGGTGTACTGCCAGGGGGCAGCATCCCAAGGTAAAGGGGCACGGGGGTCCGGGAGGGACCTGGGCCCAGCGGCAGGAGAGACATTGGCCTGCAGGGGGTGCTCTGGACTGGAAGAGCTAATTGCTGAGATGACCAGCAGGGGGCGCTATGCCGGTGAGTCTCGCACTGCTACACCCACACTGAACAACAAGGGTTTAAGGGCTCATTCTGGGCTCAGCTAGCCCCACCCCACCACACCTGCAGCAAATGCTCCATCTTCTGGCAGAATTAAAAGGCATTGAATTAGCTCATTTGGGGAGGAAGAACTGGAAGTGAGCAGACCTGCAGCCCACAGCTCTAGCAGAGTAGAGTAAAACCTAAAGGCTCAGACGCAGCTGCCTAAAGGGGCCCTCCTGGAGGTAAGGGAGGACCCACCACAGAGAGAGAAGTATCATGTGGCCTTGAACAGGGGCAACTCCCTTTTTTTTTTTTTAATTTAGATTTCCCCACCAGACGAAGGCCTTAGACTGAGCTGACCCCAGGGGGGAGATGAGGAAGAGGCCCAGGGAAGACAACCTTAAGTAACCTTGGTTGCCAGATTACTGGTAGCCCGGAGGGCCCTGGGTCAGAGCCCAGTGGAGTGAGAGGGCCCGGGCTCCCCTCCCCACAACCTTTGGCAGTCCAGGGTTGTGGCCATGACCACTAGACCACACTTCCCAACCAGAGCCCAAGTGGGGATCATTACAATTGGACAAGAATTGTACCAGGTAGCGCGGCTCGGGGGGGGAAGTGACCAAGCTAGTTGCTGGTGCCCCCTGTGATCAGTTTCCAGTGTAGTTAAGAGAATAAAATGAACGGTTCCCAGAGGAAAAAGACCTGGAATTTTGGTGATGGACCTTGGGCTTATGTGATGGGGTGAGACCTTGTGGCCCTCACAGGCAGAGATCCCCACCCTGCTGCATCGTCTGTCCACCTTCAGGATAGGAGGGTGCAAGGATTCAGACAGCTGAGTACTGGCAGGTAGGCATTGGGTTATATGATAAGCAGTCCTGTAACCCTGGTGCCAGTTACAGTGTTGATACATATATTATATCCATGTAATATGTTATAGGCCTAGTGTGGATGAAGTGTGCTTGACATGAGTTGTGTGACAACAGAAGCAAGGTTTTAAGCGGTCGAGAGCTGATTGTGGAAAAATAACTCTTATGAGAAAGATGGGAGATTATCAGACAAAGGAATAACACTGAGGGTATTGCCATGGCAATGTACCTGTTGTGTTGTATCTGCTGCAGTTGTAAATGAGAACTGGGGAAAGAAGAACATCTTGGGCCTGGGACTGTTTCTAAACATCTTAGGCTTTGGCAATTTGCCCAGAACTGTCTCTTTGAAATTGCCCAGACAACTGATGTGATGGAGTGGATTATAAAAGGTGTTCAATACACTTGCAACTTGGAGTCGTTCATGGATCCAGAGCCCTATTTAGATTAAGATGTGGTAATGCTGGCTCCCCACATCTTGTGATTGGACTGAATGTTGACTAGCCATCGGGACTTCAATTCTGATCTTCAGACTCTGGTGTAGTATGCTTGGGTTAAGAATGTGGAGTGAGTGCTTTATTTTGTAAGCAATAAAGAGTATTTGTGGATTATATACCTGTAGCTGGATGCCCCCCTCCTTCCTTCCCCCCCCCCCCCACATTTGCTGTTTTGTGTGCAGTCTGCAGTTTCCTGTTAGGCTGTTACAAAGCCACAAGCAGCGAAAGCTCCCTGATGATGATAGATACTTGCTTAAAGCTGCATTGCTCTAGATCAATTGTATTCATGCTTATGGATACGTAATCAGTTATTGTAAGGAATGAGTGAGATAGTATGAGTGACAGCCAATTAGGGTGACCAGATGTCCCAATAAAATCGGGACTGTCCCAATTTTTAGGTCTTTGTCTCACATCCCAACCAATGCATGGTCGGGACGCAATTTGTCCTGATATTGTGGCTTTGGTTGCTCCGGCGTGTGGTTTGGTTTTTTTCGTTTTGTTTTTTTTTTTGCTTAGGGAACTCCAGTAGCTGCTTTTTGTTGCTGTTTATTGCTTCCCCCATGTGTCCCGATATTTTCTTCATTTCCTCTAGTCACCCTACAGCCAATGGCAAAACAAAGAGGCAAATGTCACCTTTTATGGAACCATGATATTATCTTGGTGACTGTATAAATCTCAAGACACCCGGCCAGGTCAGGGGTACCAACAAGGAAATGAACAGCACGCTAAACTCGCTACTGGACCGGAAGCAGTAGAGCCCTCCTGCGGATCCAAAGGGACTTTGGGGACTCATGTCACCTCACGGCCGATCTCCAGGTAGCTGTCGCCTGGCCAGCCTCAGCCACTTGCAATATCAAAACCCACGCCTGCAGCCTGCCGGCATGAATGTGTTGTGTGTGAGCATACGTGCGCAAGTAAGAGAAGCAATAAATTAACCCTCAGTGCTGCTCTAGTTAGACCTTTGTCTGTGGTGTTAAGGAAAAGTTAGCACATGTGACTCCATTTTGGTTTGGGGCCCACCATTGTCTAAAAGCAAGCACATCATGCACCAGGAGGAGTGTTCCTTAGATACTGCATCCCTGTGACAATCCTCCCCCTTGTCTCCAGCCTGCCTTGACTCCCAGTATCTGTTTTTTGTCAGTCTCTAACTCCCTATCTCCTGGCCTTTGATGTGAGGCCTCCCATCCTGATAATAAAAGTTTCTGATGCATGGCTTTAGGACCATGCTGGGTAATTAACATACTGGTTTAGCACGAGGAATGCACCAAGCAGGGATAGGTGGTAGATAAGAAAAGGGTTTGTTTATTGGCTAAGGTTTCCAATGCACGAGGGCAACATGCTTTGCTGAAAAGTGTATAACCTTTGTATAATCTGTATTCAGGGTCCCCTCCTGGCTAGCGGGGGGGCACCATGCTCGAGCGTAATAAACTTAGTGTCTTTTGGGAAGTCTGCAGTTGTGGACTTGGTTTATGTGCCTCAGCCTAGATTCGAACTGTGCATGACCTACCAGGTGTAATTTGCAGCAGTTGTGTGCGTGTCCTCTCAGGTATAATTCGTAACAGTGGTTATTTCTTGGCTGGTTCCAAGAACGGGTGACCATACTAACACTGTGTCCAGTATCTGCCTGCTCCCCCATCTCGTAGGGAGACTCCTGCTGCAGGTCTAACACTAGGTTATACATTAAGGAGCCCTGTAAGCCTTGCACTGGAGCCAATTAAATGCCTGGTATAGGAGAGTCTGGGTGATGGGCAGGTCGTGCCCCTCCCTTGTGTTAGAAGCTTAATAAAAGTTGCAGCCTGCCACACAATTCTGTGCATGTGTTTGTCCTCATTTTGCCACTGTATCCATACCAGTAAAGTTTAGCTAGCACTTCCGTGGCTAACACAGAAAAGATTCTGGGATGTGTGGTCAACAAATCATGAAAATTTTATACAGAAAAGAATTAAAGATGAATATTTACTACACAATCTTCATCCACATGTAGTCAGAATGATCATTCAAAACCCTGATTTAGGCCTTCTAGCAGCTCTTCAATATCCGTTTCCTTCAGGAGTAGTTTGTTTATCTTCAACACCCAAAAACCAGCCAAGGGTCAATCAATGATTATGCCACCAAAATAACTGAAAGGCAAAACTTTGAAATTGGTAAGAAAGTTGTAGCATTCTTTCATAGTAACAATCATAACTAGCACAATATTAGCAATTTAAATAAATGATTGAAGCATTTTTTGCCCAGCTGTGCTCCTGCAGACATAGCCCCAGAGTTCTTGAACATGTGAGTCTTTGGCTGGTCCCTTGAGATTCAGGGGAGAGGAGTGGTTTGAAAGGGAATCTAGACCCTGCCTCGCCTCTGGTTGCTGTGCCTTTGGTGTAACATAAAATGAATAAATTAAAGAAATGGTTGAGGCATTTCACCTGGGATATATCTGTACAGACAAACAAACCCAGAGGGCTGCCACTCGGTGTTGCAAGTGAAGAAACAGAATTAAAATTAAAAGAATCAACACTGGCAAAAATGCAAAACAGTTGAGCCTCACTAAAGACTTCTGTAATGCTCACAAAATTTGGTAACAATTGGTGCACTGAGACTACTGCTTATCAGGCTGACTAATATTATTTTAGTGTTTCCTTGTACTCCCCCATCTATCTATATCCACCTATTGTCTCTTGTTTTATAGTTAGATTGTAGGCTCTGCCCCAAGGAGTTTCTTTTTCTTCTGTTTGTACAGCACCTTGCAAAATGGAATCCAGGTCCATGACTGAGGCTCCTAAGGACTATGATGATATAAGTAATAAATGTAATCCTATCTAATGCTCTTGATTCTACATCTAAAAAGAAGACCAGTCTTATGTCAAAATTGCTCAAGAAGCCAGCTCAAAATGCAGAAAAAAGTATGACCAGGAGGTCTTTGCCATTTATGTAGTCAATTAGAATAAAATGAAGAAGTTGAGGTAACTTCAGAAGCTGTCATCCTGAATTTAGGACCTATGAGTGCTCAGTACACAATCTGAACCTTCCTAAGCTAGCAGAAAACAGTCTCAAAGCATATTATAGAAGTTTAAAAAAAATATTCAGCAATAACTATCAACCTTATGGATGGTTAATTGAAAATGGAGGATTGATGGCCTAGGAACTCTGAAAAAGATGGTCCCTATATTGGCATCCAACTACCATAAGCCTGTTGAAATTTGGAGTTAACATGTATTTTGCCCAGGGACTTTGCACAGCGGCCCAATTTATAAAAGCAATTGAAAAAAGGGTTCAAAGAGATTGACAGGTCAGGTTGATGGGATTACTGTTCCAGCTCAAGTGGAAACAATGAAGAATTGTAACTACACATGCACAAAACTGATACAGAGAAGCTATGGAACCTTTACCTTAATTAGCTAACCTGACTGATATCAGATCAGGGGAGAATGAAATGTGACTGAAGGAATGGAATCCTGCATTCCTTCTCTTCTCTTCTTGCATTTAAAATTAGAAATCTAAATTTTTGTCCCAAATCTGTGTTTGCAAATATGTTGTGTAGAAGTTTGTTCCATCGAGATGGTGGAAACTTGTGGCAACAAAGTCAGAACATAAAAGTTGAATTTAGAATTCTGTCAATATTTAAAGAATTTTCCAGCCAGCTCAATCCATGGACTGAGATGTTTACCATGTTCCAATCAGGTGTTGCCTGGCTTTTAGAGGTTAACATTATATAGGCTCACCAATTGATGACCAGAAGATAAGAAGGTTCTTATCTCAGAATCAGGCTAGACAGAATTAAATATAGTGAGTTCAATATCTTGTAAGGACCCTTGAGGTGTATGGCAAGAACACTCACAATAGTACAATTTGGGGGGTACCGGTGGTATCATCCCTTACAGAAGCTACTTAGATTAGCATACTCACACCCTTCCTTGTGGATGTGGGGTACAAGATCAAAGACCAGTCTCATCCCTGGCATGCCAAATGAGTAGAGGCCTGCGTAGATACAAAATTTCTATCTACATCCAATCCACGATCAGCAAAAGCAGTCTGCTGATATCTGCTGATTTTCAGGGCTTTACAAATGAGTCTGATGATCCAAGTTCCTCAGTCCTCGAGATTTAAGAGTGAATAATAGAGCTGAAGGGTCAAATGCTGAGTAGCTAAGTTAACAATAGACCGCTAAGAGACTCAAAAGCTGAAGAAGAAAAAGCTCCCTACCCACGGTGGTTTTCTCTCTTATAGGGCCTGAGCACTCTCCTGAGTATTCATGCTAATGCTCAACCTTTCATGCCCAAATCTAGCTTCCTCACCCACATAATCTTGGGGTGCACTTATTCTATAGCAGGGGTTCTCAAACTGGGTGTTGAGACCCCTCAAGGGGTCACAAGGTTATTATAGGGGGGGGTTGCGAGCTGTCAACCTCCACCCCAACCCCACTCTGCCTCCAGCATTTATAATGGTGTTAAATATATTAAAAAGTGTTTTTAATTTATAAGGGGGGGTCGCACTCAGAGGCTTCCTACGTGAAAGGTGTCACCAGTAAAAAAAAGTCTGAGAACCACTGTTCTACAGGCTATCATATCTGTGCACATTAATGCCAATTAGCTCACTCTCAAACCTGCCACTTCTTGCCCAAAGTGGTTTAAGGTTGTTACTTCCATGTTCCTGCAGTGTTCCCTGTGGTCACTAAGTTCCTGTTCTTAGGTAAACATGTCTAGTTCCCCAAAATCTAAACAGATGACCATTAGGCCATTTATCTATGCCAAAGATCACAAGCCTATTTAACCATACTTATGCTAACTCGCTTAACCTAATCATACAGGATACTGGCCTGTAGGTTCTCTGTGTTACAGCCAAACATAATAAAGTAATCCAAATCAAAATACAAGCAAAATAAACCAAACAAGCAAACGAATAAATAAAGGCAGAATATACTAAAGCAAACCAGCAGGCTAGCCCTGTGGGCTAGTGAAAACTTGTAAATCAGTAGGTACTGAAAAAACAAATAAATGGGGAGAAATATATTGGTGCCTGGGTGTAAATACAAAAGAATGATACGTCTAACTAGCTTAGTTGACCAATAAACCCAATGAGACGGGCTTGAAGCACACTAGTGAGAGAAAGTAAGGAACTCATGGTGCTGCAACTTTTCTGTTGATAAAAGATTTTGGTTTCCCAACCTGTCAAGCTTTCTCTTTTTTACTAGTACAATATTCACCACTAGACAAAATGGTATAATCTTGTGGAGGGGTGAATGTTGTACTAGTAAAAAATCAATTAGTAAGGACAGCTCAGGTAGGCAAACTCTTGGTAGCTATGAAGTCATAGATATTATACCATCTTGTGTAAAATGATATCTATGACTTCATAGCTACCAAGAGTTTGCCTACCTGAGCTGTCCTTACTAATTGCTTTTTTTTTTTTAGTTTTGGTGGTATGTGAAGTTCAGGGGTTCTCAAACTGGGGGTCGTGAGCCCTCAGGGGGTCATGAGGTTATTACATGGGGGTCGCGAGCTGTCAGCCTCCACTTCCAAACCCCAGTTCTCCTCCAGCATTTATAATAACTTTAAATATTAATAAAGTGTTTTTAATTTATAAAGGGGGTTGCACTCAGAGGCCTTCTGTATGAAAGGGGTCATCAGTACAAAAAAAAGTTTGAGAACCACTGATATGGTGGTACCTGCTTACTGAATCATTTGTTTATACAAAGGAGAAACAGTGAACACAATTCACAACTGTTTGCTAATGCATGCATGGCTAGATTGCTAGGGTTGTATACTCCTCCTGATACTAGTGATATCCTAGGGCCCTTTCCTTCAGCAAACCTGAGAAGGAACAATGCCTGGTGGCTTATTTAAACAGAGTGTATTTCTCTTTTAAAATATTTTAAAATAAAGTCCTAGTTGACTGAATCACAGAATTCTTCACAATGGGTTTGCAAAGGCTGAATTCTCTTGTGATTGGCTCTAAAGCAGAGATGATTTATCTTTAAAAGAAAATACATCTCTGTCAATCTAGTCTCATATAGCTCAGTGACCTCCTGACTCCTTAAGTACCAGATTGGCCTCTTGGGTCTTTGAAGTAAGGCTACTTACTCTAAACACAAGTCCAGGCCATTTGGTTTGTTTTTAGATATAGATTCTCCTCCTACCACAAAGACTCTTCCGTATTAAACTATTAACCATTATGAATCTTGTTCTCTTGGAGCCTGATCCCGATCTCCCATTGAAGTTTTTCTGAAGAAAAGACTGCAGGATCAGAACCTCTGTATTTAAAAGTGAACTACACTTTTAAGGTGTATTTTGGTTTATTGAGCCTTTAAAAACTTATTTCAGTAATAAATAATTGACCTTAAAGTAGACAGACCTGAGTCTGCGTGAGCAGTGGCACACTGAAATTTGGCACTATTGATAGCTATGCCAACCATAACACAAACCCTGAATGCAAGCCCGGTGGTACTCCAACTATTAATCATGTGGTCATCTGACACTTGGTGCTTTCGCTGAAGAATGACACTTACACATGGGTCAAAACAAAAGAAGACTTTTCCTCTCAGTCTGGCAGACATAAAGGAAAAGACAAGAGTCAGCTAGAATATAGGGTAATTCAGTGAAAGGAGTTACATTTAAAAGCACTAAATAGCAGTAGGACATTACACTACTCATAGTTCTAATATAATTATTAATGATCGCAATAACCCTTCATGTTCCAGAGGAGATGCAACTCCCATGGAACCTCTCACTCCAAGAAAAAAAAAAAACACTTTGTCATGAGAGTTCTTCCCAAATCAGCATTCTTTAGATATTTAGGTGTTACACAGATGTTTTTCCACTGTGGTCACTGCTGGAACATTGGTAAGCCAAGTGCCATTTCTGGCCAAGGCCTAGGTATCAGCTGAGATAAACTCACAGCTGGAAGCCAGGCCAATTCCCTTGTGTATAGAAGATCTAAGTTATTGTATAAGAATGTATTTGGTGTTTAAACTTAATGAAAACTAATTGGATGCTGCATGTATTGTTCTCATTCAACTATACCCCGAGTTATAATGGAACAGCAAACATTTGCATTGTATAAACCCCTGTACCAAATAACACATCAAATAAGAAAAAACCCTGTGTAATGCAACTGATAGTGTCTTGCAAGAAGATGTTAAATCCTGGTTAATTAAGCCATTGTGCAAGATGAAGGATCAAAGACTTTGTTAATTGCATTCCTCCCCACACACCATGAAGAAGGGACCCCTGTGGGAACTGTTGCTGTCAGCTTCGTTTCTGTGAGAAGAAACTATAAATAAAGACACACAAAAATTCTTCATCTCTGGACTGTTTGGATTCTAACTGGGCAGAATAACTGAGTGAGAAGATGTTGGGTCGCCCTCAAAGTTATATAAGTATGATAGAATTATAATTATGTAGTTGTAGAAATAAAGATAGACAAAAGAGTATATAGGTATTGTAACAAGGTATGAACATCAGTTCCATGCTGTTGAATTTCAGTCTGTAACAAATGCAAGGCCAAAGTGCTAATTATTTCAGGCGGTACAGGACAAAGAGTCTGTGCTGGAAAGTGATAAGAACTTTGAGAAAACAATGCTGTTCGATAAAACAACACTCTGATGCTCTTCCCCCGCTGGGGGCCCTTGTCATGCCTATGTAAATCTTGGTATCCAAAGAGGGAAAAATAGATAGTGGGATAAAACTTGTTAAATGAATCAAGAGTCATAGATTGTGTTGTTAAGTAAAAGAATGGATGATGAGTGCATGGAATTGAGAGCCTGAAGCAGGGAAATAATTGGTTAGTAAATGGTGCCAGCCTAATCCTAAGAATTTCAACCTTGGTATCGATAGGCCAAAGAATATGCAAAGTGGAGATAACGAGATGACCCCGTAGGGCGAACCGGAATCCACCCAAAACTCATCAAGGAAGAACAAGAAGATAACACCTAGCCATCATGGAGCCGTCATGGATTACCACCTGCTTATTGAGCTGATCGATGGTCATCTCAATTGTAAATTCAGCATGATGAAGCAACCTCCATAGACTTGTATTGAACCAGAGACCTATAAAAATTGGGTCCAGGGACTGTGTTCTTGGAGTCTGGTTCTACGACCACCCTCCAGGAGCATCAGATGCGCATCTGACAATGACTCGGCTCCACTCTCGTGTCCAGGCCACCTGGCCAATGACTTGGCACGAGCAACGTCTAGGCTGGTAACTGTAACAGCCTTTTTGTATGAATGTGTGTGAATGTCTGTGTGTGTGTGGATGGATCAATATAGAAATTGCATATAGGAATATTTTGTTGTATTTACAATAAAAGTGGCAATTTGCCTTGTCCCTCTTACAAGAGCCTGTCGGTATCATTTTTATTAGTGTAATGAAGAGAGGTCACTAGAGTGACTCGGAGTAGCCCTAAAAGACTTTTGGGAAACTGGCAGATCACGACATCTGCCATCTTTTGAAATTATGGACTGTGACTCACCCGTACATATATTTTTAACCACTTTAACCTCTCAATAACTTGCATTCCTTTTTCTTAGCTAATAAACCTTTAGTTAGCTTACTATAGAATTGGCTATCAGCATTGTCTTTGGTGTGAGATCTGAGATACAAATTGACTTGGGTAAGTGACTGGTCTCCTGGGCCTGTGTGCAACCAGAATATTTTGTGATTTTTTTATGTGACCATTTATCACATTGTCCAGGTGGCAAGATAGACTGGAGTGTCTAAGGGGACTGTCTTTGACACCATATTAAGACTGTTACAGTGACTGTTACAGGAGTTCACATTTGTTATTGTCTTGGTGAAATCTAATTCTAGAACATACTTCCAGTTTGGGATGTCTGCCCTGCTTTTGACAGTCTGCCCTAAGGTAAGCACTCAAGGGGTTGAGGAACTCCAGACAGCATGACAACTACCCTCATGACTTGCCGGGCATCCTTAAATTTCTTTACTGTGGAGTGGTAATTGCAGTAAGGCATGTTCTACTCTGCTATAGCATGATAGTGTGAATAAATTGAACTGTCTTGTCAAGCTTAAACGAAATAGAAGTATTGTAAATGTTAGGCCTCAAACTTCCGTATACTTCAAAATGCAAGCCTTGCAAAAATAAAGCTTAAGCTTGTGGTCAGGACACGCTGCAGCCAAATAACATTTTATGCTGACTCCTATGTACTTATCAAACCCACATTACCCACATTTAAGACCCAATTGGCTACAAAAAATAAATAAGCCTAAATTATACGAACAACGAACAGTTTGATATAAAAATTAAATATGCATCAATTATGCAACTACAGCAACCACATAAACAATGTGGCCCACCCTGATTGGTTGCTCTGTTCTAAAACACGGCCATCAAATCAAATAAAAAGGATGAAGGCACAGGACTGTGTGTGTGTCAGTATCCACACCCCCTAAACCGAAGGACGTGCACTTCTCGACTCTCTGTACCTGGCCAGTGCAAAAAGCGGCCGACTGAAGGGTAACGTATTTTCGAACGAATGCAGGGTAAGTCTACAGAGTGAAGCAGTCTGGTTGCTCGAGCCCAATTGATCATAGTTGTATTGATACTGTAGCATAAAACCAATAGTAGGTGGCTGATGCATAATAGCTTTGCATGTATTTGTGCTTATCTTTCCAGTAGTCCAAGCGGATGCCTGTAATGCTGTCGTTCATTGGCTCCTTATACATATAGTTGTGCTTGTCTTTGGAATACTTTGTCACCAGAAATGTAAAACTGGTGAATAAGAGCTTTCCTTATGCTTGTCTTCGGGGCTTTTATTATAACCTGCCAGGACCAGCATATGTAAAGTCATTGTTCAGGAACTCGCAAATGGTCCACAATATTGCATGTACTTGCACTTGTCTTCAATATAATTTGCCATTTGTATTAATTCTTATTCAGTGCTGGTCTTTGGTTTTCCTTTTTTTGTTTTGTTTATGCTGTCACTATAGTCTAAAATAATTAAAAACGTTCCTTGAGGAATAATGTGTAGTTCTTACTTATCTTATACAGAAACCACTTAACCTCATTACATCTGTGTTGGGTGGTGGGACGTAGCGAACACCCCGGAGTGAATTAGGGCCCCAAGGCGTGCCTCCTTCTTCCTTTATCTTCGCAGGTAGCATAGATGCTTCTACAGTAATGGAAGGGGTTTTTCAGTCACTGTAGGTAATCCAGTGCCCCAAGCAGGGGTAGCGAGGTCGATGGAAGCATTCTTCTGTCAACCAAGTTGCATCTACATCTGGGGTTAGGTCAGTATAGACACTGCATTCAGGGGTGTGGATTTCCCAACCCTCAGCGAAGTAGCTATGTTGATCCAAATTTTGAGTGTACACAAGGCCTCAGTTCCTGCTGCGCTTCCTCGGTTGAGGTTTCTCCACTTGGTCCCACCAAGTTGTCTTTGCCCTTTAACTGGATTCCCCACAGATCTTTACCTTTGGCCCTTCCCTTATCTGTCCCACTCCCCCACCCTTGAAGTTTTTTCCTTCCCAATGTTGACAACAAGATGGCAAGACAATTTGTGAATGGCTCCTTTCAAGCAAAACCACCTCATTAAACTCTCTCCTTCCTCTCAAACCCCCTTCACAATCCATAGAATATTTAGTTCTCCACGCAATAAATTCTCTCCTCCCCTAAATCAATTCTTCCTATCCACCCTGAAATTTAACTCTCCATGCAAAATATATCAACTTCCTCAGTCCAAAATCAGTTACTCCTTCTGGTACCTTCTAGGGCTCAGTTCCCATTTATGACAGCTTTGGCCTGCCTTCTTCTGAGAGCTGGGCATATCCATGCAGGCTCTTTCAGCTACTGCTCTGAACTTCCATCTCTAAAGCAAGGTGAAAGAAGTGAGGGGAAGACAGTTCACAGCAAGATCACCCCATTTGCTCTGTGTGTTTTCACCTGCCAGGCAAAGGCACAGAAAAAAAATCTGGCAAGTAGGCAGAAAGTTGAGCCAGCAAAGGCTGTAAGTTTCTTGCCACAAGCTGGAAACTAGACAAACCTGCACTAAACTGGGGGAATGCTAAAGTTTTTTTGTTTTTGTTTTGTTTTGGCACCAATGTAGCTCCTCCAGCAGTAGCAATAATGGAAGCTGTGCGTTTAGGCAACACATAGTTAAAACACTTGTATCTTTCTACACTACAGCTTCTACCTTTGTTGCTACCCATGAAGTTGCACTAGGGCTGAAAAGAACATTTGCAAATGTTCCTAATGTAGATAAGGCCTCAGTAACTTCAGCTGGAGTGTATACCCATCTGAGGGTAGAATTTTCACTGATAGGGAGAGGGTTCCAAGTGTTGGAGCCAATGTGGAAGAAGGTACAGAGAGAGGAGTGGGAGACTTTAACTTTTGGGGGATTTCTGAGGCCCTGAAACTTACCTCTAAAATATTAGTACTTTCAGTGGCGCAACACACCTGCAGACAGATATAAAAGTCAAGTGGCTTTGACTAGAAGAGGAATAGAGTTGGGTCCTAGCCAGATGAAACACAAAGAAATAAGAGCTTAAGCCCCACCCTGGTCCAAATTTACACAAAATGTGGGGATATATTGTTTTTCTGATTTATATTTCCTTTGCCTAAAGCCTGCTTTTCCACCTATAACAAAACATGGGTTTCTCTGTGATGTTTGAAAAAACAAACATTTATTTTTTCAAATGCCACAGGGGGAAAAAAAAGGCATTTTTTTCTAAGAAGAAAATCGGAGTCTTATTCTTTCCACTACAGGCAGATCTTTCACAAATGAGGCTTGCAACAGAGTGAACTTCCTTAAAACTGATCTCAGTTCCTCAGTTACTGTGGGCTGGTCTAGACATAGTCTTGGCACTGATTCAACTAAATGAATATAGCAACCAATGTAGTTACATTAATGAAATCCCCTGCTGTGGATGCAGTTATCTTGTTTTCTCATTTATTTAAGTGTTTATCTTGCATTAATAAATTTAGTTAAATTGGTGCACAAACAGTCTATAGACCAGGGGTGGGCAAACTACGGCCTATGGGTTGGATCTGGCCCATCAGGGCTTTGGATCTGCACCGCAGGATTGCCCCCCGGGGTGCCGCAGACCCCGCGCCTCCAGGCACCGCCCCCTGCCGCTCCCATTGGCCGGAAGCGGGGAACCACGGCCAATAGGGGATTTGGGGGAGGTACCTGGAGGTGTGGCAAGGGCAGTGCGTGGAGCCCTGTGCCTCCCCTCCCCTCCCCCAGGCACAGAGCCCTGTGCGCCCCCTCCCGGAGCGGCACAGTGCCAGGGCAGGCAGGCAGGAAGCCTACCCTGGCGCCTGTGTGTGCTGCTGCCACCCCAGAGCCACTTTAGGTAAGTGGTGCTGGGCCGGAGCCCAAACCCCTCCTGCATCTGCCCCCCCCAACTCCCTGTCCTAAGCTCCCTGCCTACACCTCACACCCCTCCTGCACCCCAACTCCCTGCCCTGAGCCCCTTGCCACACCCTGCACCCCTCCTGCACCGAACCCCCTGCCCTGAGCCCCCACCACACCCTGCACTCTAACCCCCTGCCCTGAGCTCTCTCCCGCAGTCCGTACCCCTCCTGCACCCCTGCCTTGAGCCCCCTTCTGCACTCTGCACCCCTCCTGCACCCCAACCCCCTTCCCTGAGCCCCCTCATGCACCCCGCACCTCTCCTCTGCCCCAGTCCCTTGCCCTGAGCCCGTTCCTGCACACTGCACCTCCTCCCACACCCTGCACTCCCTCCCGCACCCCAAACCCCTGCCCTGGCCCTGCATACAATTTCCCCACCCAGATGTAGCCCTTGGCCCAAAAAGTTTGCCCACCCCTGCTATAGACCACAGTCTTAGTGGAGCCTCAGTGGAGTCAGACTGCGGGGATGGGGAAGATGATGTTGCCAAATCTCATGAGTTTCACAATATTTACTCTTTTCCTTGAAGCACCAGCTCCTGCAGCTGAGAATCTTAGCTTTCCCCCTTTTTTTTTTTTAAAGCAAGTTTCTAATCCTCACAATTGTGGAAAAAAGCATGACAAGCATGATCTGTATGAACCTTAAGAACTAAGACAGCCCCCCAACCTGAAGCAAATACTCACCAGCAACTACACACCACACTACAGAAACACTAACCCAGGAACCGATCCCTGTAGCAAACCTCATTGCCAACTCTGTCCCCATATCTACTCTAGCAACACCATCAGAGGACCCAGCCACATCAGCCACGCCACCAGAGGCTCATTCACCTGCACGTCTACTAATGTGATATACACCATCATGTGCCAGCAATGCCCCTCTGCCACGTACATTAGCCAAACTGGACTGTCGCTATGTAAAAGAATAAATGGACACAAATCGGACATCGGGAATGGGAACATACAAAAGCCAGTGGGAGAACACTTCAATCTTCCTGGACATTCTATAACAGATTTGAAAGTAGCTATACTTGAACAAAAAAACTTCAGAAACAGATTTCAAAAAGAAACAGCAGAACTAAAATTCATTTGCACATTTAACACCATTAATTTGGGCTTGAATAAGGACTGGGAGTGGCTGGCTCATTACAAAAGCAGCTTTACCTCTCCTGGAATTGACACCTCCCCATCTATTGTTGGGAGTGGACTACATCCACCCTGATCGAATTGGCCCTGTCACCACTGGTTCTCCATTTGTGAGGTAACTCCCTTCCCTTCATGTGTCAGTATATTTCTGTCTGCATCTGTAATTTTCACTCCATGTATCTGAAGAGGTGGGTTTTTTACCCACAAAAGCTTATGCTCAAATAAATCTGTTAGTCTTTAAGGTGCCACCGGACTCCTTGTTGTTTTTTAAAAAAACAACAGGAACCCAAACCTATGTATTAGTTATTATGGAATCCCTGTTGCATGGAGGTTTTTAGGAACAGGTTAGACAGACACCTCACAGGGATGGCCGAGGTTTATGAGCCTACATTAGCGCAGGGGGCTGGATTTGATGATCTCTCAAAGGTGCCTTCCAGAGCCACATTTCTATGACTCTATTATTTCTACAAATCTCATTATTTCTAAACCAAGCTCATGATTTTGGGGGGCTTGGCTCATTGTTTCTGACCCCTGGGGGTTGGCAATATTGGACTGAGCACCAGCTGTGGGTCTGAGCCTGGCTTTCCCCAGAGCTCTGGGAAAACCTCTGCTCTCAGGAGCCCTCCTGCCATTCAGGGAAGAAGCAGCTCCCTAACAAGACTACATTTCCCATCATCCCTCAGCACCCCTAAGGGGATCGCTACAAACTCCTCGCCTTCTTGCGAAACGGGGAGCCGCGATTTCACAGCGAGGCAATGACCGCACGGAAAGCCCTGCGCGCTGGGGGCCTCGGTAGCTCGCCACCCGCTGGAGACGTGAGGCGAGGGAGTGAAAAGCGGCTCGGTTCGGCCCTGTGCGTCTTACGGAAATGGCGGATGGTCCCTAAAGAGCGGCTGGGCTGCAGAGCCGGGAGCGAGCGGCCTGGGCCATGAATGCTCCGGGCGGGGGCTGGGACGGGGCCTGCGGGGGCGTCCGGCTCCTCCTGGACCTGTGAGTGGCTCGGACCGCGGCCCCTCCCCGCGTTCTTCCCCCTCCCCCCGCGCTCCTTATGGCCCCGGTCCCCCCGCGCGTTCTCCCCCCCTTATTGCTCCCCTCCGTGCGTTATAACCACCCCCAGTTCTTATTGCCCCCCCGTCTGTTATACCTCCCACCTCCTCCCTGCCCCTGGGCCCCTGTGTTCTACCCCCCTTATTGCCTTCGGCCCCTTGTGTGTTATGCCTCCATCACCTTCATTTCCCCACTCCTTAATCCCCCCTGCCCCTTATTGCCCCCCAGTCTGTAACCCCCCCAGCCTCTTCATATCCCCTGCACTTTATATCCCCAGACCCTTAATGCTCCCCTGCATGTTATAACTACCCCCAGCTCTTATTGCCCCGGACCTCTTGCATGTTATACCTTCCCTAGCCCCTTATTGCCCTCCCCCATGTTATATGCCTCCGCCCTTATTGTCTCCCAGTGACCTAGCATTGTCCACACCCAGGCGTCGGTCGGTTGAACTGTGTTGCTTGAGGGATGGATTTTCATACCCCAGAGCGACATAGATCAACCTAGTGTCCTAGTGTAGACCAACCCTTAGTTACATACCATACCTTATCCAGTCATGCTTGTAGTGACAGCAGTAAGATAGTTTCAATATTTTTTGTTAATGCATCTGTTTGCAAGATCCAATCACGCAGCCCTTCATACAATTCCCTTTCTTAGATGGTAAAACTACTACTGCCAGGTCTGCATTATATCTAACTGTGGCTTCCCAAACAGTAATTTTCCACTTCACTTTTGTCCTAGCCACAGAGCCTTATGGGACTCTGATTCAGTTTGGACAACACCAGTAATACCCCCATCACTACCCTGCTTTTTAACCCCTCTGCCCTCATACCCATCCCCCCATTAAATCTCTACTACCATGCATAGTGGTAACCCTCTTTTCCCCCCACCTTAATCTGTCCATCTGTTCCCCACTATCCCCCATCTTCCTCTTTGGTGTTTGCACCCTGATGACTCAAACTGTTTGGATTTTAAACCTCCGATACATCTGGTACCTATTGCTCAATGGGGTGAAGCTGGTTTTAGTAAGTTTGGAAGGAAAAACTATATAAGGAGTAAACTTGCTGAGTGAACATAGCATAACATCTTGCACTTGCTCAATATGTTAGCATTATTACCAGTTCAGCATACTGAGCACTGGTCTACTCTTGAAACTTTTGCCAGTACAGTGATGTTGCTTAGGGATGAGATATATATATATTTTGACATTTTTGTCCTGGTAAAAGCCTAATATAGATACAGTTATACCATCGAAAAAAGTGTTTTTGCTGGTATAGCATATTTTGTTTGGGGAACTGATATAAGCAATACCAGCAAAAGCACACTCTTGTGGGTATAAGCTATGTCCATGCTATGAGGACTTGCTGATACAGCTCTTCCAACAAGGCCTGTCTAGTATAGGCAAAGGCTTAGGCTTGGTCTACGCTACACAGTTTTGTCGGCAAAAGAATAGAGGTGTACACACTACAATGCTCCTCCTGCTGACAAAACTCTCCTGCTTTGCCGACAAAATGAAACCACCTTGACAAGAGGCATAGAGCTTTTTGCGGCAAAGTTAGATCAACAATGCATCAGTGTAGATGCTGCGGTTTGTTACACTGCAGTAACTGACCTCCAGGAGGTATCCCACAATATCCACTGTGACTGCTCTACTCACTGTTTTGAACTCTGCTGCCCTGCGTCCAGCTACATGGGCATGCGCCCCTCCCATTTCAAAGCCCCAGGAAGCTCTGAAACTGCTCAGTGTGGAAAGCTCATATAGGACCACAACAACAGGCAGGGCAGGCTGCTGTTACAGGGGTTGGGGGGAAGACTGCTGTGGTGTGCGTAACTGGGGAGGGAGGCAGGGGCTGATGTCAGGGCTTCCCCTTCCCACTGCCGGCGTACCAATCTCTACTGAGCTGGGATGTGGGGACAGGGGAACACCAGCTACCTGTGCACCAGCTTCTGCCTCAGAATTGGTTACTTCTGCTTGCAGTCTGAACTTAAAGAGACAGCATGCCGACACAGTCACTCTCCCCCAACACACACACACACTGTCTTTCTCTCTTACATACACACTCCCCCAACACACACACACTCGTGTCTGTCTCTGTCTCTCTCACTGTTGAGCAATTTCAGTTTTGTTATATTACTGAGTGCTACTTTAAAAAGTGATTTAAAATGTGTTACTTTTTCGGTGCACACAGCAATCATTACAAGGTTCATAGCATGGTGCAAACAAACAATGCCAGGCTCAGCACACTATAGCCACATGCATTACTGTGGCTCAGAGTTAATATGCTCCTTCAAGGCATCCCGCAGCCACATAGTGCCCCCCCGCCCAAGTTGGGCTCCTCTTATAGCTTGTAAGTGTTTATAATGCACAGCCAATACTGAACAGCAGTGTGGGATCCATGCTTTCTGACAGAGATGGCTGGGTTGCAGGTTACCAGGGCAGTTGAAAAGCATCTGGCAATCTAGTAGAATGACCATGGAATAATGGGATTGAGAACCCTTCATCATGTGATGTACCTGCCCCCACGGGGCATTGCAAACCCTTCCGAAAGCACCCTGTGGCCAGTTGAACAGTGAGATAGTGCAAGAGCTGCTTGTGCGGGTGCGCTCCACTGACACAAGGAGTATAGTGTGGACATGCTACAGCAGTGGCTGTATGTCAACATAACTTGCATTGACAAAACTCTGCAGAGTAGATGAGGCCTAAGTGTAGATGCTCAGGCTGTCTGCACTTAAAATGCTTGTGGCATGGCTTCAGAATAGACACTTACTACCGTGACAGGAAGGGTTCTCCCATTGCTGTGGTAAATCCATCTCCCTGAGATGCAGTAGCTACATCGGTGGAAGAATTCTTCCGTTGACCTACCACTGTGTACATTAGGACTTAGGTTGACTTAACTACATTGCTCAGGGGCATCAATTTTTTTTCCCCTGGCTGTTCCTGGAACTCCAGTGTTCCCTGCACCAGCATAAATTGTTGATTCAGTAGACCTCAATGTTCATTATAAAGAAAGGCCACAGCTGGGTTTTGTGGCAAAGGCTTGGCTAGGTTTATTGTCAACAAAGCACCATCTTAGCATCCCGTATAGCAGGTTACGAGTGTGCTAACACATGTATGCTAGTGATAAGGTATCAGCTCAATCAACATAGCATTATCCCTTAGGCTAATACAGAGCTACACTTCCCATTACTCTCCTGTTATGCATTGATACAAACAAGTTACATATTACATTCCAGACGTTATTAGTTACCATCCTTGTACGCGATAATTTGAACAAAATCTCCTCATCCATTATCCCAGTGGTTCTCATATTTATTTGATTGTGGCCCCCTTCTTTGTATCTTTAGTAGTTTATGTCTCTCAAAGTATTTTGAAGATGAAAAATGCTATAGAAATGCTGGGTATTACTACTGGCCGCATCTAGTAAAAAAATAAACCTTTGCCATTGGCAGCTCTGACAATTGTCATCATGTTCCCTCCCAGTCTAGGGAAAGCGGGCTCCTTGTCCTACAGCATGAATGATTCAGTAATGTGGAAGATTAAAACATTTAAAGATTGTAATGAAAGGTGTTTCATGATTCAGAGTTTGAGAGGAAAAAGTTCTTGTACCTCTGCTTCCTTTTCATGTTGTTATTTATATCTTTTTTTACACTGTTATCTAAAGGACTTGGTATAAAAGATCAAAATGTTTTCATATATGAAAACAATTAAAAAACATAAATAGGTCCTGTTTCCTTCTCATGTTGCTCACTTTTTGTTTCTGGTAAGATTTCAGATGTAGATGGGCCCCAGCTCTCACCACAGCCCGGGCACACCTTGTTGCCTCCAAGAGCTATACACAATGCAATTGTATTCCTCCCTTCTTCAAATAATCCAGTATCCTTCAAAGAGGCTTTCCCCCCATCCTATTACTGTAGCTGATGTTTCTCAAAACATGCAAGAAGAACATTGCGGTGCAGTATGTCATTGTGCATAACAAGTCGGCAGGCCAAATTCTTTTTGTCAGCTGTACAAATACTTCAAAAAGAAAAGGAGTACTTGTGGCACCTTAGAGACTAACCAATTTATTTGAGCATCTCACGAAAGCTTACGCTCAGATAAATTGGTTAGTCTCTAAGGTGCCACAAGTACTCGTTTTCTTTTTTCGAATACAGACTGACACGGCTGTTACTCTGAAACCTGTAAATATGGATAGAAATTGTAATATAATTGATGCCACTTCAGATGTGTTTATTTGACTGTGCAGTGTCTAGAAGGACGACTTAATGTGTGGTTTCAGAGTAGCAACCGTGTTAGTCTGTCTCTGCAAAAAGAAAAGGAGGACTTGTGGCACCTTAGAGACTAACCAATTTATTTGAGCATAAGCTTTCATCCGATGAAGTGGGCTGTAGTTCACGAAAGCTTATGCTCAAATAAATTGGTTAGTCTCTAAGGTGCCACAAATACTCCTTTTCTTTTTACTTAATGTGTGTGTATTTGATTGTGTATTCTCAAATTTCTGCATCCTGATTATGCAACTGTCACATCAGAACAGATCCAGTGAGATTTGCTTGTATGCAGAGGGTTTATCATGAAGCTCAAGTTTTCTGTTGTGGTGGTGGTTCAGTTTTTTAAGAAACCAGGAAAATTAAGTGCAGGAAATTACATTAATTCAGCTTTGCAAAAATCAATTTGCTCTTATCTTGTGCAAGAAAATATGTTTAATGGGGAGGTAAAATATCTTTTATTATTTATTATTTTATTTATTATAACTTTTGCTGTAGTTTAGGGAGCATGAGGAGATTTTAATTTGGAGCTGGTAATTTTCATGAAAGCTGAGTTAGTGCAGTCTCATTAAGGCTTCTGTCCTGTAAACACTTAAGACCTGATCCTACAGTTACTCCTCAGGGCATTCTGCACCAAATAATTAAAAATTATGTGCACAATATTTTAAAATTCTGCAATATTTTATTTGTCAAATAAATGTGGAGGCTCCAGCATGGCATTGGGGAGCACAGGCCACTGGCTGCACAGAGGTGGGAGATCACTGTGTAGCTCTCCCCCAGGACACGGACTCAGTGGTGAGGCTGCACCCAACCCTGACACAACGCAAGGATCAGGCCTGCCCCAGAAACACCCCAGGGCCCTGCCGTTCCATGCCAGGTCCACCAGGTGTGAGCAGGCAAGATCCAAGTGTGGGGGGGATCCATTGTTTGTTGAGAGGGTTCTTTGTGGTACAATATGGGTGTGGGTGGCTCAGTGGTGGATCTGGGTGCGGGGGGGATCTGGATGCACAGGGTCTTGTTGGGGGGTCCTGGGTGCAACAATAATGGGACACTGTAGGGGGGTCCAGGTGAAGGTGGTTGGGGCTCAGCAGGGGGTGTCTGGGTGTGGGGGGGATAGAGCTCGGCAGAGGGGCCTGGGTGTGGAGGGCTCAGTGCAGGGAAGTCCAGATACTGGGTGAAGGATACCCAAAACATACTGCTGGGGCGGGTCTTATGACCACTCTTGTGGCTTCCTTTTGCTTCCCTGTCAAGAACGTCATTTTTCTGCAGGGAAGCAAAGAAATCTTCGTGGGACACAAATTCTGCACATATGCAATGGTGCAGAATTCCCCTGGAACTATACAGTAAGCTCTATCTGTATGTCTACACTACAAATAAACACCTACAGCTGGTCCATGTCAGCTGACTCAGGCTCGTTGGGCTTGGGCTAACGGACTGTTTAATTTCAATTTAGGCATTCAGGCTTGGGCTGGAGCCTGGACTCGAGCTGGAGTCGAGGATCTAGGACCCTGTAACATGGAAGGTTCCTAGAGCTGAGACAGCAGCCTGAGCTGCAACAACTATACCACAGCTAAACAGCCCCTTTGCCCACACCCTACTAGCCTGAGTCAGCTGGCACAGGCCAGCCATGGGTTCTTAATTGCAGTGTAGACATGGGCAGACTTCTAGAGCCAAGGATCTTCACAGGTGCTGGGGTCTGTGTGCGTGGAGCTTGTTGTAGGTTCAAAACCTTAAAAAGGTGATTAAGTTTTCTCATGCATAATGAGTCTGAGGTAAGGTGTCTGAGTTAATTCAAGTGAATTTCATAGCCTGAGAGCCATGGAGACTGAAACCTTCTATTAATCTGTAAAACAGGAATAGGTAATAGCAGAGCAGTTTCCTCTCCACAGTCCTGTCTATGTCCCTCACTCCTGATGAGGGTAATATTGTCTCTCACTGTTGATGGCTCATTGAATCCTTGGCTTCTCTGCTGTGACTGCTAACGAGACTGTCAGTTAAGTTCCACATATGCTGGTGATATTTGTAATGTGGATAATTGTTCAATGGTAACCAGACTGTAATCACCAAAAAACTATTAGAAGATGACTTTTTTGATCACTGCTACTAGCAACGTGGGCTTGATAGCAATTGATGACCTAAGGGTGACCTAAGGTATTCCATTTTCACTTTTGGAGTAATCAGACTACTTGGAAAAAGGCAGCAGAGTCTAGAGAGGAATGAATATAGGGATAGTCAAGTACCTCTGAGTTCTTTCTAACACTGGCTCTGATTCCAAATGATAACAGGATTTCCTCATAGATGACGTTAGTAAATACGTTGTCTTATCATTTCATGTCCTTGAGCATTTGTCCTGTGTAGCAACAATAGATATATAATTGCACTCAAAATTTATAATTATCTTGCCAGGGATCCTGATTACTTGTTTGAGACTGAAGATTGACTTGACAACAAATTTTGTGGATAATGTTCACTGAATTTTGAAAATTATATATTTAAACCTATCATTCTGTTTCCTTGGAAACTTAAATGTTTATTGTGCCTAGATATCACGTTTTGTGTTATGGGAGCTGGCCATTTCCAGGGAGTCAGGGACTAGTCTACCTGTGACAGGCTCCGCTAAGGAGAGTGAGCCAACCCAGATCCACCTGTCAGTAGTTAATTACCTAGGTGGCTGGGCTGCAGTTAATTAGCTATAGAACACAGGGCCTCATAGAGACTTATGAGGGCTCAGGCAGGGAGCCCCAGAATACTTAGAGAGGATGCTCCTGAGGAAAGAGACTTGTCAGGAGAGCTGGTTAGAGAGCTCACCAGAAAAGGGAATCTAGGGGAGGTGTTGCTGGGGCAGGGAGCAGGTTCCAAAAGGACTATGAGTTGCAAAGTCCTAGAAAGGCTTAGTCCTAGCAGAAGGACCTTTCCAGACAGTGACAAGAGATCCTGATCCCAGAAGAATAATACGCCACTCCAGAGAATAGCTGCAATGGTTTGACCCCTTTAGGGACCCTGAGTCTAGGGAAGGAACCCTACTCTTGGGTGTTGGCAGTAGGCCTGACTCCAGAATGGGTGTCCCAATAATGAGGTGAAGAGCCTGGGCAGAGGAGACAGGTGGACTTAGATGGGGAATACAAACTAATATTAACTTGCTCCTTTTATCTAGGATGCTGGGTCTGAAGACTTGCTTGCAGGTGTGTTCGGCCTTGGATTAAATAAATGACATCCCTGAAGGGGCACTGTTTGCTGTAGACAAGCCTAATTGAATTGTGTGTTAGAAGCCTGGCTGGAATGGTGCAAGAAGAGATGAGGGAGAAGAATAGCTGAAAAAAATGTAATGAGGGATTTTATAGTTTATCAGGTCATTGCAGTTGTAGAGAGTGTCATAGGAAAATGAGGGGAAAGGTTAATATTTTTACACAACTGTAGTTGTTGCCATTTTTATTCCTGACTCGTTCAAGTTCGTTTGGAAACCAAATATGGAAGAGGAGCACCTAAGTATATGTCACATGTAGGCAATGTGTATCCAAAAAGCCACAGGTCTTATCTTACTGACCATAACCACTGTTATAGGAAGCATCAGACAGCAACTCAGTGGAAGTAACAGTAAGAAATTAGCAAAGAGGAGCAGATACTTCAGTTTTTGCAACTTCTCCATACAGAATAATAGTATCTTCACTCTTTATTAAGAAGTTTATAAAAATATGGCAATTACTATATGTATTATTGTATCAGAGCTCCCCTCACTCCAAAAGAGGAGAGCAAATTGGCTATCAAAGAGATAGGGGAGAGAGAGAGTAATGAGAGATAATAATGAGGTCATGGTAACAATATTCTCTGTGAAACTCCAAGCTATGTTTTTGTCTTTGTGGTGTTCCTCTTAGCTGAAGTAGAACACAACTATCCCTGTAAAACACTTCCGTTAGAAAAAACAAACAAAGAAACTAATATTTAAAAGGATAGAGCCCAAGGGAAGATCAGGAATTTGAAGAATGTACAGGATAGAATAAGGTGGTGATGTGTTGCCAAAATTTTTAACAAGGGTGAAGGAATATTGATAATGCAAGATGGAACCTGATGTAAAAATAAGAAAGTAGGTAGTTGTTAAGTAAAATTGGTTATAATTAGCTTTGCTGCTGTTTGGCAAATTAAAGTTGTTTTTATAAGATTAAAGGAAGAGAGGGCGGATGTATCTGAGACAAGTGGAACATTGATTCATACATAGGTAGGGAATATGAAAGGGGAATTTGAACAATGAGTTTTTGCTTAAAGGGCCCATTTGACAGCCAAGACCATGGGACACCTCCTGGATGATGTGGTAGGTCCTCCTTCTAGCTCTGCTATAAGTAGCTAACAGTAAAAACCTTATACCCTTATTTTATAATCTTATATAGTAAAAATCTTAAATTAATCAAACTGTACCGTAGAATCTCTATGGATAGAAATTCCATGCTTGAATAATGAGTATAGCAGAAGGAATATACTATCAACTATCTGACAAGGATGGTGATTGTGAAATGCTCACAGAGATGGGAGAGGCTACAAAAATAGAAAAATCAATAATAACGTGGGATTTCAACTATCCCCATATTGACCAGCTGCATGTCACCTCAGGACAGGGTGCAGAGACAAATTTCTAGACACCATAAATGACTGCTTCTTGGAGCAGCTAGTCCTGGGCTCCACCAGAGGAGAGGCAGTTCTTGATTTTACCCCCTAAATGGAGCACAGGATCTGGTTCAAGAGGTGAATATATCTGAACTAGCTTGATAACAGCAACCATAATGTAATTAAATTTAACATCCTTTTTGGGGAGGAAATACCCAAGAAGCCCACCACAGTAGCATTTAACTTCAAAAAAGGGAACTACACAAAAAGATCGTGAATCAGACGAGCATCCAACCTGGTAGTTTATTTGTTCAGATATTTGGAGAATAAAAAATTAATTTGTAGGGCTGTTGCGCGATTAAAAACAATTGCACAATTTAAAAAAATTAATCATGTGATTAATCACACTGTTAAACAACAATAGAATACCATTTCTTTTAAATATTTTTGGATGTTTACTAAATTTTCAAATATTAATTTCAATTACAACACAGAATACAATGTATACAGTGCTCACTTTATATTTATATTTTATTACAAATATTTGCACTATAAAAAACAAAAGAAATAGTATTTTTCAATTCACCTAATAGAAGTACTTTAGGGCAATCTCTTTATCATGAAATTTAACTTACAAACGTAGAATTATGTACAAAAAATATTTGTATTCAAAAATAAAACAACGCAAAACTTTAGAGCCTATAAGTCCACTCAGTCCTACTTCTTGGTCAGCCAATCACTCAGACAAAAACAGGTTGGTTACAATTTGCAGGAGGTAATGCTGCCTTAGAATTCAGACATACTCTTTGTTGAAGATAAAGATTCTAAAGAATAGTTAATATATAAATGAATCAAATATACAGAAAGAAAGAACTAATAAAGCATTAATATTTACTAACAGGTACTAATGCTGGAGAACCAGGAACTCCTCCTAATAATAGGTCACCCACCACTCTTTTTCTTTCTCCCCCATATTCTTAAGCCTCCACCTGTGACCTGAAACAAGTTTGTGCTTCAGATTCTTATCTATGAAATGGGGGTATTGACTTTGACTTCATGGTGTGCTGTCATTACTGAGTTGATCTGGTTGAAAATCTTTGTTAGAACAGTTTTGTCACTGATTGGCCAGCAGCTAAACATTTTCTTGGAACATATGGATTTTGTCAGAATTTTAGACAGTAAATTAGGGTTGAAACATTTAATTTTATCATTTCAACTTTTGCTACTTATAATAATCAAAATGGAAAAGATGAAACAATGTTTTGATAAGATCAAAACATTTCATGAACAACTCTGAGATTTTGACTTTTTGGCTCAATTTGGCAATAAATGAAATTTCAAAATCTCAGAATTTCGTGCGGGATGGAAATTCCATTTTATTTTATTTTATTGGCCAGTTAGATTCACCCCTGGTTTACAGTGGCACACTGGACCTGAGAGGAGGAGTTGTGGTGATGCAGGTTGCTTACAACCTCTACTTCACTTGGGGTTTGCAGTCACCTGCTATATTCCAATCATCGGGTGCTGCTAGCTCTGGAGATGTGTAAATCTGGCCAAGATGGTCCAGAGATGTGTAAATCTGCACATGCGTAGGCCTGGTCTACACTGGGGGGGGATCGATCTAAGTTACGCAACTTCAGCTATGTGAATAACGTAGCTGAAGTTGACGTACATAGATCTACTTACCGTGGTGTCTTCACTGCAGTAAGTCGATGGCTGATGCTCTCCTGTCGACTCCGCTTGCGCCTCGCGCCCTGGTGGAGTACTGGACTTAACGGGAGAGCACTAGACTAGACACGATTAATCGACCCCTGCTGAATCAATTGCTGCATGTCGATCCAGCGGGTAATGTAGACAAGCCCCTAGCCTCTGCTGAATGGATTCTTAAAGGGCCTTGACTGCAATTTAAAATAACCTCTGGGAAGTTGGTGTGCAAATGCTGCCTGAACTGAACCAGGTGTGAAGCACTTCCTCAGGTGTAGGACATGTGCTTGAAAGTCTCCCCCTCCGTCTGCAAAATGAAGTTTTTACAGTTTCATGTACAGTTGATCTGGAACAGCATCACCGAAGTATTCCCTCTGGACACCATTCTAAAGGTATCTGGATAAGTGTTATCTGTTTGTTTTCTCTATGTGAGGGGATTGTTTTAAGAGAATTTTCCAGAAGATCCATTTCATTTGGAGACTCTTATCTTGCTGCATGTTTGAACTAAACTTGTCTTATTTAAAAGAGGGAGAAGTGATCCGGCCAAAATATAGGAGCCTTCCTGGTTTAAGATACTATTGAATTTTGCGCACTTGAGTATTTAATTCTGCTGCAAGTGTACATTTATTAATAAAGATGTGTTACACATTTTTGGATTTGATTGTTCTCTGGTCCTTCTATTCCAAGGAAGTATTTACCTGTGTGAATATATGGGATTAATTTGCACAAGCACCATTATTCCTCATCCAGCATTATTTCATAGATGTTTCAAAAAGCAAAATACAAGTCTACTCTGATTAAGACATGGATCTGGAGCAAGGTAAATTCATAAGTATTTGAGAACCCATGAAATTTATAACAGTAAATCTCTCAAAACAGAAAGCTACTGTGAGACATGGGTGGTGGGAAAGGTAGGGAGCAGTGAATTTACAACATAGAGAAAAATATCTCAAACGAGACATGTTGATACTGTTACTAGTACAAATATGCACTACCATGTGCTGCCTTCAGATTAAGAACAGCCAGCTGCAAGGACAAAACTGTTTCTTCAGGCCGGAATAATAAATCTGAAAAGTATGCATCATGAATAATATCCCCTTTGCACTTCTATCTAATGGAAAAGGACTACATCAAGAGCAACATCCGTTATATTTTCAGGCCTCTAAGTGGGCATTGCAGAGTAGAAGTTTTTTTTTTTTTTTTTAAAAAAAGGCTGTAAAAAGATCCCTTTTAATATTTTAAATTAGTGCTGTCAAGCGATTAAAAAAAATTAATCACGATTAATTGCATGATTAAACAATTAATCAAGATTAATCATGTGATTAATTGCATTGTTGAACAATAATAGAATACAATTTATTTAAATATTTTTGGATGTTTTCTACATTATCGAATATATTGATTTCAATTACAACACAGAATACAAAGTGTACAGTGCTCACTTTATATTTTGAAGGGTTCATGCACCTGGAAACATTCAGGGCACACCCTGAGTGTTGTGTGGGAGCAGTGCACACACTGCTCCTTCCAAGGACATGGACCATGGGAAGTCGCCCAGAGGACATGAACCGTGGGAAGCTTCCTTGGACTGGGCTCAAGGCCTGAGAGCAAGGAGTGTAGTAGATAGAAGCTGGTAAATAAGAATATTAATCAAAGTCATATTATTCCTTTTGTTGTTTCCTTTTGCGGTTGGAGTATGTAATGCGCATGAGTGGAGAAAGAATAAAGGAGAGGCTGGAAAGCCGACACAGCAGACCTTCCCGCTTGCTTGCTAAAAGCTTTGTTTGTCTTGCATTTGAACCACAACAATATTTATTTTTTATTACAAATATTTGCACTATAAAAAACAAAAGAAATAGTATTTTTCAATTCACCTAATAGAAGTACTTTAGGGCAATCTCTTTATCATGAAATTTAACTTACAAATGTAGAATTATGTTAAAAAACATAACTGCATTCAAAAATAAAAACAACGCAAAACTTTAGAACCTATAAGTCCACTCAGTCCTACTTCTTGGTCAGCCAATCACTCGACAAACAAGGTTGGTTACAATTTGCAGGAGGTAATGCTGCCTTAGAATTCAGACATACTCTTTGTTGAAGATAAAGATTCTAAAGAATAGTTAATATATAAATGAATCAAATATACAGAAAGAAAGAACTAATAAAGCATTAATATTTACTAACAGGTACTAACGCTGGAGAACCAGGAACTCCTCCTAATAATAGGTCACCCACCACTCTTTTTCTTTCTCCCCCATATTCTTATGCCTCCACCTGTGACCTGAAACAAGTTTGTGCTTCAGATTGTTATCTATAAGTCCACTCAATCTTATTTCTTGTTCAGCCAGTCGCTCAGACAAACAAGTTTGTTCACATTTGCAGGAGATAAGGCTGCCCACTTCTTGTTCACAATGTCACCTGAAAGTGAAAACAGGTGTTCTCATGGCACTGTTGTAGCCGACATTGCAAGATATTTACTTGCCAGATGCGCTAAAGATTCATATGTCCATTCATGCTTCAATTACCCTTCCAGAGGACATGCGTCCATGTTGATGATGGGTTCTGCTCAATAACAATCCAAAGCAGTGCGGACTGACACATGTTCATTTTCATTATCTGAGTCAGACGCCATCAGCAGAAGATTGATTTTTTTCCCCCTTTTGTGGTTTGGGTTCTGTAGTTTCTGCATCAAAGTGTTGCTCTTTTAAGACTTCTGAAACCATTTTCAATATCTCATGTCTGTCAGATTTTGGAAGGCATTTCAGATTCTTAAACCTTGGGTCGAGTGCTGTAGCTATCTCTAGAAATCTCACATTGCTATCTTCTTTGCATTTTGTCAAATCTGCAACGAAAGTGTTCTTAAAATGAACATGTGCTGAGTCATCATCCAAGACTGCTATAACATGAAATGTATGGCAGAATGCAGGTAAAACAGAGAAGGGGACGTAACAATTTTCCGCCAAAGACTTCAGTCACAAATGTAATTAAAGTATTATTTTTTTAATGAGTATCATCAGCATGGAAGCATGTCCTCTGGAATGGTGGCCGAAGCATGAAGGGACATATGAATGTTTACAGTATCTGGCACGTAAATACCTTGCAATACCGGCTATAACAGTGCCATGGAAACTCCTGTTCTCACTTTTAGGTGACATTGTAAGTAAAAAGTGGGCAGCCTTATCTTCTGTAAATGTAAACAAACTTATTTGTCTTAGCGATTGGCTGAATGAGAAGTAGGACTGAGTAGACTTGTAGGCTCTGAAGTTTTGCATTGTTTTGGTTTTGAGTGCAGTTATGTAACAAAAAAATTCTACATTTGTAAGTTGCACTTTCACGACAAAGAGATTGCACTACAGTACTTATGTGAGGTGAATTGAAAAATACTGTGTCTTTTATCATTTTTACAGTGCAAACATTTGTAATAAAAAATAATAGTATACAGTGAGCACTGTACACTTTGTATTCTGTGTTGTAATTGAAATCAATATATATGAAAATGTAGAAAAGCATCCAAAAATATTTAATAAATTTCAATGGGTATTCTATTGTTTAACAATGCAATTAAAACTGCCATTAATTGCGATTAATATTTTTAATCGCGATTCACTTTTTTAGTTAATCCCATGAGTTAACTGCGATTAATCGACTGTTTTAAATTAATGACTGTATTTAATTCAGGGTAGTACCAGTACATTGTGTCTCTGTGTGACTGAATTTAACTTACATTTATTTCAGGTGTCTTCAGTGTTTGACAAAGAACATTTCCAGATATGTTGCTGATATTAAGCCTTTACCTCCCAACATAAAAGATAAACTGATCAAATTAATGAGTATGCAAGGGCGGATAACTGATTCAAATATCAGTGAGGTAAGAACCTATTCAAAATTCACTTTTGCCTGTCTCTTCACATTCATGCCAGTTTATTACACAGCAAAATATTAAATAATGAGCTCAACTAAAATTATGTATACAGTTCAACAAGTGAGCCCAGGGCCTCGTACTATGTAAACTTCGCCTCATTGCTTCCTCCTAATTACTTCTCTTCCTATTTTATATCATGCCATGCCTAATCTTGATTGAGGGGGTTGTGTCTTTTATCTGTGTGTAAAGCTCCATAAATGCCTACAACCCTGCATAAAAATCAAGAAGATGAATATGGACACAAGTCAATGAAAAAGTTTTCTAGTTGACCTGTATATCATCCTGTTTTGGATCAGTTTAATCTGAGGGGATACTGTTGTTCATTGTACACACTTGAGTATAAGATGCTGTGCAATTTTTGAGGCGATTCAGAAATAGTAGCACTTTGCACTTCATGTTGCTATCGGTTTCTAATTAAGTTATCTAACTTACATAAATAAGTGTGTAACATGCAAATTAATCTCAGTTGCAAACTCAATGGCCTAATAGCCAAGCAGCATTGTTTTTAAACCTTTCTGCAGAATATCCCCAGCAGGAGTCGTGTTGGATTGCGTCTATTTCCTGAGGCTGTTGCACAGAATGCTTCCTTTACAATACAGCAGGATCAGCAGATTGACTCTTAGTGTTGGACCACACTGCTGTTTCTTCTGGTAGCAATGGGAAAGCACTATGACAGGAGCGGTTGCCAAAATGGGCTTCTACAAGGTGGTATTTAAATAATGTAAGGTTCTCAAGGAAAATCTGAGATTCTTATAATCTTAGGTGGGCTTTAGGTCTATGATTTAGGATAAAATTCCATTAAATCTTCAGTTCTTTGAAATATGATGGTGAGGTGAGGGCTATGAGCTCAGTGATTCAAAATTCTCTCATCCCAATTGCTCATTAATGCTTGTCAGTGTTCCGGGATGAAATATATTACTGACTTGGCCTCAGTTGTAAATTGAGATGTTTTGACATTTGTATCCTTTTATATCAACTCAGTCTCGAAGGGAGGTGTAAGAATTATGGAAAACGAAAGGTTGACCTTGGTGAAATAGGAATGAACAACTCCCCAGTTCATTCTTGCTTTGATCTGTGACTCATGACGGGCAAATACTATCAGTCCCTGAAAGTCAGAATAATGAGACTATGAGGTGAAGGGCAGCGCACCAGAATTGTTGGGAAAAACCGAACAACAAAAACTTCACCTTTAACACACAATATTTCTTGAACTGTAATAAAAAAGAGAGAAAAAATTAAAATTGAGTCAATCTTATACATTGTTGCTTTTAACATGCCCGTTGAATTGCTTTGAGCCATGCAAGGGTCATTTTTGTAGTGAACAAACATTTCTAAGCATCATAAGTGCTTTGCATAATTTTTTCATATGTGATCTGTGCATAAATTTGAGTAAAAGCAGTTTACTAAAACTCCAAGCTCCCTCTTTTTTTTTACCCCCATATTCTCTAACACAGTGTCTCCTTCTTTGCCTCTTTCTGGTCTCAGCCTTAATCTGCTTTCAATAGCTTATCACTGCCTTCTCTTGGAATCTCTTTTCTCCTTATACTTTCAGTACTCCCGTTCTCTTCCTTCAGCAGTTCCTGTTTCCCTTTCCTGCTCTGTTAATATCCCCAGGGTTCTGTCTTTGGTCCTATCCTCCTTGTCATGTAAAGTGCACATTAACCTTCAATGCTGACAGCTTCTGAATCTACCATTCCCGTCTGGTTTCAGAGTAGCAGCCATGTTAGTCTGTATCCGCAAAAAGAAAAGGAGTACTTGTGGCACCTTAGAGACTAACAAATTTATTTGAGCATAAGCTTTCGTGAGCTACAGCTCACTTCATCGGATGCATGCAGTGGAAAATACAGTGGGGAGATTTTATATACACAGAGAACATGAAACAATGGGTGTTACCATACAGACTGTAACAAGAGTGATCAGGTGAGGTGAGCTATTACCAGCAGGAGAGAGGAGGGGGGAAGGGGGAACCTTCTGTAGTGATAATCAAGGTGAGCCATTTCCAGCAGTTGACAAGAACGTCTGAGGAAGGGGGGTGGGAATAAACATGGGGAAATAGTTTTACTTTGTGTAATGACCTATCCACTCCCAGTCTTTATTCAAGCCTAAGTTAATTGTATCCAGTTTGCAAATTAATTCCAATTCAGCAGTCTCTCATTGGAGTCTGGTTTTGAAGTTTTTTTGTTGAAGAATTGCGACTTTTAGGTCTGTAATCGAGTGACCAGAGAGATTGAAGTGTTCTCTGCCTGGTTTTTGAACGTTCTAATTCTTGACGTCTGATTTGTGTCCATTTATTCTTTTACATAGAGACTGTCCAGTTTGACCAATGTACATGGCAGAGGGGCATTGCTGGCACATGATGGCATATATCACATTGGTAGATGTGCAGGTGAACGAGCCTCTGATAGTGTGGCTGATGTGATTCGGCCCTATGATGGTGTCCCCTGAATAGATATGTGGACACAGTTGGCAACAGGCTTTGTTGCAAAGATAGGTTCCTGGGTTAGTGTTTTTGTTGTGTGGTTGCTGCTGAGTATTTGCTTCAGGTTTGGGGGGCTGTCTGTAAGCAAGGACTGACCTGTCTCCCAAGATCTGTGAGAGTGATGGGTCGTCCTTTAGGATAGGTTGTAGATCCTTGATGATGGTTTTAGTTGGGGGCTGAAGGTGATGGCTAATGGCGTTTTGTTATTTTCTTTGTTGGGTCTGTCCTGTAGAGTTAACTTCTGGGTACTCTTCTGGCTCTGTCAATCTGTTTCTTCACTTCAGCAGGTGGTTATTGTAGTTGAGTGTTGTATCTTTGATGGTCTATCTCTTCTTGGATATCCAAATGCCAGTTCAAATTCCCCCAACCCCTCGCTCTCCATCCTCTATTATTCTTCTCATATCTTTCTCACTCTGATAATTCCAGTATTTCCCCATTACCCAGACTCACAACTATGGCTTATATTTGACTCCTCATTTTCTCCTTTCCCCACATCCAGGATGTCACAAAATCCTGCCTTTTCTTAATTTACAACATTTCTATGAGCTGTTCTCCCTTCTTCACTTCTACTTCTACATTTTTTTGCCCATAACTTGATCATCTTTTTTCTTCACTCCTATATCCCCCTTTCTGCCTGTTGCCTTGCTCCCCTATAGCCCATCCAAAATGTTGCTGCTCAGCATCTTCTCCCACCCCCACTCCTTTGCTGGCTTCTCATCTTCTCCATCAAGTTTAGACTTCTTGTCCTTGCATTTACAGCCCTTCAGTTTCACTTCTGTGTATTTTTCTATTCCATCTCTTTTCTCTCCGCTCTTCCTCAAGATTGGCTAACATTACCCCCATTGTGTCATCCTTCTGCTCTTGATTTAATCCGTCCATGTTGCCGCCTATGCTTGGAACAGTCTCTCATGTCATGTATGCCAATCTCTTCTTTCAGTCCCACCTTTACAATACACTTCTGTGAAGCCTTTTAGTGTTGCTTTATAAAATTAAAAATTTGTATTGCCTCAGGAATTAATCTTCATCTAGTGTATTATGTGGCTGAACTGTTTCTATCTAGCTTAGACCATAAACTGCCTGAAGGGAAAAGTGGTCCCTGCCTCGTGCATTGTATGGTGCTGAGCACACTCATATTCAGTAAATATTACCTAGTAAAGCTGAGTGGAAAGCAGAAACTGATATTATTTGGTTACATTTAAACATGCTTTACATGCAGAAATTTTCACAAAAACAGCCCACAATGACTTTTTGGTTTTCATTATCTCTTATGTGAATTGAAATGTCACCTATTGCATTTATCACTTCTCCAAAAATATGTCTATACATGTCTGTACCTGCAGTGCAGTAAAGGTTTCTTGGAAAAACTATAGTTTGTAGTGCAAAGCTATAAAGTTTGTTTCAAGCAGCAAAATAAATAATGCAACCAAAGAGGGATGGGGGCGGCTGGGGACAGAAAGGGGAGAGATACTTTAGGTACGATTCAGAAATCTTAATGATATAAGACTTCAATGCGAGTTAGGTAAGAGATTGTTCATACTGCTAATGTATGAAGAACTGAAAAAGTAAATGAAAATTGTTAACAATTTGTTGCCACATTTAGTAAAGTTTGAACTTGATAATCAAAGAGAGCTGAGGATCAGTCAGCTTGAATGGATTTTTTTAGATAATTAGTTAGCACATAACAGAGTAAGTTACCACAGTCTGTGAGAACCAATCCAGTGACAGGTAGACTGCGCTCTTTGTCTGCTTCTAAATTTGGATGAGGGCTTAACATGCTTATAGAGGAGCTGGGTATAGTTTCAGTCTCAGTATTTGCATACTTTTATTTTACAGACAGACATTATTTTCAGCACATTTTCCAATAAATTTCTCATTATACAATCCGATATCTGTTATTTAAACTTACATCTTTTCGTAAATCCATCAAATTTTGCTAATGTAAGCACCCACACTTCTTTTTTTAGTACAGTATGTTGTTAAAAGTACTTATTCCTTCTAACAGGCTAGCACTGTCTTGTCTTAGCGTGACTCCCAAGGCATCATGGAGAGGTATGGCTCAGGGGCAAGGGGTATAAAGTCTGGTTCAGAGGTCAACAAAACTACAGTAGTGGTATGATTATAGGTGTTGAAATCTAAAACCCAGTTTCGCCTGGTGGCCAACTAATAAAGTGTATCCTGGCCATGTCTGGGAATCAGAATTTGCTTATGTAATACCAGAGTTATCATACATGTCTGTGCCTTATCACTACAGATTGAAGAAAGAATAAGTTGATGGAAAAGTTGGGTAATCCTTCTTTTTTTCTTTTTCCAGTTTGAGTATTGGTCTGGATTACATCTCACCGTAGGTGCTGATTGTGTGTGTGGTGAGGACATTCTGATTGGAAGACCGGTGGTGTATCTTGTTAGATAGTACAGGTTGAACCTCTCTTGTCTGGCACTCTGGTCTGGCAACATCCGTGGTCTGGCATGATTTTATTTTTATTTTTATTTTATGTTTTTTATGTTTTATCTCCTTATTTCCTTGTGCCAGTACAGTAAAATTGTGTTACAACACTAACACTTTGTTATGAAGAGAGCCGGTAAGCCTTGGCTAGCGGCATTGCCAGCGTTGTTCTTTTTATTTGCCTCGGCAAGATAAAAATAAAGAGACCCGCTCACTACTATATTGACCTCCCGTGGTTCGGCAAATTCTCTGGTTCGGTACTGGTCAGGTCCCGAGGGAGCCGGACTAGAGAGGTTCAACCTGTAGTGATGTTCTGTGGGGAGTGAAATTTAAAAAGGTGGTATATGTAGCACCCCTCCCCCACATGAAGCTGATGTTAAAGTATCAGACCTTCCATTGCCTTGGATCTTATTTTTATAAGACCTCTGCTTGGGGCCCCACAAGAAAGCCAACCTACAGTCCTGTGGGATTGAGGAGGCTTAGTTAATGGGGAATGAATGCCTTTTGGTCCTCAAAATGTTAGCGGTTGTGTGTGTTTCTGAATGCATGTGAGTCTGCGTGCAAGAGAGTAAGACAGCAAGATCAAATGGGGTCAAGTATTTTGAGATTTTATTGGCATCTGTTAGACAAAGGGACTTGTGTGTCTGGGAGCCAAAGAGTGGAAACGTTGTAGCTGGTTGTTGCCAGAAGTGCCTGTAATGGGCTTTTGTGTGTGATTAGATTAATTTCTTATTTGAATGATAAGAATTGATCATACATAGAAACTGGAATGCTCTCTAACCCCAGGAGGTTGTTCGTCACCTCAGAGTTGTGTACATTCTGTAGAGAGGATTTCATTCCCCAGGCTGTTAACCTGGCACCTTTCAAAAGAACATTTTTAAAAGTCATATGTAATTTCTAACGCAGTAATCACAGATTCAATGTGCATATTTGTGCTACACCATGTATAATTTGATGGAAATACTGTGCTTGCATTACAGGTACTGCACCCAGCGGTGGAGACGCTAGATCTTAGAGACTGTGATATTTCAGATACTGCCCTGCTGCAACTTTGTAATTGCAAGCAACTGAAAAAAATTAACTTAAATTCTTGTAAAGAAAACAGACTAGCCATCACTTCAGAAGGTATGTTTCCTGTACAGATAGAATTTGAATCTACCTTCTATTTTCTTTCTTTTCGTTGGGAGAGTTGGAGTAAATTGTGAAAGCAATTAGAGTATATATGATATTAAATACACACGTTGGCGAAGTCATTTTAATCAATTACACACAGAAACACTACACTCCTCAGGAATTTGTTTAAGTTCATGTTGCTTGGTTAAAGTAAATTCTTAGTCGAGCTAGTAAAAAAAAATTTTAGCAGACTCTTTCCATCAGAAAATGCCGTTTTGTCAAAATCCAAATATTTTGCTGAAAGTGTCGATTTCAAAAAACTATTCCATAGAAAAGCGTTGAACTGTTTTGACTATCATTTTATATCCATAACATAAAAATGTTTAATTTTGACTTCTTTGTTGTATTTAAACTTTTATTTTATCATATTTGTATTGGTTTGACATTATCAAAATGATTCAGTTTCCTAAAAAAAAAATAAATTGTTTTTCTGTAAATTTCAAAATTTCAACCTTTTATTACAATTTAAAATGAAAACACATTTTGAAATGTCAGAATTCCCTGCAGAATTGAAATTTTGTTTTCTGACCAGCTCTAATATTTAAAAATTTTTATAAAGTGGTAAGGTGAAATTCTGGTTCCACCAGTCAGTGGCAAAACCCCCGTTGTCTTCAATGGAGTCAGGATTTTACCTGTATATTGCATTAATCAAAAAAGAATTTGAAGATAAATAAGAAATTATAGAATCTGATACACCAGATACTTTCTTTTGCCTATAGTCTCCCTCTGGTTCATATGACAGAAAGTCCAGTAACCACAGCTGCCTGTTTTTCAGTTTATTTAGAAAATATGGTTGCCCTAAGTTGCTTCCAGATAAGGTTATTAGCAGTTTCTCTTACTACTTGCTTTCTTGTTTTCCTGGATTTCAGCTACAGAAGAATCTGGCATCCTCCACATGTTTTTGTTTTCATAAGAGACTTTTATCAGAGGATGTGTTCCTGTCCAGGTTGTTCTTCTGCTTTTAGATTCTTTGTTGTCTGAAAGCCCAGTATAAACTGTATAACATTTTATTTAAGTTTAAAATGTAGCATTACTTAACATTTATGAACTAATAACCATAGAATTGTAGCCCAGCAATTGCTTCTGCATAATGGGTCCCTGTGTCTATGTGGGCCCCAGCATCTATTATGGCTAAGCCCTACCAAATAACATCACAATTTTGTACTTTGGTTGATGTATTGCAGGGTGACCCTGTAACAATTGATGAGTAAGTGATGTTTTTTTGAGTTTGAATTCATTCAGTAATTAAAGAGACCTCATATAACTCAGCTTGATTGAGTTAATAACAGTTGTTAGTCATTGCAAAACAGAAAGGTGTACCTTACCAAAATCTGGAAGACGAAGCCCTGTAGCCGATTACAGTCCGATTTTTTTATACTGTCTGGTTCTGTTATGTGCCTACAGCTTTGCATACTTGATAATGTGCTCTTCAGCCTAGCAGAAAAAGGTATAACATGATTCAATGGCTGGAAGCCAAAGCTAGACAAATTCAGTCTGGAAATAAGGTGTAAAATTTTAACAGTGAGGATACTTAACAATTGGAACTACATGCTCACAGTCCCTTCTGGCTTTGGAATCTATGAATGTTGTTTCTACCTTAGCTGTTTACATTCTTATTATTTCCACTTTTCAACATATAATTTTCATTATGTTTAGTAAATTATACTGTTTACTTGTGTCCTTTTGGTGGTCACATTACATTTTGTTAACTCAAACATTGGTTTGTACAATGTTTATAAAATTGCTTCCTAAAAATATTCTATTCTGCACATAACTATTCTTACAAAAATATTGCAAAGGCATAGGCAACACATTTTGGGGGGGGGCATGTGGAGTCACATCCCCCTCCCCCAGATTTCTGCCAGGGTGGGAGTTGGGCTGAGCGCGACTGAGAGGGATGTGCCTGGGAAAGGCACCGACAACATGCACTCCCTTTGAGCCCTGGTAGGTGGCACCCAGAGAAGGGAAGCAAGATCAGGCTGGCAACAGGCTCAACGGTAGAGCTGCCTGAGGTGCCGGCGAGGCTGCAGATGGGGGCTCAGGGCAATGGCGTGGGGAGGGGAGCAGTGGGGCCAGAGGGGCTGGGAAGCCCAGAGGAGGCAATGGAGGCCTGGGGCAGTGGGAGGTGGGGTGTGGAGCCCAGGGGAGGAGGCAGCAGGGGCCAGGGGTGGGGGCCGGGGGGGGCACCTGGGGGAGGCAGCAGGGCCAGGGGCAATAGTGAGGCGGGAATACAAGTGCAGTTCCCCTGAAACTCTACAATGATATTTTATTTCATTTTTTCCAAAGTACTTAAATGTTCTTATGTCCAAGGACTCTAGCCGTTGCCTGAACATAAGCGCCGACTCCATGGGTGCTCCAGGGAAAAAATTAGTGGGTGCTCTGCACCCACCGGCAGCCAAGCCACATACTGCCCCTCCTCCAACTCCACTGTCTCCTTCCTTGGGTTGCTTCCCTGCAGCCCCAGCACCTCCTCTGTCCTGAAGAAGTGGGGTTTTTACCCACAAAAGCTTTTGCCCAAATAAATGTGTTAGTCTTTAAGGTGCCACTGGACTCCTCATTATTTTTGTGGATACGGACTAACAGGGCTACCCCTCTGATGCTTGGTCCTCTGCCCTTGTATCAGGACCTCAGTTTAGTAGCTGTCAGCCTGGAGCTTTCTCATACTCTGCTGACCCTGCCCAACATTGCTCTGTCCATGGTGCTCCAGCCCTCTAAGCAGCCAGTCCACCTCCCTGAACTCCAGGGAGTGACTGCCTCTGCTCTGCTCAGCAGCCCCTTCTTATATGAGCCAGCCTGGCCCTGATTGGTTCTTCCAATAAACTTTCCCCTAATTGGCTGGCACTACAAGCCTTTTCTTTATCTGCTGCCTCCTGTGTAGCCTCCCTTACCTACCAGTGAGAGGCAGCCGCCCCATCACAGTCTGGATTCCAGATACATTCATTCTATTTCAATGTTAAAAAGAGTATTAGCCTTAACAAAATGAAAACGTATATAAAGAGCAGATATTAACAATATACAATTTAAAAACAAACAAAAAAAAAACTAAACCAAATTTCCTGTAGATGGGGGGAATGATGTGAAGTTGGAAATGGGCATAGGGTGGTCAGACCTAGATTGATGAGTTTTTTTGTTTTTTTTTTTAATTATAAAGAATCTGGAGTTCATGGGTAATGGATCCTGCTTTTTCAAGGTATCCCAGAAATTTAGTCCAGACTATGATAGATTTTTTGCATATATTTCATTCCCCCAAGAACACACTTTCTCTATTGCCACATTATTCCAAATTGTGAGAGGTCCAAAACGGAAAAGAGTTGTACTTTTCCACTTAAAGGTAAATTTTCCACACTCAGATGTTCAGTGAGAGTCAAGACAAGGACTAAGCAAAGAGGCAGAGGACAATATTTAAAAAAAAAAAGTTTTAGGACTTTTATATCGATTATCTTCGTGATATGTGGTTTGAACTGTTGAACAAAAAGGATGGAAATTGGGTTTCAACCACCACAGTTGAGACAAAAAGAAAAGGAGTACTTGTGGCACCTTAGAGACTAACCAATTTATTTGCCACAAGTACTCCTTTTCTTTTTGCGAATACAGACTAACACGGCTGTTACTCTGAAACAGTTGAGACAACAATTCATCGTGACCACAGCAATTAGGAGACAAGACTGGATTAAATGCATGAAGTCAGTTCGGGGAAGACTGATATCCAAGGTTTTAATCTGGTTATCAGTAATAGAATTAGAAATAGAACATGTCTTCCTAAATATTTTAAAAGAAATTGTATCTGTTTCAGTGCCTATAACTATGGGCTTTTAGATATATGTATAATTGATTTATAGTACTAGTACTCTTCTGCCTTCACTTTCCCCAACATGTTCTACTGTCAAGTGGCAATGGAATGGCCCCCTGCTCAGCGAAGCAGCCTCCTTAAATAAAGTCTCTTCACCTCAAATACACCAAGAAATCGGTTATCTACAGCCAGGCACTCTGGTACCATGGAATATGCTCCTAGGAGAAAGTCCAGTATACACACCTTAACACACTTTAAAACTGCCTTCACCAAACAAGGACGCTCAACCAGAGAGGTAGATCACATCATGGAAAGGGTCATCTAAATACCCCAAGAGAATCTGCTTCAGTACAGAAATAAATCCCTCATCAGCTGCACAACCTTAGTTGTCATCTACCACCCAGCACTGGAACCCGGACAGGGCATCATTAAACAATTACAGCCCATACTTGATGGGGACCACAACCTGAAAGAAATCCTTCCTGAACCCCCTTTTCTGGCAGTCAGAAAATACCCCAGCTACTACTCCATGCTCATCAGCAGAAGCAAGCTACCCACAAACAAGGACACGCCAATCAAAGCAGCACCAGACCCTGCCAGAATAATATATGCAAAACGTGTGTAGACAAATCTCTACTGCTAAGATGGTCAACACCCTCCACAACACACCATGCAAGATCTAGGAGTCCTACATATGCCTGCCACATGGGGTGGTGCACGAAATGCTCCAGTAATAACTATGTGGCTGAAACAAGACAATCAATACAGTCGTGACTGGACTCACACAGGGAAATGATAAAAGACAACCGCACCCTACTACCTGTGGATGAACACACTTTTCACTTTGTAGCTGACCCCTCACTCCTCATTTTCAAAGGACATTTGCAAAAATTGAGCCTGGGAGCTTACATTCATAACTTTGCGAGACCCTAAGAACCATGAACTGAACAGGGACACGGGATGTATGGCTTATTTCAACCATCTGTAACCTACTAACACTCCCCCATGGCTGGAGGGATGTAAATGGGCCACTTCGCCTTGAGTGGTCCCTTGAAATATGTGCTAATTATGGACGCTAAACGATCTGTTCCACGTTGTATTTTAGCTCTGACATTCTGAGTACGTTTCCCAGACCTGAAGAAGAGCTCTGTAAGCTCAAAAGCTTGTCTTTCTCACCAACAGAATTTGGTTCAATAAAAGATATTACCTCACCCATTATTTCCCTCTCCTCTCTTCAGTCAGGTTGTCAAATGTAGACTCTGCATCCCTCCCAGCCATGTGTTTATGCAGGGGAATGCTAGCCCATTCCTCCTTAGACTAGTTTCTGAATAAATTCCATTCAAAGTCAAAGGCTCTGTTGGTAGAAAACCCATTGTTCCAGCTGGGAAGAGTCATTTTGTATTGATTGGTGTTAATGGCTTGCTCCTTCTTAGCCCTCTCCTCCCATCCCTTAGGATGATCACACAGGATCCAGAATAGACTGACCCTCCCAACACCACCTAGATGTTTTAAACCAAGATGGAGGTGACAATGCAAAGTGGAGATTACAGTCACATGATGACACTCTCAAAACATGTCCCAGACAACTCCCCTCCCCCAGCTGTGTCACTAAACTAATTGGTTTCAGAGTAGCAGCCGTGTTAGACTGTATCCTCAAAAAGAAAAGGAGTACTTGTGGCACCTTAGAGACGAACAAATTTATTTGAGCATAAGCTTTCGTGGGCTAAAACCCACTTCATCGGATGCATTGAATGCATTGGATGAAGTGAGCTGTAGCTCATGAAAGCTTATGCTCAAATAAATTTGTTCGTCTCTAAGGTGCCATAGGTACTCCTTTTCTTTAAACTAATTGGCTTATGTTACATTCAGTGAGATCAGCAAGGAGAGCTTTTGCACAGCCAGAGACTTTCTGTGATCATGGTGGCTAAATGGAGTGAATAGGGAGAGGCATTGGGGAAGATGGATGCTTTATTTCTTGATTTTTACACTTAAGTTGCCATAGAATCATAGAACCATAGAGTTAGAAGGGGCCACAAGACTCCTCTAGTCCAGTCCCCTGCCAAGATGGAGAATTTGTTGTGTTTAAAACATCCAAGACAGATGGCTATCAAGCCTCTTTTTGAAAACCTCCAGTGAAGGAGATTCCACAACTTTCTTGGCAGTTTGTTCCATTGTCCTACTTTTCTTACTCTTAGGAAGTTTTTTCTAACATTTAATATAAATCTGCTATGCAGTAGTTTGAACGCAGCTTTTCAAGTATTTGAAGACCACAATGTGAGGGAAAATCTAGTTGGCCTAAACTTCTAGGCCTAAAACTTTGGTCAAGCTAACCGTGTATATGAAGCATAAGAGAAGAGTGAGGAAAATTCCATTGAGGGGCAATTGCAAAACAGCACAGCTTATGAAATGTAACCATAACCGCTAGAAGTTAGAAAAACCGTTTATCACAAAGGAAACACCTGTCAATAAAAGGAAAAGCTTGTTTTTCCTAGACTCCCAAGTAAGGCAAAGCTACTGTTGAAGCTTAAACTATATGCCAAATAAGGAACATGCTGTTGAAGGAAGTGGGTTTGGGAAATTGTGGTATATAAGCTTATATTCAGCCATATAAGCTCTTGTATTTCTGTTTACAGGAGAGTAGCTCTGGCTGACTCTCCCTGTATGCGCATGCTTGAATAAAGCTGGCGTCAGGCTTGTTCTGAACCAAACACAGTGTGTTTTTAATTTTCCACCACAACTATCATATCCCCTCTTAATCTCCTCTTTTCCAAATGAAACATACCCAATTCCTTCAGCCTTTGCTCATATGGCTTGCATTCCATCCCTTTAATCATCCTTGTCGCTTGCCTCTGGATCCTTTCCAGTTTCTCTACATCCTTTCTATACAGCGGTGACCAAAATTGGACACACTACTCCAGCACTGAATAGAGCAGTACTATCACCTCCTATGACTTGCATTATATGCCTCTGTTCAGTGATGAGCTGCCAAAATCTTAACAATGGGTTCCATCCTCACCCCAAGAGGGTGTCGTTGCCCACCCCCACCCCCTGGGACTCCTGCCCCATCCAACCCCCCCGCTTTCCTTGACGACCCCCCAGGATCCCTGCCCCATCCACCCTCCCCCCCGACTGCCCACAGAACCAGGCAGGAGAGTCTCGTGGGCCACCGTAGTGGGTGCCAACCCCACCCCTAAGAGCCAGAGGCACTTGCCAGGGGGCGAGGGGGGGGAGTCCCGGCGGTGCTTACCTAGGGCAGATCCCAGGAAGCATCCGGCGGGTCCCTCTGGCTCCTAGGGGTGGGGGAGCGTAGCTGAGCGGGAGTAGGGGGAGCGGCTGCTCCCCCCCACTGATCACATCAAAAGTGGCGCCTTAGGTGCCAACTCCCTGGGTACTCTGGGGCTGGAGCACCCACGGGGAAAATTTGGTGGGTGCAGAGCGCCCACCGGCAGCTCTCTGCCCCGCGCCCGGCCCCAGCTCACCTCCGCTCCACTTCCGCCTCCTCCCCCCCCCGCTTTCCGTGAATCCGCTGTTGAGCGGGAAGCTGGGGAAGGCTGAGAAGCAGGCAGCGTCTTCCAGCTCAGGCCGAGGGTGGCGGAGGTGAGCTAGGGCGGGGAGCGGTTCCCCTGCGCACCCCCCCCCCCCGGGTTACTTGCTGTGGCGCGGGTGGCCCTCCTCATGCCCCCCCGCCTGAGCTCACCTCCGCTCTGCCTCCCTGGGCCTGAGCCTGAAGCCGCTGCTTGCTTCTCAGCCCACCCCGGCTTCCCGCGCGAACAGCTGATTCGCGGGAAGCCTGTGGGGGTGGAGAAGCAGAGCGGGGCGGCGTGTTCAGGGGAGGAGGTGGAGGTGGAGGCGGAGCGGAGGTGAGGTGGGCTGGGGGTGGGGGTGGGGCGGGGAGCTGTCCGTGGGTGCTCTGCACCCACCAAATTTCCCCTTGGGTGCTCCAGGGCTGGAGCACCCATGGAGTTGGCGCCTAAGGCGCCACTTTGGGCCGGTTAAATTTAGAAGCCCTTTTAGAACCGGTTGTCCCTCGCAGAACAACCGGTTCTAAAAGGGCTTCTAAATTTAACAACCGGTTCTAGCGAACCGGCTCCAGCTCACCACTGCCTCTGTTAATGCAACCTAAAATAGTATTTGCTTTTTTTGCAACAGCATCAGATTGTTGATTCATGTTGAGCTTGTGATCCACCACAACTCCCAAATCCTTTTCAGCAGTGCTGCTGCTAAGCCAGTTATCCCCCATTCTGTGTCTGTGCATTTGGTTTTTCTTCCCTAATTGTAGCACCTTACATTTTTGTGTTTGTAGAATTTCATTTTGTTGTCGGTAGCCGAGTTCTCCAATTTAGCAAGATCCCTTTGAATTTTAGTTCTGTCCTCCAAAGTGTTTGCAGCTTTGTGTCATGCAGATCTGATCAGGATGCTCTCTTTTCCTACATCCAGGTCATTAATAAAGATGTTAAATAACACCGGATCCAGAACAGATCCCTGTGGAACTCCACTTGAGACCTTTCAATATAATGTCATTCCATTAATAGCTACCCTTTGTTTGCAGTTGTTTAACCAATTTTGTATTCACTTACTGGTAGTGTAGTTCTACCAAGCCTGTATTTCTCCAGCTTACTTGTGAGCATGTCATGTGGGACTGTGTTAAAAGCCTTGCTAAAGTTCAGGTATATTATGTCCACCTTATTTCCCCTATCCACCAAACCAGTTATCTTGTCAAAGAAGGAAATCAAGCTTGTTTTGCACGATTTGTTGTTAGTAAATCCGTGCTGGCTGCTAGTGATCACCCCTTAATCTCCAAATATTTGCAAATTGAATGTTTATATAGTGCTCTAGTAGTTTCCCAGGCAGTGAGGTCAGGTGGACTGGTCTGTAGTTCCCCGGAACCTCCTTTTCCCCCTTTTTAGAGAAGGGTACTAAAGTTAGTCCTTCTCTAGTCTTCCGGAACCTCATCTGTCATCCATGAGTTTTCAGTTATTATTGCCAGTGGTTCCAAGATTTCTTCAGCTAATTCCTCCAGCGCTTGGGGGAATAGCATCCACCCCTGCTGATTGAATTAATTCAAATTATTCAGAAGATCTCTGATGTGTTTTTTACTTATCCTGATCTGCATCCCTTCCCCTTCATTCATCTCTGGTCACATGTTATTTTTTGTGTGAAGACTGAAGCAAAGTACTCATTGAGCAGCTCCACCATCTTATCATCTTCTGTTTCCAGCTCACCTTCTCCATTGAGCAGCGGACACATGCCATCTCTGATCTTTCTTTATTGCCTGGAACCCCTTCTGGTTTGTGTCTAACATTTCTTCTTTGAGTGCTTGCTCATGTCCATGCCATATTAGGTGTCTGTGCTTGCCACATGCACTGGTGCTGGAAGATTTTCCCCTTAGCAGTGTCTGTAGGGGACTGGCTCTGGTGCCCTCTGGAGTGGTGCCCGCATGGCGCAGTATAAGGGGCTCCGCTGGCTCCCCCCACCCTCAGTTCTTTCTTGCCACCAGTGACGGAGCTGGAACGTCCGCTGCTTCGGCTAGTGTTGTTTTGTTCTCTGTTCTTGCAAACTTTGAAAATCTGTAAAATGGTTGTGTGTATAGTTTCTTAGTTAAACCCTTAGTAGTAGTTCTCAACTCTTCGTTAGTCCCAAATGGGACTCAGCTGGGGGACAGGGCATGCCCCGGTCCCCAGGCTTTACACCCTGCTATCGCTGTAAACAACCTGTGCCCGTCAGCGATCCACATGCCAGCTGCCTGAGGTGCTTAGACGAGGGGCACATGTGCCATATCTGCAAATGACACGTGCTGTGACTGAAAACCCTTTAAACCTAGGACGAAGAAGGAGCGCGAAACTCACTGAAGGGCGCTCCTAATGGAGTTGGCACTCACTCCGGCACCAGAGCAGTGGTCTGACTCTGCACTGAGCACTGTGGCCTCCATGCGCAGTGCTCCACCAGCGCTGTCCGTGGGCCAGCACTGGTCTTCCTCCATGGCTCTGGTCATGAAGGCGAAGAAGAATGTGACGGGATGCTCTCCCACCTCCCTCAAAGGAAAGAGAGGGAAGGGGGCGAGCCACGACCCATGCCGGGCAGCTCAACGCAGCCTTCAGGAAGTTGGGCCTCATCTCAAGTCGAGCGGTGCAGCCCATCCTGTACTTTGCCTGCAACTCCAGATAGTGGTGCGGGTCATGACCACCTTCAGATAGCATCGACACTTGAAGCGCTTCAGGCAACTCAGGTGATCCTGACACTCCCAGTGCCGCCCTTATTGGCTCCCGTGGTACCTTGGTCTCGGGGAAAACCCACTTTGGGACCTCTGTGTGTGTGTCCATAGGCACTGACTCCATGGGGCTTCGGGGTTGGAGAACCCACAGGGAAAAATTAGTGGGTGCTCTGCACCCACTGACAGCCAAGCTCCCCTCACCCCGTGCCCCACCTCCTTCTCCTCCCCTGAGTGTGCCGTTTCCCTGCTCCTCCGCCTACCTCCCAGCACTTCCCGCCTGGTGTTAGCATGCTCCAGGTGGGAGTGGGAGGAGCAGGAATGTGGCATGCTCAGGGGAGGAAGTGGGGAAGAGGCGGGCCCGGGGCAGGGATTTGGGGAAGGAGTTGGAATAGAGGCAGGGAGGGGTGGAGTTGGGGCAGGGACTTTGGGGAAGGGGTTGGAATGGGGGCAGGGAAGGGGGTGGGAAGAGGTGGGGTAGGGGTGGGGCCTCATGGAAGAGGTGGAGTGCGGGCGGGGCTGGAGGCGGCGGGTGGGGGTTTGAGCACCCAGGGGAAAGCGGGGAAGACGGCGCCTGTGTGTGTGTTCCAGCCTCAGTGGCACCGTTCCCCATCAAGAGAGACGTCCCACCAGCGCTTGCCTTTGTGAAGCTGTCACACCGCGGGACAAAAGAGGCAGGCTCAGCGGAGCCCCCTTTGGTCCTTGCACCAGGGGCATCGATTGAAGGACTTGAGCCATTCCTCACCAGTAGATTGGCGCAGACCCTCTGGGGCATGTGCCACCTGGCAAGATCTGTGGAATGGTCCCCGACCAACTGCAAGGGCCCGGTACTGATCACAGGACCGATCGGGGAGCAGAGCCCGCCAATTGCCCGATCGTCATTACCCGTCTCCTAGGAGGAGATTGCCTTTCTCAGGACATTCCTCCTGACAGCCAGCCTGTAATGGCTCCCGGTCCCGTTTGACATCCCGGTACCGGTTGAGCAGCGTGAGGCATGGATTGCCAGGTGTCTGACGCAGATCCACCGAATGCCATTGGTCTCCGAAACCCTGACCAATGCACCCGACTCGCTCAGACAGGTCAGCTTCGGATTGAAGCGACAGGCACCAGTTGGACAAGAGCCACCGTTCTGCTCGTTTCTGGTTGCCCGGTACTGACCGCTCAACTTACAGCTCCAGCATGGAGCAATGTTCACTGACTGCGGGACAAGCCCTGGTACCTATGGTGATGCCAGCATCGATGGCACCGAAACTGGTTTCATAGCGATAGCAAAGTTGCCGGCACCATGGTACCTGTGGAATCCTTGGGGATTCACTGAACCATCCCAGGCTGCCCAATCGGTGTCAGGAGCCTCGGAGAAACCAGTGGCCTCAGTATTCTGTCCCTCTTCGGTGCTCGAGGCTTCAGGGGTAAACCCCGCAAGTCCAGGAGGACCCGGGGGAGGAAGGTGCTGGACCACCAGTGAACGTGGAGGTTCCCACGGCACTGTGATAGCCTCGTCTGGCGACAACAAGGACGATCATGGGCCCCTTTACCCGGTTCCTCAGGATGACACCAAAGCGCACCAGGAACTTTTGAAGAGGGTCGCTTCCAACCTGGGGCTTCAGGCAGAGGAACTGGAAGAGCCTTCGGACTCTGTTTGATGTCCTCGGCTCCTGCCAGGGTGGTCCTACCCCTTCATGAAGGGGTTTCCAAAATCACTAATGCCCTGTGGCAGACCCCCTCTTCCTTGGCCCCTATCTCTAACAGGGCCGAACGCAAGTACTTTGTGCCAACCAAGGGGCATGAGTACTTATACTCCCACGCTGCCCCCAATTCTCTTGTGTTAGAGGCGGTTAACCACAAAGAGAGGCAAAGACAACCCGGGGCCACCCCCAAAAATAAAGACTCGAGGAGGCTGGATCTCTTTGGATGTAAGATTTATTCATCTTCCAGCCTTCAGCTGAGAGTGGCCAACCACCAAGCCCTTCTTGGCCGGTATGACTTCAATATGTGGCAAGCCATGGCCAAGTTTGAAGAGTCGCTCCCTGAGGCTTCCAAAAAGGAGTTCCGAACAGTCCTCGATGAGGGCACAACTGTGGCCAGGGCAGCCCTCCAGGCAGCTTCGGACGCTGCTGATGCTACTGTTCTTACTCCAGCTTCCGCTATCTCCATGCGGCCAGCCTCCTGGCTGCTCCTTTCTGGCTTTTCCTCTAAGGCTCAGCAGTCAATGCAGGATTTGCCCTTTGACAGCTGAGCCCTATTTGCGGAGCAAACAGACAGCCAGTTGCATGGCCTCAAGGACGCCCGCACCGCTCTGGGTCTTTTTACGTCCCAGCCTCGGTGCATAAGCAGTTCAAACCACAGCAGCCTCAGGGCCAGGGGAGCCAGCCTCGCCAGGACCAGCTCCACAAACGAGCCAAGGGCTACAAGCACCGTCTAAGCCAACCTGCTCAACCTGTGCCAAATAAGGGGCCAAATGGTCATTTTAAGCGTGCGCCCAAGGGCGACCTACCAGACTATTCCCACAATCCATCTGTCCCAGTGTTCTTAAACCACCTTTCCCTTTTCCTCCCTGCTTCGACCACTGTAACCTTGGACCGATGGGTCCTCAGCACAGTGGACCAGGGTTATACCCTCCTTTCTACCATTCCCCACACCCGCCTTCCCCATCCTTCTTCAGGGACCCCTCTCACAAGAGTCTCCCTGCACAGGAGGTAAAGGGTTTGCTACAGCTGGGTATGGTGTAAGAAGTTCCTTTCGAGTACAGCAACAAGGGGTTCTTCCCCAGTACTTTTTAATACCAAAGGCCACGGGTGGTCTACGGCCCATCCTGGACCCGCGAGACCTCAACAAGTACCTCCTGAGGTCTGTTCCAACCCTAAACTTCTATGATTCTATGGCTTCAACCATCCATTGTTTTATGAATTACAAAAGTATCTGTAACTGAGTCATTATGACAGAAATCATCTGTTAGAGTAATTCCTGATAAGCTAAAAGTATCTCTTGATAGATCATTATCTTATTAATCATAGAAAACAACTGCAACATATTGGTTACCAGTAGTCTCTTTCTGGGCATATGGACTAGATCATTTAAAGTTCAGTTTAGGTTCTGCTTGAATACAAAAAATTATAAATACAAGGCATGCTGGGACTTTGGTTCACCTACAAAGAATAAAAAGAGTTATGGTAGTTTGGTTCATTTACTAAGAAGTTAAATCAGTATAACCAGTTTTAAACCAATATAAGAGAGGTCAAACTCAAAAGTTGCAGTGGTTTAACTAAACTGATTTGCTAAACTAGTGCAACTTCTGTGCATACACATGCCCTTAGCTAAACCAATTTAACCCCAAGGTTATCTGATTGAATTGTGTGTGTGTGTGCTGGGGGCTTGCAGAGATTTAACCACTTACAAATCAGTTCAGTTAAATCAGTGCAACTTTGCGAATGTAAACTAAGCCAAAAGCCCACACAGACACTAGGGGAAATAGGTAAACCAACTGTATGCAAAATAAATAAATTGGAAAATATTCTCTACTTGTGTTATTTGTAAAAAAAAAAAAAAGCTCAGGCAGAATGTGACTTTTGAATTGACAGACTCATTTTTATAAAGAAGTGTTACACAATAAAATATTTTTATAGATTAAAGCTTATTTACATAAGAATGACTTGCTTTATTTCTTCAATAGGAGTCAGAGCTCTGGCCTTGTCTTGCCCTTATTTACGTGAAGCTTCATTTAAGAGATGCTGCAATGTATCAGACAATGGAGTTCTTGCTCTGGCGCTCAACTGCCATCTTCTACAAATAGTTAACCTAGGCAGCTGCTCAGGCATCACCGATGCATCCCTGCATGCGCTTGGACAGAACTGCAGATTTCTACATAGTGTGGATTTTTCATCGACTCAGGTAACTAAAACGGCACCGATAAAAATGTCAATGACAGTGATATAAATAAAATGAAGAGGTGAGTTTTATTAATTGCATTTTAATTTAGCTGTGTTTTAGCAGGTTTTTAAGATTCAAAATGCCAAAGGCACATATAGTTCCAGACACTCTTTCCCAATGAAATGGTATTAAACATGTCCTGTCTTCTGATAATGTAAACGTATTCTCTACAAGTGAGAGTTACTCATAATGATATCGAACCTGGAGCACAGATGCATTTTTTTTTTTTTATTAAAGCCTGTCAGGTATTCGAGTTTTCTTACTGTGCTGTTGGTGTTACTCTGTGCCATAGGAATATAACCTTACACCGGTTAGAAGGACTAATTGGTCTGTGTGGGGGATAACATGCTGAATTGTATGAGTCATACAACCAGTAAAAGCATAAGACAAACTATAAACACCTGATGATAACTAATTTTTCACTTCTCAAGGTTCAGTCACTCTTGAAAGAAAGAGTTGAATGTGCAAAACAAAAGGTCTGAGTGCATTGTACTCTGAGTCCTCTGCTAAATTTATGCATTATTAATAATATGATCAAGACAACACTTAATCTGTGCCAGGGCTTGCCCAGGGCTCAGCACCTCTTGGCTTGGCAGCTCATAGCCCCGGCACTTCTAGGCTTGCTGCGTCAGTTATGAAAGTAAAAAAAATTGCTTGAACCTCGGCACCTCTTTCATTACAAATTAAGCACTGGATTAAGCTGGGATTTTGGTCCTGTTTTGTGACTTTTTTTCTTCAAAATAATAAGTGTCCTGGCATTTTATGTTCCATGTAAAGCTAGTGGTTTTTTTCTTTTTCCTTTTTGAGAAGCTTCTTAGTGTTCTGAATCGTACAAGGCGTAGTGGAAGGCACTGTCTCAGACCCACAGAGTTAACTCTCTAATTTAGACAGACCTCATAGTTGAAATGGTTCCTTTGGTGATTTTTTTCATTTAAAGGCTTGTGAAAGAAGTATGTGTTAAGAGACAGGATTTGAAGGAGAAGAGGGTAGTTGACTGCTGCACAAGGAGGAGAAAATTGCCAATCAGAGCGGGGAGCATGGAAGAATACATGAAAACCAGAGTGGGAGAAGGAGTGGTTGGGGTGGTGCCTTGAATGGACTTGCAGGAGAGAGGTGGGGATGAGGAAGAAATAAGAGCAGAGCTGTATGCAGGAACAGTGGAGAGCAGAGGTTTGCAAACTACAATGGGGCTCAGCTCTCATGTGCGGCAAGGGATGTCTCAGTTCCCTGATTTCCTGTCCTTCGCCCTCTGCTGGAGCAAAGAGGAGAGAGCATCTCCTGGTCTGGCAACTAGACCAGTCCACCACGGGCCTTAATTTGATTGGGCATGGCGCAGCTGCCAATCGGGGGGAGGGAGTAGAGGGGGAAACCACTGCTTCCTTCCCTCCCTCCCTCCCTCCCTCTCTCTGAGAGAATCACCATACGAAAATAATTGGGTGAAGGGAGGAGAATACACTGTGATGTCTGGGGGGTGGAGTGGGAAGCCTACACTGGGGCTGCCTCAGAGACCAGGGGAAGGAGAGTGGTGACAGTTGACCCTTTGTCTAAACTTAACAAAAATTCATATGCTAGTGTGCTTAAGATAGTGGTAATAATTAAAGCTGTAATGCAATTAGGGGTATACAAAACATATTTTATTTGAATAGCTTTTGCAAAACAAGTCCAAAATAGTAGGTTGGGGGGGGGAGAGGGGATTTTTGGTCTGTGTAACAGCATTGATTTATTGAGACCATTGGGAAGTATATTGATGGGGCCAAGTGGGTTGTCTCTTTGCAGGAGAGGGAAGGAGCCTGCACTGAGAGCAGGAGGACGTTTGCCAGACCTGTGGGGAAGGGAGGTGGAGGCATGGTAGTCTGCACTGGAGAAAACCCATGCTAGGTAAGGCCTGGGAGGCCTGGGCATGCTTCTGATAGAGCAGCAGAGCAAGTCTCGTCAGCCTGAGAGAGAAAGAGAACATGGAGTGAGGAGAGGGGGCTAGGAGGAGGGAGAGCTGCTGCCAAGGCACCCTGCAGCCTCAGAAAGAGCAGTGGATGGAGGGATTCTGTGTTTTGGGGGAAGGAATTATTTGCTAGATCTGACTGAAAGGTGAGGCAAGGAGCCTGCAGTGGTTTTGCAGTGCAAGTTGCCATGTGATTTCCATTCCAAGTGGAGGGTGGGGAAGCCTTGTTACATCTAGATCATATTATACAAGTCAGATTATTGGTGTTCTAGTTGGCTGCTCACATTTAGGTTTGGAACATGTGAATTTCAGTTTGTGTTTTCTCAGTAAACTATGGGGAGGCACAATTGGTTTTTGTTTTTCCTTAGCTTAAGGAGACTCACTATGACAAAGTTTGAGAACCCATAGTGTAGAGCAAAGCCATGGACCAGAGTCTTGAAAGTGAGGGAAAGTCACTGAAGGATTTAAAACAGGGGAGTGACAGTCTGGGCAATGAAAGGGAGAGAGAGCTGCTTTTTGCTGCAGCATTTGTTGTGCAGACTGAGGGTGAAAACTGGAAATCTGAGTACAAGAAGTTGCAAGAGATGAGCAAACCGTGGACAGGGTTTTAGTGGAAGGAATGGACAAGAAAGGTTGGAGAGATTGTGGAGGAAGAACCAACAGGGTTTCTCAACAGCCTGGATTTGGAGGGAGAAGAAAAGAGAGGAGTCAGACATGACAGCAAGGTTTCAAGCCTTAGTGACTGGGGAATAGTGGAACTATGGTCTGTGATAGGGCATGATGCAGGGGGCAGAGAAAGATAAGGAATTCAGTCAACACTGATGTAAGGATTTCTTTATGTTGAGTATAAGCAAGTCATGGAGTTGAAATCTGAAGGCAGGTCTACACTACAGGGCTAAGTTGACCTAACTTACACAGCTCCAGCTAAGTGAATAACTGGAGTCGACGTAGCTTCAGTCGACTTATTGCGGTGTCTACACTGTGCTGCGGCGGAAGAAACTCTCCCATTGACTTACCTTATGCTTCTCTAGCTAAGTGAATAACTGGAGTCGACGGGAGTGCGATCGGTGGTTGATTTAGCGGGTCTTCACTAGACCCGCTAAATCATCCCCCGGTGGATCGATTGCCATACATCGATCCCCCAGTAAGTGGAGACAAGCCCGGAGATTTGAGACTAAACACAACAGGTTTTTATTTTAAATACCCTTCTTATCTCCTTCAATTTCACCAGAAGCAGAAAATCAGAAATCCTTCTGAACTTCTCTTCTAGTATCTTTATTAATACTGTTAGTACCTGTTAGTAGATATTAACCATTTTAGTCCCCTTTTCCTTTTTGTGTTTTTAATTCTTGACATATTAACTATTCTCCCAAAATCTTTATGGTATTAGCAAAAAGTGTGTTTGAACAATAAGGCCAGAGTGTCGGTTTATAACCTGAGAGTAACCCATGTTTAGGAATTTCACATGATTATTAGACTGCACTTCGTTAAGACTGGTGCCTCCAAGTTTGTGGTAAAATAGATGTCCAGGGAAGAGGTACCCTCAAACTAGTAAAAGTGTCAACAGAAATAGAGAGAGAGAGAAGGTGGGTGAGGTAATATCTTTCATTGGACCAACTTCTGTTGGTGAGAAAGACCAGCTTTTCTTCAGGTGTGGGAAACGTTTCTCCTCATCTCTCTAATATTCTGGGACTGACATGGCTACAACTCCTCTTCCTCTTTAACATTCATTGACTCCATATAAGGAAACAATTAGCTTTTGTTTATCACGCGTCAAAACTGTTAAAGAGGATAGTTCTTGGGAATGGTTTTGATAACTTTTCAAATAATATAGACACTGTCAGATCTGAAATTCTTTCACAAGCTTTCAAAGTGCTGAATCATTTCTTGGTTTGTCTTCACATACAGCTCTTTAGAAGAAGATGCTACTATACCAATGGGAGTCGGTGTAATTAATCTACCTCCTCAAGAGGCAATAGCTATGTCGAGGAAAGACGCTCTCCTGTCAGCATAGCACTGTGTACATGGGAGGTTAAGTTGGTATAACTACATTGTTCAGGATGTGGATTTTTCACACCCCTGAGCAACATAGTTATACTGATATGTCTGAAGTGTAAACCTGGCCTCAATCTTGGGAAAGCTGTGATTGGAAAAAATTTGTCAGTGGAGCTCCCTCACAAATGCTGTTGCTATGAAAGCTAGGGATTTGTGCTTTCTCTGGCTTCTGTTCAAGTTTCTACCAAGCAAAGTTAGTTCAAAAAGGCTAACAAGCCTGCAGTTGCATGGGACCGTGAGTCAGAGACAAGTTGAAATATGACGCTGTTTGTGTTCCAGTGCTGTGTGATATTAAGTAGGAGCTGAGTCCTACTGATTGAGAGATGTCTGGAGATAATAATTTGTCCCCTCAGGTATAAGGAGAATTACCAGCAATTTTCCCACCATTGGTCTAGCATAAGTGCAGCTCCATTTGTTGCTTAGTGATGGAAGCACTAACAAAGACTAGAACTACTAGTGCAGGAAGTGAAAACAGATAATATAGGGGTAACAGAAACAGGGTGGAATAGTAACCATGACTGGAGTATATAGGTATTGAAGTGTATGTGCTGTTCAGGAAAGACAGAAGTGAAGGTAAAGGTGGTGGAGTATCTTTGTATATTAATGATGAGGTAGACTGTAAAGAAAGAAGAAGCAATGGAATGGATAAAAAGGAACTCTATTTGGGTCAAAATTACTTTGGGGAAGACAGGTAACAGAGGCTGCACTGGGATAGTGCTTGTGGTCTGCTAGAGGCCCCCAGGATCCAATATGGATATGAAGAGAGACCTATTTAATATTTTAATGAAATAAATACAACTGGGAATTGTGTGATTATGGGAGATTAATTTCTCAGATATAGATTGGAGGACAAGTGCTACTACTAATGGTAGGGCCCAGATAGTCCTGCATGTGATAGCTGACAGATTTCTTCACCACATAGTCACTGAACCTATTTTAGATTTAGTATTGGTAAGTAGTGAGGACCTCATAAAAGATGGGACACTAGATGGGAAAAGCTCCAAGTTACTACAGAGAATTCTTTCCCAGGTTTTGGCTTCGACCCTGGGCAGTGGGACTCGGGCTTCAGCCCCAGGCCCCAGCAAGTCTAAGCCAGCCCTGGCAACCCCATTCAAAGCAGGTTGCAACCCATTTTGGGGTCCCGACCCATGGTTTGAGAACCACTGGACTAGATTATCACTATGGTCCCTTCTGATCTTAAAGTCTATGAGACTGGCTGGAGGTGTTGTTTTTACCACTGTCATCTAACCATGTATAAACTCCTTCACAAGAAACTGACTTCTACCTTTGCTATGCCAATGGTGAGAGAAATGCTGAATGTTACCAGTATAGATACAGCCTTAACATTGTCCCTGGCTGGAGCACATTACTGGTTGTTTCCTCCTTTTAGCAGGAAACCTATATGTGCTAACTCCTTAGCACTCTTTTCCCAAAACATCAGGTCTGGCTACCCCAAAATGCACACTTCCCATAATAGTAAGATTGCTCCCTTTCCCAGCCCAAGTTAGCATAGTAGAGAAGTTTCTTTCTCCAGCAAAATCAGGGAAGATTGGAGTTGACATTTATGATATTTCTAAGATAAAAAATAATTCCCTCATTTTAAAAACTGAATTCTTTCAAGTCTTCTGTAAAATTCATAAAGAATCAAAAAAGGCACAAGCCCAATTTTAAAAAAATCTTGCAGGTCACCCTTAAGAGCTATGGCCTACTATATTATTAGTTTTTTTATAAGCTTAATTCTTTTCCTTTGCTGTCCCCTCAGAGAACTAAAGGTATTCTTCAGTCCTCATATTGTGTATTTGCTGCCTACCGTGTTATACATTGTGGGTAAGATTGTTTAAGCCCTTATATGGGGCATGTAGGGAGGGAGAGCATAATAAGACATACCTACACGCAGCCTTCTGGACAAGAGGAGCTGGGACAAACTTAAAGGATGGTTCAGGATGTAAAGTTCCCATGTATGTGATGCCACTTGGATAGGCTCAGGGAGACACAGTCCCACCCCAAACTCTGCGTGGAGTTGGATGTTTCTGAATCCCTCCTATGCAGGCCAAAGACTAAAGGCCACAGTTTTGCCCGGTGTTATATGGGAAGTTTTTCTTTTCTTCTGGTGGGGTGGCTCACACATGAGCTATCTGTGTTGCCCTTGTGCCAGATTGCTTGGTTTCAGTTAGCTTTATATTTGTGTTGATGTGTCTTCATTTATTATTTTAATCATAGAATCATAGAACTGGAAGGGACCTCGAGAGGTCATCTAGTCCAGTCCCCTGCACTCACAGCAGGACTAAGTATTATCTAGACCATCCCTGACAAGTGTTTATCTAACTTGCTCTTAAAAATCTCCAATGGTGGAGATTCCACAACCTCCCCGGGCAATTTATTCCAGTGTTTAACCACCCTGACAGTTAGGAAGTTTTTCCTAATGTCCAACCTAAACCTCCCATGCTGCAATTTAAGCCCATTGCTTCTTGTCCTCTCCTCAGAGGTTAAGAACAATTTTTCTCCCTCCTCCTCATAACAACCTTTTATGTACTTGAAGACTATTATCATGTCTCCTCTCAGTCTTCTCTTTTCCAGACTAAACAGACCCAGTTTTTCCAATCTTAGAATCCATAGAATCATAGAATATCAGGGTTGGAAGGGACCCCTGAAGGTCATCTAGTCCAACCCCCTGCTCGAAGCAGGACCAATTCCCAGTTAAATCATCCCAGCCAGGGCTTTGTCAAGCCTGACCTTAAAAACTTCCAAGGAAGGAGATTCCACCACCTCCCTAGGCAACGCATTCCAGTGTTTCACCACCCTCTTAGTGAAAAAGTTTTTCCTAATATCCAATCTAAACCTCCCCCACTGCAACTTGAGGCCATTACTCCTTGTTCTGTCATCTGCTACCATTGAGAACAGTCTAGAGCCATCCTCTTTGGAACCCCCTTTCAGGTAGTTGAAAGCAGCTATCAAATCCCCCCTCATTCTTCTCTTCTGCAGGCTAAACAATCCCAGCTCCCTCAGCCTCTCCTCATAAGTCATGTGTTCTAGACCCCTAATCATTTTTGTTGCCCTTCGCTGGACTCTCTCCAATTTATCCACATCCTTCTTGTAGTGTGGGGCCCAAAACTGGACACAGTACTCCAGATGAGGCCTCACCAATGTCGAATAGAGGGGGACGATCACGTCCCTCGATCTGCTCGCTATGCCCCTACTTATACATCCCAAAATGCCATTGGCCTTCTTGGCAACAAGGGCACACTGCTGACTCATATCCAGCTTCTCGTCCACTGTCACCCCTAGGTCCTTTTCCGCAGAACTGCTGCCTAGCCATTCGGTCCCTAGTCTGTAGCGGTGCATTGGATTCTTCCGTCCTAAGTGCAGGACCCTGCACTTATCCTTGTTGAACCTCATCAGATTTCTTTTGGCCCAATCCTCCAATTTGTCTAGGTCCTTCTGTATCCTATCCCTCCCCTCCAGCGTATCTACCACTCCTCCCAGTTTAGTATCGTCCGCAAATTTGCTGAGAGTGCAATCCACACCATCCTCCAGATCATTTATGAAGATATTGAACAAAACCGGCCCCAGGACTGACCCCTGGGGCACTCCACTTGACACCGGCTGACAACTAGACATGGAGCCATTGATCACTACCCGTTGAGCCCGACAATCTAGCCAGCTTTCTACCCACCCTATAGTGCATTCATCCAGCCCATACTTCCTTAACTTGCTGACAAGAATACTGTGGGAGACCGTGTCAAAAGCTTTGACACAAAATCTTCCTTCATAGGTCATGTTTTGTAGACCTTTAATCATTTTTGTTGCTCTTCTTTGGACTTTCTCCAATTTGTCCACATCTTTCCTGAAATGTCATGCCCAGAACTGGATACAATACTCCAGTTGAGGCCTAATCAGTGCGGAATAGAGCGGAAGAATTACTTCTCGTGTCTTGCTTACAACACTCCTGCTAATAATCCCAGAATGATGTTTGCTTTTTTTGCAACAGTGTTACGCTGTTCACCCATATTTAGCTTGTGGTCCACTATGACCTCCAGATCCCTTTTCGCAGTACTCCTTCCTGGGCAGTCATTTTCCATTTTGTATGTGTACAACTGATTGTTCCTTCCTTCCTAAGTGGAGTACTTTGCATTTGTCCTTATTGAATTTCATCCTGTTTACTTCAAACCATTTCTCCAGTTTGTCCAGATGACTTTGAATTATAATCCTATCCTCCAAAGCAGTTGCAACCCTTCCCAGCTTGGTATACTCCACAAACTTTATAAGTGTACTCTCTATGCCATTATCTAAATAATTGACACAGATATTGAACAGAACTGGACCCAGAACTGATCCTTGCGGGACCCCACTCGTTATGCCCTTCCAGCATGACTGTGAACCACTGGTAACTACTCTCTGGGAACGGTTTTCCAACCAGTTATGCACCCACCTTATAGTAGCTCCATCTAGGTTGCATTTCCCTAGTTTCTTTATGAGAAGTCATGCGAGACAGTATCAAAAGCCTTACTAAAGTCTAGATATACCACATCTATCGCTTCACCCCTGTCCACACGGCTTGTTACCCTGTCAAGGAAAGCTATCCGGTTGGTTTGACAAGATTTGTTCTTGACAAATCCATACCAACTGTTACTTATCACCTTATTATCTTCTATTATCTGCAAATTGATTGCTTAATTATTTGCTCCATTATCTAACCAGGTACAGCTGACTGGTCTGTAATTCCCCAGGTTATCCTTATTTCCCTTTTTATAGATTGCCAGTATATTTGCCCTTTTCCACTCTTCTCTCCAGTCTTCCATAACTTTTCAAAGATAATCGCTAATGGCTCAGATATCTCTTCAGTCAACTCCTTGAGTATTTTAGGATGCATTTCATCAGGCCGTGGTGACTTGAAGACATATAACTTGTCTAAGTAATTTTTAATTTGTTCTTTCCCTAATGTTTTGTATTCGTTTCATTGTATGGCAGTTTTATGTCTGTTGATTTATGTGCCATATAAATGTTTCAAAGAAATGATATCACACTTTGAGAGTCTAACGGACAAATTGTGTGGTCTTTACTATTTCCTTCCTTAGGCAAGACTTTCACTAAAAATAAATTCTCATACTGCGAAAGCAGCTAAATGTCAGCTGAGCTAGATTTATTGTTTTAAATGGCAAAACAACTAGTGTTATTTGTAGACAAGCAAAAAAGAACAAATTCATTTAACATACACAGAATATAACATTATTGAATAATTCCATGAGAAAAATTCACGGTGTTATAAATTGGGTTAAGCCTAATTTAAACTTGGTGGGTCTTACCCCTGCACTTCCTTTAAGATAGTTGAAACAGTTCAGCTCCTTGATGAAATAATAGCAGTCCCTGCCCAAAACAAAGGTACATGGAAGGCCACTGAACAGTGTTGGCATTGTTAGCCTAGTAGCCTTGCTAGGTAATCTCTGAGTGTGAAGAGAGTGGGTGAGAGACAAGCAGAGAGGCACACAGAAACAAAGGAGGAAGCTCCAGATGCAGTATGGAAAAAACCCACTATGTGGCCTGAGAGAAGCATGGAAGGGTGCCTTTGGGTTGGATGCTGGCTACATGAAGTTGGGGGCTGTGAGCAAGGAAATAACCTCCTGGTGTTTGTTTCCTCTTGTGTTCAGGGAAACAGGACTTTGTACAGTTTTTTGTAAATAAGCAAAATTGCATTAAAGTAGTACCTGGCTCCATCACCAAGATATCCTCCCAACAGAAACAATCGACAAGATCCCATATTTTTGGCTAGTCAGTTGAGTGAAATGGGGGTAACATTAGGTTAATTGGGAATCAACAAAGCAAAATTTACCATTTTTATAAATATCTCTTTATCTCACTTCTGGTTTATGATGAAATATACATACTACTCAAAGCGCATTTCTGTGGTTCTTGTGGTTTGTTGTCATCAAAACATTCTGATTTAAATAAGTCAAGTGCAGCCGATATGGTTTTGTGGGCTGTCTTTTTCCTCTGTATTGTATAAATAGGTTAATTACATTGATTGAATGTATTACATTTTGCAAACTTCAAATTCTCATTAAAATTCTGAAGATTTACATTACACTGTCTTTCTTGTAAATGTCTGCTTATCTGGATGTAAAGAACTACATGGGCATGTATGTTTGCATTGGAAACATTTTCAAACCAGTTATAAAACTGATTAAAATTACAATGTACTCCTGGTTTGGGCAGCTGAAGGCAGCCTGACCCATTTTAAAAGATTGTTGTATGCAGTGTTGTAGCTGTGTTGGACCCATGATATTAGAGAGACAAGGTGGATCTTTTATTGGACCAACTTCTGTTGGTGAAACAGACAAACTTTCAAACCTAGAAGAGCTTTGTGTAGCTTGAAAACTTGTCTCTCTCACCAACAGAAGTTGGTCCAATAAAAGACGTTACCTCACCCACCTTGTCCCCCCATTTTAAAAGAGCCAGTTTCAAAACCGCAGTGGGCCAAATTCACCTTTGGTGTAAATGTCAGTGAAGTCATGCCTACTTAAACTAGCCTTGAATTTGGCTCTGTATTTTTAAAAAGCGTGCATGTCATTTGAATTTTGTGTTTAGTTCAAGACTAGCAGAAATCAAATTTTAAGCCAAGAGAAGACTGCAAAAATGTGCCTGGACTACCCTTTGTCAGAAAACTCAGCCATTGGTAGAAACCGGCATGACATGTTTCAACCCCTTGTGTTAAAAATGCCCGTGCTCCAGCTATACGAGCGCTCCTGTTGTTGCTACTTCTGGTAGAACTGCATTGGTGGCAGTTCAATAGCTGACGATTTCTGAACAGAAAGCTCGTGTAGACACAGCCCAAGTGTGGCAGCCATACCTGGATCAGACAGCAAGAACATGCTACAACAGGACGCCTATGTCGTCTAGATTTGAAACTACTAAGTAGAGTAAACATATATATTTGTATGACTCTCCCGTGTCAGTTCAGAGGAGAACTAAACGATTTTAGTGGCTTCCGGGTAGTCTAAAGCACGGGGCATGTAAAAAGTGTGTAAGTTTAATGACTGGAAATACGTTCCCTGCTTCTCTGGGATCAGTTGCATTACCGCACTGGATGCGTCATCGCACCCTCTCTGGTTGTCCTTCCAAAATTACTGCTTTTTAAAAAGATATGTACATGCTGTTCTTTAATCCAATATGCCAATAACCGATTTTTTTTTTCTAGGTGACTGATAATGGTGTCATAGCACTAGTTAGTGGGATGTGTTCGAAGAATTTAAAGGTAACTCATCTAACCTATTCCAAGCACAAAGCAATGTTAAAAGCAAATATGGTACATTTGTACATTTTTAAAATTCCAGAGGAAAAATCTTATTTATATTATCAAGTTACTCATTTACATTTACATGTACAATTACCACGACTGTGGGCATGAATCAAGTATTAGGCAGCCTTCGGGTCACCAGCTTTTGTCAGAGACATAGTTTGAGTGCTATATTTGGGGGGGTGGGGGCAAACACACATGCGTGGTTCACTGACTGACTCCCCCCGCCTGAAGTGATACCTGGGTTGCCAGTGCTGGGGGGGACAGGACGGCTTAACAGGGGAGCCCCAGCAGCTGCTGGCAGCCACTCTGGCACCGGCTGCTGCCGTGATGTCACTGCCCTGGTGCTGCTTTCCGTGAAGAGCAGCCCAAAGTGGAATAAAAAAAGCAAGTCATACAGCAAAAATTGTTCTTAAAGACTAAGGCCTTTTCTACAGTGGTCGTTTTTACATCAGTGTAGCTGCAGTAAGGTGCAATCTTCAGCAACACAAGGGTCAGCAGAGCAGGAAGAGTTGAGGCCTGGTTGAATTCATAGGAATGCATTCAAAACTTAAAAATCAGTTTCTTCTTTATAATTAACAACTCTAAGAGGCTATGTCACAGGGTGGCTGGCCCTTTAGGGGGAGTTGGGCCTAGCCTCATTTGTGACTGTTCAAGGGGAAAGACCCGTCGGCCGCAGCAGCCTGCTTTGGTTAGGAGGATAGCTTTGTGTGGGTGTTACCTTGTGAGTTTTACGTCTGAAGAATAAAACTGTGCCCTGAAAGAAGGGCCCGAACAGACTTTGGAGGTAGCGTTAGTCCTTTCTGATGTTGCCTGTTTGAATTTGAATAATGATAATAGGAGATGCCAAATAATTAGCTTAATTGGAATATATTTAATCAGAGATTATAGAATAGAGAGTAATACAGCAGAACTCAGATGAATGTATATGTCCTGTTGTCTGGAGTGGCTCACAACTGTGAGTGCCTACCTCAGGGCAGACTGTCAAAAGCAGGGCAGACACCCCAGTCTGGTGGTATGTTTTATAATTAATTTCACCAACCCAGTGAAATCCCTGAGTACTACAATAGTCTTATATACTATGTTGCCACCCAGGCAAGCTGGACTATGTGATAAATGGTTACTTACACCTAACATCACAAATATTCCAGGTTACTTGCAGTCCCAAGAGTCCTGAGTTGCATCCTAGATCTCACACCAAAGACAACACTGGTAGCCAGTTCTAAAGGTTTATTAGCTAAGAAAAAGAAAATAGAGTTATTGAAAGGTTAAAGCAGGCAAAATATATGTACAGGTGAGTCACAGTCTATCATTTCAAATGGTAGCTGAGATGTAATAATCTGCCAGTTTCCCAAAAGTCTTTTAGGGCTACCCAGAATAATTCTGGGGATCTCTGTCTTCTTGTTCCGTTATTCTGCCCTGTTTGAATCCAAACATTCCAGAGATGAAGGAATTTCCTTTATATCCAGATTTATATTCGTTCTCCTAGAACAATCTGACAGGATAGCTACCCTGTGCCGTGATTTCTTCTTAGATAGCAGTGAGAGAGGAATGCTTTTAGAGTCTTTGAACTCTGAATGCCCTCACAATAACCAATTGCTTTGAAGTGCGGAGATGCATTACCTTTCTGATAAAGAGTACTTTATTTGCATTACACAAGGCTTTTTCCATGTTTGGATTATTTAGATATTGGGGGTCATATACAATGCAAAAAGTTAAGATACGGGTACATGAAAACAGTACATACAGAATCTCATTAATTTTATGAAGTTTAAACACCAAACATATTCACTGACATTTAACAGCCTCCTTTGATTATCTGCTAATACACAAGTGGATTGGCCTAACTTCCTGTTTTCAGCTGAGCCAACAGTTCTGACCAAAGCTGGAGTCAGCCTCATATTGTACTTTACCAAACCGATCTGACAACCGAAGAAGTGCGTGCAGCACAATTCACTCCAAATTCAACTGCCTCAAAACTCTTTTCCTGTGAAGGGGTTTGAACAAAGAAATTATTTTCTCATGATTAAAAGAAAAGGAGGACTTGTGGCACCTTAGAGACTAACCAATTTATTTGAGCATGAGCTTTCGTGAACTACAGCTCACTTCATCAGATGCATACCGTGGAAACTGCAGCAGACTTTATATATACACAGAGAATATGAAACAATACCTCCTCCCACCCCACTGTCCTATTCTCTGTGTATATATAAAGTCTGCTGCAGTTTCCACGGTATGCATCTGATGAAGTGAGCTGTAGCTCACGAAAGCTCATGCTCAAATAAATTGGTCAGTCTCTAAGGTGCCACAAGTACTCCTTTTCTTTTTGCGAATACAGACTAACACGGCTGTTACTCTGAAATTTCTCATGATTGATTTAACTGAGAGTTCTCTCTTAGGTGTCTCTATTTACTTAATTGTAGAAGACATCTGTAACTAATACATTATTACCAAAACTATCCATGTAAACAAATGACTCTTATTGACTTGGAAATCAATCCGTGGTTCATTATCCCATCAATTAGAGAAAATGTGGCTGATAAGGGGACCTTGTTGATCATCAGACCAGCATCTGTCAACCACAGCACACATCTTTAGTAATAGGTAAGGCTGCGAGTCTGTCTTGGAGGTCAAGGAAGTCACGGATTCCGTGACTTTCTGGGACCTCTCTGACTTCTGCAGTCACAGTGTGGCTGACGCCAGGGCTGTCCTAGCAGCTGGGGCAGCCCTGGGGTCAGCCGCACTGGCTGCTGCTTGGGTGGCCCCAGGCAGCTTGCCCCGGGAGATGCCAGAGTAGCCGCGACACCCCGGGCTGCCCCCTCAACCCCCGGAACAGCCATGGCATGCCCCTCCCCTCCCCCAAGCAGCAGCAGCGCCCTGGAGTCCCCATCCCAAAAGCCGCAGCAGCACCCCGGCGCCCCTAAGATTTAGTCAGGGGTGTTTATAGTACACGTCCTGGACAGGTCACAGGCTATGAATTTTTGTTTATTGCCCGTGACCTGTCCATGAGTTTTACTAAAAATACCCGTGACTAAAACATAGTCTTAGTAATAGGCAACCTTTGTTAATCACCGGTGTTTCATTAATCACAGAACACGTGTGATCATCATTTTTTGCCAATTACCAGTGTTCCCTCTTTGGACATCTGGACACAATTCTTCACAGGTCAGTAGATTCTGAATAGAGAATAAGATTATACGAATTCCTTTATTGACTATGTATATTTCCTCATTTAATTACTGTGACGTTTTGGGGATCGCCCAGACCAGTAAGAGGTTATGTCACTGCCTGCCCTGTAACTTTGAGTGTCCTAATGCTGTGCTGCTATGTCACAGAGCCCGGACACCAGTATCCAGCCCACACGCATACAGGTCTCACGCTGCCTTCCACCAGCCTAGTTACCCCAGGCAGGGTGATCCAAACAGCCTGTCCAGTCCCAAGCCTCCCCAAATCCATCCATCCCAAGTTCTCAACTACCAGGCACTCGGACTTTTCCCCTCTGGTTAGTCACCCCCAAAGGTGTGAAACCAGCCCTGCAGACACCAGCTTGCTTTGGCACATACATTCCATACAGTTTGCACACCAGAGACCTGTTTGAGATAAAAACAAACAGTTCATTTAATAGAAAAAATCACAGATTAAAACATGAAACAGCAAGGGAAACAAATATAAAAGAGCAGAAAACAAACATAAAATGCAACTTTAAGCTTTACACTTTTAAATTACATTAATAATTCCTTTTCTAATACAAGTTACCTATTGGCTTTGAACAGTTTTTCATTATACCTCCTAACTGTCGGGAGGATCCAGCGTTTTACAGACAGCTTCCAGCCTACATGCTGTCCCTCAATTTCTGGATACTCTTCTGTTCAAATCCCTTCCACTTTTAATGGCTTGCAGGGTTTTTTCCTTCAACCACTATAGATACTCAAAGTGGGGAAAACTCCCTCCTTTCTTAGGCCTAGTCTACACTCGGAAGTTACATCTGATATAGTGAAAAATCCAACTGTAGGTCAACAGAAGGTGGATTACCTATGCCCACGGGAGGTGGATTAACTATTCCAATGGGAGAAGCCCTCCCGTCAGCGTAGGTAGTATCTACATTGAAGTGTGACCACAGTGCTGTAGCATTTTAAGTGTAAACATGTTATGCTTAAACAGAGCAGACAAGATCTTTTTTATAGGGGAAATGGCAACACGCCGCATTTATTGAGAATACAGCAATTAGCATATGCTTTTTAGTCTGAGTCCTGCCAGTTGCTGTTTATAGTTACCAGTTCAGAGTCTGGATCAATCTAGTGGCCAGCCAGATTGGTCGCAGAGGGGAGCCGGGCTCTGTTGGTCACGATCTGATGCTTTTGGAGTAGTGGCAAGATGAACCCAAAGTCCCATGGGAAAGCACTCTGTTTTTATAGTCCTTTTGTAGTTGAAATTTATGGATTTTGCTGTGTCAGTTTGTGACCAGTTACTTCTTAATTGGTGTTATTTGTTGATGGCCCAAAACACCTCAGAGAGGGTCATTCTGTCTGGTTTTGATTTAATTAATTATTTTGTGTTTTAAGGGTGCCAGCCTTTACCCCAGAATCGTCAGTCTGCCCCTCCTCAACCATGGATGTGCGTTGATGGTTCTCTGGCGTCTTTGAGTTTCTTCAGTCTCTTTAGTTTCTTCACTTTTTCTTCCTGGGCCATCTGGCTTCAAAAATGGCCTTTACACTTTATTTTTCCCTGATGCATACATTCCTTATTCACACAAACAGTTCTTTGCAGAGACCTTCAAAAGGTAACAAATAGCAGTGTTTTATGTTGAACAAGAAAGGCATTATAAATTAGACCTTACTAAATTTTGTAACTGTCCTTTCCCACACTGGGGCTTGGGCTTGCAAAATTCCTCTAATTTAATTAACATAGACACAGACAAAATCCTGTCTGTTACTTACAAGGCATAAAAATAAAATGGCTAATACTAGTATCCACTATCCTATTCATTTATTCTAATATCTTAATTCTTACTATAAAACATACACTGTATATAGCCAAAACATAAACAATTTTATAGCACGGTGCCCATGGTACAACAAACATACCCTTAGTTTTCCAAGACTGGGGTTTCTTTTCAGTTTCAGGTTGTTTCAGTGTTTTCCCATTAACTTGAATAGCCCATCATTTGTCTTTTGCTGGGTTGTACAATATTTGGTGCTTGGAGCTAGTCTCATCTGGCAGGGAAGCCCCTCCCTGTCTGACTTGCCTCACGATGAGGTGGCACTGAACGTTGCAGCACAACTTATTAACTCAGTTTTTATATGTACACAACTACATAGCCACAGTCTGTATACATACCTCATAAGGATCATCAAGTTCAAAACATTATAAGCTTTCATAAAAGACCTTGCTCAATACAAGTCTACAGCACAATAATACAGTGTGCGATTAGTTGGTTCAAGTGCTCTTTTTTGGAGTTTAAACCTTCTGTTCTTCTCTTGGGGTGTCTGGATCCTGACTGTCATAGTTACCCACTAAGGTTCAACCTAAGTACCAAGAATTTCTTATAAATCTTTGTGCATATATGTTTGTTCAGAAATCTTTGTGCACAAAAAAGGACTTCATTTTCATAGTTAGTTTACAGAGCTGGATATTTAACCTAATAATCACCATCTGTGCGGATCTATAAAATTAGAATGGACAGCATAAAAGTTGTGCTTTAGAAGTTACCAGGTTTTTGTTCTCATAATAGGAAATCCACATGGAACGCTGTGTGACTCTGACAGATGTAGCTGTGGAAGCTGTCCTTACCTGCTGTCCGGCGATATATATTCTGCTGTTTCATGGATGCCCACTGATAACAGGTTAGTCAAATCAAGCAGGTAGCCAGCAAAGTATTCACTCCAAAGTCAGCCCAACATATGACACAAGGAGCGTGCCTTTTTTCTGTCTTGAAAGCACTTACCAAGTTGTGGATGCTCCTGAAAACAAATAACAAATGATTATTAATGATAGTGATGTAAATATACAAGGGTTTTTCCAAAACAGCAAGGCAATGTTCCTGCCTGTGAGACTTGGCAGTTGAACAAAGACAAAACCAAGACACAACAGGTCAGGCACATGTTGGTGTAGCCACAGCATTGGTGGAGAGATTGCAAAAGTAGTAGGTTTTAAAGAGCCGTTCTGCTCTGAAAATTTACTGTGCAAAATCGATACCTTATTTAAAAGGCTTTCATGTTTAATGAGTTTCTCTTTGATTTGTTTTAGCTTTGTTTCCAGTCCTTATATGTAGCTGAAACTGTATTGGTGTCAATAGCGGTTGATATCCCCCTAGTGACTTTTTTTGATCCCCAAGCAGGCCAGGGAATAGGACATCAGGTTTTCTGATTCCCAATCAAGTCCACTATTCACCTGACTATGCCACCTCCCATTTGTTCTTAGTTTTCATATGTGACCTATCTGGTGTGTCCATGTACCACCCACCTCACACAGTGGTTGGCTCTGTAGAAACTGGTAAGTAAATACATTGCGCAGAACCAGATTCTAATTTCACACAGATGCAAATCAGGAGGAACTCCACTGAAGTTGTGCTAGTTTGAGAGGAGATTCAGGCTGCTTAAGAGGACTGTTGCAGCTGCTTTGGGAACCTGTAACTTTGTCTTTCCTGAGTCTTTTGTGATTATGAAAAGGCCAGTTTTTAACTGTGCATTAATATAGTGGCTTTGCATTTGGTAAAACTAATATCAAGAATAAACACTTAGTAAGCTATGAATAAACTCAGTTGGAATTGATGATGCAGGCAGGGGTGCATTGGGGAGTGAGCAGCCCCTCTTCTTGTCCCCTGACTGGAGCTGGAAATTTGGCCCAGCCACACATCTGTCATGACCAAGGAGAGGTGGCTAGACCAAATCTGAGTATCACTGTGGCCTCATGTGTCTGCTTTTCATCCCCCACATCCCACCCACCACCACCTTTGCAGTCCTTCCAGCACCCATGGGCACTGGGAACCCCCAGTCCCGTGAAGGGTAGGCAGATTGGATCTGGGCTTTTGGGGAAGTGGAGATGCAGAAGGAGGAAGGGATCCGGGGCTCTCAGACCTCTGGCCCCTGCTGGAGCTGGTGCTCCTCAGCCTGATCACCTCTCTGAGTAAGAGCTCAGTGCTGGGTGTGAGGCAGGGAGAGCTCAGCCTGGTGTGGGAGCAGCAGGGGGGCAGTGTGTGGAGCTGGGTGCAGGGCTGGGGAGGGAGAGCTTTGGGCATCTTCCTTAGGAAAAGTATGGTTGCACTCCTGGGTGCAAGAGTAATTGGTCATTCCAGCAATGTGAACTGAATTGAGTCAATGAAAAGATGGAAAAAGCAGTTTTCTTTGGGGATCAGACGCAAAGTATCTTAGCCCCCATTCAGGAAAGCGCTTAAACAGATGCTTTAAAATTAAACACCGGCTTAAGTGTTCTCTTTTATCGAGGCCTTAGTTAGGATTTACCCTGGAGGTGGTTCAGCTGGATTCAATTTGTAATTGTTTTGTTGGTCCTTTCATTTTCTTCTTGAGTTTCTACCTTAAAAATTAGAAGGTGGTGCTCTTTTCTTAGTGCTATGTGGCCTTCTGGTTATCATGGGATTGTTACTTTCTCCATTGTATGGTGCCTGGAACAATGAAGCCCTAACCTGCTAGCACAATATGAATGTTAAATAGTGATACAATGTTGGCCTTAGCCCAGGAATTACTTAAACTTTAAACATAGAAAAAAGCAGATCTTTTTTTTATTAGTGCACCAGAAAAGCCTTTTAAGGTGCTAAGGTTATCATCTTTGCCTATCATTCTGATCGTGTCATTCACACCCCTATCCTCTTCAATCTTCCACTGGTTTTCCTTTTTCCTCTGCATCAAGCTCAAGCTTCTTGTCTTCACCTTCAAAGCTCTTCTCAACTCTGCTCCTCACTACTTACCCAGAATTTTCTTTTATCGCTCTGCCCTCTCCTCTCCACCACAGATGATAGCCTGCTCTGCCCATTGGTTCATTCCTCCCATAACCAACTTCACACCTTCTGCCATGCTGCCCTTTGTATGTGGGATGCTATTCTTGAATTGATCTGTAGGCCACTACCCTCTTCTCTTTCAAACCACCTCAAGACCCACAGCTATTCAGATGCCTACCAAAAAAAAAAGGCCAACTAGTACTGAATAGGTTGAGGGGTAGTTGAGTGTATTTATTAAATAATAAAGGAAAAAAACCCTACCTTGCCAACATCTGTCCTTGTAATCTAGTGTCTGGTTCTTGATGGTGCTTTATTATTATTAGGTATAAAGAAGAAACTGCACAATTTTGAACGATTACAGATATAAAAGTATCTGAAATGTGATTTTTTTTCAAAGGTCCATTCCCAGAATATGGAGCAAACAAAAAAAAATCCATATTTTGTGCTAATGGCAAATTAAACAAATATGAAGAAATAAATTATTCCTGTATCTTGTTGTATTACAAAATTCTTTTGTTTGCACAGTATCTGTATACATTATAAACAATTAATAACGTTTGTTTTTCTTGTGCTTTTTTTACAGATCGTTCCCGAGAAGCCTTGGAGCAATTAGTTGGACCAAACAAAATTAAGCAAGTGACATGGACTGTTTATTGATTTGTATATAAAGTTTCCAGATGGTACAGCTTTTTCAGGAAACAACCATCTCTGGGGAACAGCTTTCTCTCTGGTATCCACTGTCTAGTAATACCAGATTCCTTCATTCTTTGTTTCTACTAGAGCTCTCTGTCAGCATCCAAGTCCTTTCATGTCTTAGGTGTGCCTGTCAATACCCTGTGAAATGATATTTCCTGTAATTAAAGCAACGGCTCTCTTTACATCACAAGTCTGATCATCTTTTTGGGTGAAAAACACAGTTCACACCAATTTAACGAGAATAATTAATTTTGAAGCTTTATGAAAAAATTTAGGGCAGTATATTAGCGCCTTAATTATAGCACAAAGCATATGTAAAACAGATAAAGCAGGAGAGGATCAGAGAGTGCTCAGTTCCCTAGTCCTAGTGCAGAGGTCTCCAAACTACGGCCCATGGGCTGGATCTGGCCCGGGGCTTCCGTTTGTCCGGCCCTCCAACCAACAGGGGCGGAGCAAACAGCTGAGTAGGCAGGGGGAGGAGCCGCCGGCAGCAGCTCATGCTGGGTGGCAGCACAGCTGAGCTGTGCAGAGGGGTGAGTGCCCCTGGGAGCCAGTGTCCCCACGAAAGGGGAGACAACTTGGGGAGAGTTGGTGCTGCAGCCGAGCAGGCACGGACCCCTGCCTTAGAGTAAAAATACAAGCCAGATGCTTAATTACATCTCCAATAAATGGAGGAAAGAAGATGGAAATTAACAATTTCATAATGGTTACATTTTAACTACAGCACTAATAGAACCAAACAGTCCCAACCAGCTGAGTAGAGTAGTGTTGTATTTTTAACGATTTTGCATATAATTTGCATATATTTAATGTCTTTCACAGTCGCTTCAGCCCGCGAAGCCCCTTCAAAAATCTAATATGGCCCTCATCTCATAAAGTTTGGAGACCCCTGTCCTCGTGCATAGTCGGCTGTTTCTTTCATCACCAGGGCTAGACAAGTTTGGCCTTTTGGGAAGGGTTCTGTGTTGCTCCAATCATTCTTAACACTTCACATCCTTTTATACGCTTACATAACCCCTACATCACGCATGCCCATATCTAATCACTCTTTTCCTTTGTCCATATTTAATATATTTCATGCTATGTACATGCTTCATTTTATACAAAACACCGTTCTAATTGGTTCCTTCAAATCAATCACATGCAGTTCATGCTTAATAAACACCTTATCTTGCCCATTCACGTTATTCAGATGTTTCCTGTTAATCTCAATGTATCTGTTCTTGTGCCCTGGATGATTTGGGTGCACAACAGTTTGTTTTTCTCAAGCATCCTATTATTTGATATTTTGCAAGCATCCATTTTTCTTTACTTTTAGTTAAAAGACACATTGACAATTTTAAACCAGATAGTACACTAACATTAAACAACTAAATTATCCACTCTTAATAAAGGCCACACAACTTAACATTATTATTACATATTATTCTTAAACCTTGCCAAGAGGTTGGTCCACTTAACAATAGATCTTATCTTAGTAATAGGCCCTTTGTCCTAGTGGTCAGCAGGTTTGGGCTTGGCCTTAACTCTTACTTAATATATGTAGTTAATATGACGTTACAATGTTTTGATTCTCCAACAGTATTTCATTAAGAAAATAGTTTAAAATTATTGTTATTTGTATTACAGTAATGCCTTGGGGCCCCAGGCAATAATCAGTAATGCCTAGCATCCCATTACACTAGATATTGTACAGACATGGTAAAAAGGCAGTTCCTACCCTGGAGAGCTTGCCGGCAAACACTTAACTTTCATTTGAAATCCCAAGCATAAAGTTAAGCACGTGCATAAGTGTTTGCAGGATTGGGACCTAAATCTATTACTAGATACAGCAGGTGGATAGAACAGGTGACTGTAGGTAGGGTGACCAGATGTCCAGATTTTATAGGGACAGTCCCGATTTTTGGGGCTTTTTCTTATATAGGCTCCTATTATCCCTCACCCCCTGTCCCGATTTTCCACACTTGCTGGCTGGTCATCCCAACAGTAGGGGACAGAAACAGTAAAACAAGCATGTTCTGCCTAACAAACAGTAGTCGCAGTTTGCCGCCTGCGTAGCTGCCGTTTTCCACAGGCCCAGCTATGTTCACCTTGAGGTGTTATTCCTTAAGATACGTTTAATGCTGCTCTTTTTGGCATTGATTTGAGCTTATTTGGTTTTTATACGCCCCAAAGCACAGCACGTATGCTGTTAAATGCGACGTTGGCTTGAATCAAGAATAACTCCACTGAGGCTCAATGGAGTTACTCGGTTAAAAACTTGGTGAGAGGTCAGGATCGGGCTCCGGTCGTACGTGTGTTTGAATAAAATGTGTTGCCCTGTCAAAGTAGTATCCTCAGGACCGGGGGGTGTCCTCGAAAGAGACTTTGCTCATCTCGGCGTGCAGGCATTTGTACACAGTACAAGTTGACAAGATATCGCCAAGTCAAATACTAGAGGTAGATGATAGAAGACCATAACAGATCTGCATGCAAAATTTAAAAGCAAATATAAGCTGCATCTTCCTTTAACATGACACCATGCCCCACTATGAGAACAAAGAATGGTGAATAATTTCAAACAAACCTATTGTGAGATTCGCAGCATTTCTGTCCCACTGGAAAGGAATGTTTTCACCCCCTTTGCAGATTGCTCCTCCTCTGTTTGAAGCTTTGAGGAGCTCCCATCTTTGGTGGCTTTTCACTGCCATCCTGGGGTTCTGTATAACAGCTTTCTTCCCTGGCTCAGTAGCTGGAAGAATAGCAGCCTCACAGCAGTTAGTGCTCCTTACTGCAGCTGCTCATTCTTCTAGGGAGCACTACTTTATGCAAGCAGAGATGGACCAATCCTTGTGCCTTACTGGTTCTCATGCCTGCTGAGCCTCTAAATCAGTGGTGGGCAACCTGCGGCCCATGGGCCGCACGCAGCCCGCTGGCAGGCCGCAAGACAGTTTGTTTACATTGACCATCCGCAGGCACGGCCACCCGCAGCTCCCAGTGGCTGCAGTTCACTGCTCTAAAATGCTGCAACCTAATCGGTTGCAGCAGTCACACAGGATGTATTGCAAGGCAATTCTAGTGCACATCCCTCCCCATCAGGGAGTATGGTGCCCAGATCGATGCCAGGAATCCCATGTGGCAGGGCAATAAACTATCAGTAGGCCCCAAAATAGGAAGAAACTCATTTTCAAGGTTGGATACTTAAATTCATGTGCCTATAGGGCCCTAAATGTAGATTCAGATGTCGAAGCACTTAGCTAGAGTGGAGATTTGCCCCAATTATAGCCATCCTGGTCCAGCCAAGGGTATAGCTGCCCGAGTGCAAATAGCGGCTTTACCTGCTTACACTAGTAGGGGGGTTTGCACCTGTGCAGCTATGCCAATGGCTGTAATCAGAGCAACTCCCCACTGTACACAAGGCCTTAGTGCTGATTTTGGTGAATAAATAGGGATTTAGGCGACAAACTTTGAAAATTGTTCCCTCAGTTACATATAAGCGAGTTATTGAACTGAACATGGTCTTCCATAACCTGTGTAACTAACACATTGCACAGGAACAGAGATCAGCGATTACACTATAAAATACTTGTGTATACAAATGTTGGTGTTTTGGGGCGGGGGGGAGGGGATGGAAACCTAGCCTACTGTCTGCACTTATATGAAGATTTAGTTTAATTCTTCATATTCTATTTTGTCCCTAGTTGTTGTTACTTATGATAAGTTGTGTTGGGTTATGCACTTTGGAGAGGAGCACTGCAAAAAAAAATTGTGTTGTATTGAAAACTAAATCCTTTAAATTAGATGGGCTGGATAAGTATTTTTTCAAAGTTTGCTTAAGTGTATTGACATTTTTGTATACTTCCAAGCAGTTGAAAGCAGTTCAGAATCATAGAAATGTAGGGCTGCAAGGGAGGGACCTTCAGAGTTCATCAAGTCCAGCCCCTTGTGCTGTAGCAGGACCAAATAAACACCATCCCTGACAGGGGTTTGTCCTGTTACCCAGGGTTCTTTCAACCCAAAGCTCTTGGTAACTTTTACTGTGTGTGAGGTGGTGTCAGGAAATAAATCAAGGGAGACATGGCCGTCCGATCGATAGATGGCTGGCACAAACAGGACAACAAAAGAGTGCTTTCACTTAAAGCTAAACTTTACTTAGTCTCAAGCACTTACACATGTGCACAACAGGTTAGTAAAACATCCCCAACCCTTGAGGGTGGCTCTCGAGTGACACAGCGGCAGGCTTCTGTTGGCCAAATCTTCCGTCTGCTGGTGGGGACCGCAAGATGTATCCAGAGGGAGAGTCCAAAAGAGTCCAACTACCTCAAACTTTTCGCCTTATTTCATTAGTAATAGAACGACATGTCCCTTAAAAGAAACTTAAGTAAGCAGTTTCAGTGGTCAGCAAGAGGTTTCCTTCTGATTATTGATTAACCAGGTGTGGGTTTTTCCAGAGTTTGCAGCCTTGAAGCCCTAATAGACATGGGGCACATCCTGCTTTTCTAAAATGCATGTATCAGCAACTTCAACACAATTCTTATCAGGAAGGACGCAGGGTCAAGCTGCCCTTTCTGTGGCACCCAAAACTCCCTCCCCTCCTGGCTTGGTTGGGCTGAGACTGCTGAATGGCCAATTTGCAGCCTGCTGACTTGGCTGCTTTTAGCAATAAGCCACAGTGGTTTCGGGCACTTTACTGGTTTGCTGACATCTCCCCATACAGTCCAACCTGTTTATAAAAACCTCCAGTGATGGGAATTCCACAACTCGTCTTGGAAGCACGTTCCAGAGCTTAACTACCCTTATAGTTAGAAAGTTTTTCCTAACATCTAACCTAAATCTGCCTGGCTGCAGATTAAGCCCATTATATCTTGTCTTGCCTTCAGAGGACGTAGAGAACAATTGATTATTGTCCTCTTTATAGCAGCCCTTAACATATTTGGAGAATGCTATCACGTTGCCCCCTCAGTCTTCTTTTCTCAAGACTAAGCGTGGCCAGTTTTTTCATCCATTTGTCATAAACCTTCTATCATTTTTGTTACTCTGCTCTGGACTCTCTCCAATTTGTCCAGATCTTTTGTGACGTGCGGCGCCCAGAATTGGACAGAATTGCTCCAGCTGAGATCTCACCAGTGCTGAGTAGAGCAGGCCAATTACCTACCGCGTCTTACATATAACACTCCTGTTGATACACCCCAGAATTATACCAGCCTTTTTGGCAGCTGCATCAGATTGTTGACTCCCATTCAATTTGTGATCCTCTATAACCCCAGAAGTTAAAATCGCCCATTACCACCAGGTCTTGAGTTTTGGATATTTCTCTTGTTTGTTCTAGATCTGCCTCATCCACCTCCTCTTCCTCATTTGGTAGTCTATTGACAACCCTACCATGACATCTATTTTTTAACCTCTATTTTTACCTCTTTTATTTTTAACCAGAAACTCTCAACGGGTCTGCCCCTCACCTTCTTCTGGACCTCAGAACAAGTGTATACGTTCTTGATGTATAATGCTACACCTGCTCCCTTTTTTACTCCGCCTGTCCTTATTGAACAAGCTCTACCCCGCTATACCAATATTCCAGTCATGAGATTTATCCCACTGAGTCTCTGTGATGCCAATTAAGTCATAATTTAGCTTATGTACGCTAATACTTCCAGTTCTTCCCATTTATTCTCCATACTCCTTGCACTGGTGTGTGGACATCTGAGATGCTGAGCAGCTTCCCCCACTGATTTCCTTCTTGTTGCTCCTATGGCCCTATTGTAATTTTCCATGTCCCACCAACAACTAACCTCCATTAACATCACTTTTTTATATTTACTTGTGGGCTTTGAACCTAGTTTAAAGCTCTCACTTGGTTGGTGAGTCAGTGCACAAAGATGCTCTTCCCTTTCTTGGTCAGGTGGCCCCCTGTTTCTTCCCAGAACAGCATTGCATGGTTGAGGAAGCCATAGCCCTCCTTTTGACACTATCTACAGAGCCATGCATTCATCTTCAGGATGTGTGTGCCCTTCCCTGGGCCCTTACCCTCATCTGGGAGGACAGACAAGAATACAGCCTACACCCTTGATCCCTTCTGTCTAGCTCCCAAAGCCCTGTAGTCTCTGCTGATCTGCTCAGGGACAGACCTGGCAGTATTATTAGTACCCAGGTGGATGAGCAGCAGCGGGTAGCAATGGGTGAGCCACAGCAACCTTTCCATAATATCTCAGACACAGGCTCCTGGCAGGCAGCACACCTCCCAGAACAGTGTGTCAGGTTGGCAGATGCTCCCACCGCAGACAGCATGGTTATCAAAATGACAAATATTTTCACCGCTTTTTTTAAACTTGCAGTAATCACTGTGTGGGAGCTTGAAACAGAAGGTCCATTTCCTGCTCCGATCATTGTTCCTCCACTGTATTTGCACAATAGTTTTATTATCGTACGGTTGCTCAATAGCGCTAGGCTTTCTTTGAAAATATCAGATTCCCCTTCGAGCGAGTATGTCCACTGACTCTTACTCACTGATCGGGTCCCGTCCTTGGAGACGCTTAGGGGCTAGTCTACACTAGTGTGCTATACCAGCCACTGTAGCGCATCTGGTGAAGACATGCTATGCTGATGGGAGAACACGCTCCTGTGGGCATAATTATTCCACCTCAAGGAGAGGTAGAAGCTATGTCGGCGGGAGGGTGTCTTCCATGGCTATGGCACAGTGTGGACACCACTTTACGTTGGTATAACGGGTGTCACTCAGGGGCACTCGCTTTTTACACCCCTGAGCAACTTAAGTTACATCTACTTAAGCGGTAGAGTAGACAAACCCCTAGAGCTGTCAGGAAGGGGTGTAGCCTATAGGTTTAAGCCGCTGACTTGCTTTATAGGGTTAATTTGCTGGCTTGCTTTATTATATTTTGCCTTCATTTACTAGCTTGATTATTTTATTTTATTTGGCTTGTATTTTTGTATTGAATTAGTCTGTTTGTCTGTAATGCAAGGAACTTGCAGGCCTGTATCCTGCATGATTATCTTAAGGAAGTTAACATAAGTATGGTTAAGTAGGCTTGTGACCTTTGGCATATATAACTGGCCTAACAGTCACCCTTTGAGATTTTGGGGAACTAGACGTGTTTACCTAAGAAAGTCGAGGCTTAACAGTGATCACAGAGTGTGGCGGTTCAATGATGAGACAGAACACAGCTTTATGCAAGCAAGCAGGCTGGTCAGCTGAAATGGGCTGCTGCCCCCCAGCTTTCCACGTTCCCCTTTTATTATATTTCTCCCCCCTATGCATTATGTACTTCTACCGCAAAAAGACACACAAAGGAATGTATGACGTTGATTAATATACTTGTTTACCAACTTTTATCTACTACAATCCTGGTTCTCAGGCCTTGAGCCCAGGCTAAAAAAGCTTCCCACGGTCACTGTCTTTTAATCAACTTCTCATGGTTCATATCTAGTCCTTGTCCTTGGATAGAGCAATGTGTGCATTGCTTCTACAAAACAGTCAGGGTGTGCCCTGACTGTTTCCAGGTGGAATAACTAAACATGAACCCTTCAACAGAGTACACTGCAGAAACACAGAAGTAACAAACAAAAATCAGTTCAGGCAAGATGTAACAGGTTTTGAGAATGAGCACATTTGACCTGTGATTGCAGAGCCATTGGCCATTATCTTTGAAAACTTGTGGTGATCGGGGGAAGTCCCGGACGACTGGAAAAAGGCTAATGTAGTGCCAATCTTTAAAAAAGGGAAGAAGGAGGATCCTGGGAACTACAGGCCAGTCAGCCTCACCTCAGTCCCCAGAAAAATCATGGAGCAGGTCCTCAAGGAATCAATCCTGAAGCACTTACACGAGAGGAAAGTGATCAGGAACAGTCAGCATGGATTCACCAAGGGAAGGTCATGCCTGACTAATCTAATCACCTTCTATGATGAGATTACTGGTTCTGTGGATGAAGGGAAAGCAGTGGATGTATTGTTTCTTGACTTTAGCAAAGCTTTTGACACAGTCTCCCACAGTATTCTTGCCAGCAAATTAAAGAAGTATGGGCTGGACGAATGCACTATAAGGTGGGTAGAAAGTTGGCTAGATTGTCGGGCTCAACGGGTAGTGATCAATGGCTCCATGTCTAGTTGGAAGTGCCCCAAGAGTCGGTCCTGGGGCCGGTTTTGTTCAATATCTTCATAAATGATCTGGAGGATGGTGTGGATTGCACTCTCAGCAAATTTGCGGATGATACTAAACTAGGAGGAGTGATAGATACAGTGGCAGGTAGGGATAGGATACAGAGGGACCTAGACAAATTGGAGGATTGGGCCAAAAGAAATCTGATGAGGTTCAACAAGGATAAGTGCAGAGTCCTGCACTTAGGACGGAAGAATCCAATGCACCGTTACAGACTAGGGACCGAATGGCTAGGCAACAGTTCTGCGGAAAAGGACCTAGGGGTGACAGTGGACGAGAAGCTGGATATGAGTCAACAGTGTGCCCTTGTTGCCAAGAAGGCCAATGGCATTTTGGGATGTATAAGTAGGGACATAGCCAGCAGATCGAGGGAAGTGATCGTTCCCCTCTATTCGACATTGGTGAGTCCTCATCTGGAGTACTGTGTCCAGTTTTGGGCCCCACACTACAAGAAGGATGTGGAGAAATTGGAGAGAGTCCAGCGAAGGGCAACAAAAATGATTAGGGGTCTGGAACATATGACTTATGAGGAGAGGCTGTGGGAACTGGGATTGTTTAGTCTGCAGAAGAGAAGAACGAGGGAGGATTTGATAGCTGCTTTCAACTACCTGAGAGGTGGTTCCAAAGAGGATGGTTCTAGACTATTCTCAGTGGTAGAAGATGACAGGACAAGGAGTAAGAGTCTCAAGTTGCAGTGGGGGAGGTTTAGGTTGGATATTAGGAAAAACTTTTTCACTAGGAGGGTGGTGAAACACTGGAATGCGTTACCTAGGGAGGTGGTGGAATCTCCTTCCTTAGAAGTTTTTAAGGTCAGGCTTGACAAAGCCCTGGCTGGGATGATTTAATTGGGGATTGGTCCTGCTTTGAGCAGGGGGTTGGACTAGATGACCTCCTGAGGTCCCTTCCAACCCTGATATTCTATGATTCTATGACCCTTCCGCTCTATTACTCACCATCAATCTTGAGCATTCAGGAACCTGGAACATCAGACTCAGTTGGCATGCCAGGGATGAGGCTGGTCCTTCGTCTCTTACCACCAGGTCCCCAAGGAAGGGTGTGAGTATGCTAATCTAGGAACTTCTGCAAGGTACTCCCAGAAACGTACTATTTCCTTTTGGTTCTGTGGCTTGGAACTTTGATAACCTTTTCACTTATTTTAATAAAAGTCTCTAAGGCTGTTTTGTCCTCAGTGTGAGTGTTCTTGCCATGCACCCCAAGGTTTAAGGCCCCCAAAGGGTCCTTACAAGATATAGAACGCAGTGTAGCCTGATTCTAGAACAAGAACCTTCCTATCTTCTGGTCAGATCAATTGGAGAGCCTATAACAATCTACTAATCTCTAAAAATCAGGCAACAGGGGCCAGACATGGTCCTGGAACCAGCCCCTTCATCTCTGGCCAGAAGTTCCTGCCTCTGCAGGATCTATGCAAGGCAGCACTTGTATGCTGACAAAGTGATTCTTCTGACATAAGAATTTGCCAGCTCTTCACTCATAAGAGAAGGAACACAGAAGTTCTTACCAGGTGCAGAATTATCACTTTAAATTTGGCAAAATCAAGTAGCTGCAGACTTCAAAGGCCCAATCTAGAGAGGCAGGCTGGGAAAAAAGTTCCTAGGAAAGAAGTGTCATGCCAAGACCCAGCAAGATTAAAAGTCACAGCTTATAAAATGGTGGCTTGTCCTGGCAACGAGTGTTGGGCAACAAAGAAGAAATGCGAATGCTGAGAAGGATGAGTGGGGAGGAGCAAGAAAGACCATGTGAGGAATGTGTATGCAGGCTCAAAGCAATATCCATACATGAGAAAATGAGGTGGGGGGGTGCAGGCACAGTAGGTTTGGTCTCGCAAAGTGCAGCTGTGACAATGACATAGGTGAGAGAGTCCAAGAGATCAAGACTGAAAGACAAAGACTGAGGCCGCCCCAAGAAGCAGTGGTGGCTGTCATAAAGGAAGACTGGATAGCATGTAGTATGATACAGGACATGGTACTGAACAGAGCACTTCAGAGGGAGAGGACTCATAAAGCAGACCCCATTTGATGGGATTAATGCAAGGAAGTAGTAGTGATGTCATGCCTAAAGCCACTTTACCACAGGTCAATGGGAGAGCTCATTTAAAAGAGGAACACAATTTACCAACGCTCCCAAGACATGGTGTTCCCATTTTTTCTACTTTCACCCTAAGCACAATCCAGAAGACGTGTGTAACGAGGCCGGTCTTCTCTCCAGCTTGTTTAGGATCCACTGCCATGCCCACAGGCTCTTTTGGGGCAGTTTTATTGACCAAACTTAAAACAAAAAACAAGCAAGCCCAATTCCTCAATTCACCCTGAGCTACAATCCCCAGGGGACTTTTCCCCTTCACTGCTCAGGCTTTCACTGTCTCTCCTGCCAGGGGACTCTGATAGTCTTGCTGCTTCCTGCAGCTTTTAGCTCTGACTCACCTGGTGTCTCTCTTTCTCAGGCCCAAGTGCCTTCTTTTAAAGCCTAATATGGGCCAGTTGATGCAGTACAGATGCACTGGTCTTAAAAGGGCTAGTGCCACACTGTTTGGACGTCTGCAGAGCTATTAACACATACATCAACAGGACTACGCTATTTTTATTCTCGTGAATACATCCTAGTTGCAGAGAATAGAAAGCTCACAAGAATGCTATATCCACCTGGATATGTATAACCGGATTACACACAGGAAGGAGATTTAAATCCCCCAGAGCAACTGCAGGCACATGCTGCTGGATAAAACTGTGACTTCTTGGGACAAAATAGCCTCATAATTAGCAAAGGAAATTTGTGAAGCAGCCAGATAGTTCAACACACTTATCTTCACTAACAAATTGCCACAAGTCCTCCTTTTCTTTTTGCGAATACGGACTAACACGGCTGCTACTCTGAAACTTATCTTCACTAGACATTGAAAACTATATTCTTATCAACTGGTGCAGCAGTGAGCAGGAACATTCTGTGGCAGCCCACTAAGCTGCATGCCGCTACACTGAATTTCTATTATCCTCTCCCCATTTACCTTTATTTTCTTTGGTTACATCCTGTTCAGCCTTTGAAAACGCACACTTAGCTTCCATTGGCTTCAATGGGGCAGGGCGGGGGGCATCTGCATGTCTAAGAGTGGAATTTGCCTGTAAGGCTTCTCTCAAACGATGGGCCAAATTCTCAGCTGCAGTGAATTGGTATAACTGTGTGGCCTTCAGTGGTGCTACAGCAGTTTACACCAGCGGAGGATCTGCCCAAATGTTCCATTTTCGTCCTTTATAAACACAGAACAGATTTCTTTTTTTAAAGGCCATACTTCTTCTAAATCCAGTTTTTGAAGAAACCGAGAGGTCAGGGCTGGTAACTCCAGACAATGCTTGAGGTTAATCCATTGTTTTCTTGCCTAGTGGATTCAGGAAGTGAATATTCTACCACTTGGTGCAATTGACTGTGAATGCGGTGGCCTAAAAACTGAGGCCTCCCAGGGTCACCAATTAGCACTTTAGTTCCATGAATACTGATGCATTTCCTCAACCAGTGATGAAGACTGTTTGCAAGTTGTTCATCATAAAACATATCCCCCAAAACAATGAGGTCCCAGTGGTCCAGCTCTGTATCAATGATGTTCTTAGTTAGAATAGGAAAGGGGTTCACATTGTTCAGCTCACAATTTAATACCATGGCCATTCCTGCAACTGAGAACAAGCACAAAGTACATGAGAAGTGATTTAGAATTCTATACTTAAATGCCATCTGTAGTGGTAAACTCTTCTAATATTTTCACAAATTCTTTGTTTGGATAATCTCTTAAATATCAATGTTATTCTACTAGGTATCTATATAGCCTTCATTAAGGTAGTAATTTAGTACCTCCCAACCACTGGTGAATTTGATTCTCATACCATCCCTGTTAGGTATTATCCCCATTTTACAGATTGGAACTGAGGCACAGCGCAGATGAAGTGACTTGCCCAAGGTCACACAGGAAACTGTGGCAGAGCCACGACTTGAACTCACTTGTGCAAGTCCCAGTTCAGTGCCTTTGCCACGAGACAATACCTTCTCCCCAGTCAACCAAGAATGTTAAATAAATTAATAAGAATAAATCAAATATAAAGGGTGCCAAGGGGAAAACAAGTAAAAATAAGACATGTAAATTGCTGTTAGCCACATAATCAGAAAATAATTATTAAAACATGTAAACATGGGACAAATCATTCTTGGTGTAACTTCCCAGAAATCAGAGTTTACCCCAGGGATAGAGACAGTATCAATGTGGTTTATTCAAAAATAAAATCCATAAAATAAATCTCATTAGTCTCTTTCCCTAAGTAAGGCAACTAAAAACACAGGCCAGTTGTCAAAATTTTGGGTGTGCAACCCCTTAGAAAATCAGGTCACTCACTTAGGTGCTGAATAAAGTGCATAAAAGTTAGGAATCAGGAGCTAAATGCTCAAAGGTGACTGGGCCCAATTTCAGAAGATGGGTACTCAGATCAGTCCTTTAAGGTGTCTCGAATTGGGCACCCCAAAACTGAGACACTCAAAATCAATCACTTTGAAAATAAATCAAGCCTTAAAGTATAAAAATGTTGTTCTACATTTTCTATGTAAAATGTGTTAATTTTTAAATTCCTCTAGAAGTTGTGTGTGTTGGCGGGGAGGGGAGCATGCGTGTGTAATCTTGCTTTAACTTTAATTTCTTGATGATTAAACTTTTTTTTGTTACAAGTCCAAAGCAGTGTAATCTAGCAGAATGAAGAGTGTGGGGAACGCTTTGGTAGTCATAATCAGCAGTCATCTTTCAAATATTAACTTGGATTATTTGCACATACTTTAGAAATTGAGTCTGGCTTTCTTTGACCTAAGTATGAAAAGAACAAATTGTTAAGGACGAGACTTATCCCATCCTAGAGGTGATAAGCTGTTTCAAAACAGATACAAAAAATATTTGATTAAGATAATATAGAGATAAAAACTGAATAGACTGTTTTCAGTAGAATTCGGAGAGAACAGAACTATTTCTTTACCAAAATGTATCAGCAAAGAAAGGTTCATAAATGCAAGTTCACCAGTTGACTGACCTTCTAGGTGAAGTCATTTAGCCGCTAACCAATGGTGTATACTGAGTGTTACACAAGGCTGAGGTCAGATACAGCACTGCTGTGGTTAAAAAGCTGCATACACAAGTTACCAGGGGAACGCAGACATTTAGGCAAGATCGCCAGAAAACAGAAGCAGACACTTGCCAAGGTATGCGAGGCAGGCAGGGAGGATTTTTGACATCTCTTATAAAAGAAATCACCATCCAAGTATCTGTCAGGTTTGAAGGTGACTGTGAAAAATCTGAAATAACATACTAAGTCTGACTTTTTTATTGTTACAAGAGGCTTTGAGCAAATTCACAGGTCTAGTTTTGCATCAAGTTGTAATGCCGCAGAAGATATTAAAGGCATCACCAATTTTGACATGATCCAGGCTGTTAATGACTTATACTTGTTATCCCATGACAGATGGTAGCAAGGGCCATTGTGAAAAAATAATAGAGGTGTGTGTAAAATTACCGTGCACTCATACTTCCTTTTTGGCCAGAGAACTCCAAGAGCTTTACAAACATTAAGCCTCATGGCACCAGTCTGATAAATATTATCCCCATTTTTACATCCAGGGAAACTAGACACAGAGTAGTTAAGTGACTTGCCCAAGGTCAATGAGCAACTCAATGCAAGTGCTGGAAACAGAACCCAGTTCTCCTGCTAATCCTATGATCTATCGCGAGACAGGCTTCCACTGCAGTCCAGTTCCTAGTGACTTGGTGCCCACAACACAAAAAGCAACACTTAAATTGGCAGGCTTGGCAGAGAGGTCAAGGCCTGATTCAGCATAGAGACTAAACTACCCACTTCCCCTGGAGGGTCTTCTTGCTAGGGACAGTACATTAGAAAATGTGCTCTCCCATTCATTTCAATGGGCATGAGCACAGAGTGAGGTCCTACTTGGGCCATGTCCACACTACCACTTATGTCGGCAAAACTTGTTGCTCAGGGGTGTGACTATTCCACCCCCCTGAACGACATAAATTATGCCGGCATGAGTGGTAGTGTGCCCAGCGCTATGTTGGCGGGAGAAGCTATCGCCGCTCACTGGAGGTGATTTCAGGCTGCTGATGGGAGAGCTCTCAGCACAGAGCTCTCTATATGAGAGACCGTACAGGGGCGCAGCTGCACCGGTACAGCTGTGCCGCTGTAAGCTCTGTAGTGTAGACATGGCCTCAGTCACATGAGTAAGGATGGCAGAATCTAGTCCTTAATGTTTGCCAAAGATGCTAGACTGATAGTCAGGGCCTTCCCTAAGGGGGTGCGGGGCCCGGGGCGGAAGTGACGTCACTTCCGGGACCGACCATGCCGAGGGCAGGTAAGGGAGGCTGAGGGAGGCAGTGCCTCCCCAAACAGCCAGGCGTGGCCCAGCCTACACTCCGCCCTGCCAGGGTACTGCTTTGGTAGCACTCCTGGGCTCCAGCGGGCTGGGGCCATGGCGCCCGCCTTCCTGGGGGTGGGGAGGAGGCTCCGGCAGTGCCACACACTCTCCGTCCCGGCGCTCTGGGACTGGGGAGGCTGCAGTCGCACTGCCATGCACTCTTCCCCTCCCGGCGCGCTCTCCCTCGGGTGGAAGGGGCAGGGCTGAGGGTAGCCTCCCCCAGCCAGCGGTTCACCTGCCGCCCGTGCGGCACCGGCCAATTGCACCAGCCCACAGGGGCCCCGAAAGCATGGCGCCCGGAGCGGTCACCCCGATGCACCATCCCCCAGGAACGGCTCTGCCGATAGCGCTGTAAACTGAAGCACTGGGCAGGACCTGCGTAACGTTTTTGCTTCCTTCTAATTTTATTTGAAACCAGGAATTTCTCCGAACAACTGAAAGAAACGCTACTCCTCAAATGTGCTTGAAAAATGTCCTTTTGCAGGGCTTGGAAAGAAGTATCTTACTGGGGTCGATGTCATTAGCAAGGACCTGGGATGCACCGCTCATCACAGCAGCGATTGCTGTTGCTCCACATCCACTTCCGAGATCTAGTACTGATCCCATTCTGACAGCATCCGGGTTATCTAAGATATACCTGAGTATAAAATGAAAACTGGGTGAGAGTCCACTTCATAGATGTAATGATGCAGGATATTAATTCAGAAGATATTCCATGTAAGCCTTGCACGCAGTCTCTCCTGCAAACCAGCATGTCTGTGCTAACACCAAAAACCACCAGAGGGTGCATGCAGTGCGAAAACAGCAACAAGCTACATCCTTCATTCCAATCAATCAGATCATTCTCTCCGTTTCAAACATGGAATGAATGGGTTAAAATTGGATGGTGGCTATGAAACTTGACACTCAAAGCAGGAAATGGAACAACTGTAGCTGATAGTAGTGACATTAAAGTTACAACTATCAGTACAAATATGAATGTTTTAACAGCAATGTCTGGATAGTTTGATGCAGCACTCAGCCTCTGAGAGATGTAAATTCTATAACTTCAAAGCAACTCATGTCTTGCCACATGATTTATCTGACAACTTGCAACACGAGCTCCTTTTCTGGTTTTTAAAGAGCCACATGCTCATATTCCACTGAAATGCTACACCGGAGTGACTGGAAAAATAAGACGAATTAACAGTGAATGTGAGATTATGCTTGGCACCATGACAGCCAGAACCATTGTGCTGTGAAGAGTCAGCAAACAAAGACCTCTAACCTGGATCTGAGGAGGAAAAGCCTGAAGACTATATAAGAGCCAGGTATTATTATTATTATTTATTATTATTATTAAATACTGCGCGTCATTTTCTCCCCCATGTGTGGGGGTGGGATGAAAGTTGTCCTAGCTTCACAGGGGCTATGACAATATACAACAGATGAGACTCTTCACTATTCTGCCATGGGGAAGGGGTTTAACCAACCCTCCTCCCCTTATTCCATACAATGAGCAGGCAGCACGACCCTCCTAATGTGCAGATGTTCTGAGATCCACAGGGATATTCTGTAGCTTAGAGGGCACCAACAAAAAGAGCAATGGAATTTATGTGGTGGCCCAGTAGCACTATTTCCTGGCACCCCAGGCCAGATTAACCCATAGGCTAATAAGGCTATAGCCTTAGGCCCTCCTATTTTTAGGCCCTACTTTAGGCTCTCATTTTTAGGCCCTCCATTCCACACTGAAGTAACAGCTGAGCGACGGTAGCGGGGCCGTCAGAAATTTTTTCTCATTAGATATTGCTTTGTACAAATTAATCTATCAAGATTGTGAATTCAATTTACGGTGGTTGTGATTTTGTCTTTGTGGGCCGAGCAACATAGAACTTTGTACACAGTAGGCCTACACTGGACAATAGAAGCCATGTTGAAGAAAGGAGGATGGTAGAAATTGAAGGAGGCCAAAGACAGACGGCAAAGACAAGATGCAGTACTGAAAAGTTCTCCTTTGCTCCTAACGTTTTTTCCTCCTGCTAAGTCTGGTGGTGAGGAAGTCCAGGCGAATACCAGCCCACGTGACCCTGTTGCGCCTGCGTCTGATGAAAAGGAGCAGCCTCCTGTGACTTCTCTAGCTGCAGTCTCACCCCACTCCTCTCAAGACTTTCCCAGTGATAGTAAGACAAAAATATCCTTCTCCAACGATCCAGGCGCGTGGGACGTGACTTCTCAAGATCTCATTGCATATTGGACAGAGAAGGGCCCACAGAAATGCCAGAATCTAGATGCTGACTTGTCATTGACAAAGCAAGAGTACACCAATCAGAATTGTTACCTGACCAAGTCAATGTTTGAATATGTGAAGTCTAACAAACAGATTGGCAAACAAATGGCTCATCTATTCACCTTCTAAGAAGAAAGTGTACTGTTTTTATTGCAGCCTGTTTTCTCATACCAAAAAGTGGGGAATGTTCTGCAAAGGCTTCAATGATTGGAAGAATACTGCATACATTATCAATCATGCAATGAGTGAGCAGCATACATCGCCAGCAGCTACCATGCCCGAAAGAAAGTAAGTGGCAGAATTGATACACAAATGGAAAATCAGTTTTTGGAAGCTCGTGCTTATTGGAAGAATGTTCTCAGATGCGTCGTTAAAACCATAGTTTTTCATGCTGAGCATGGTCTGCCATTCCGTGGCTCAGATGAGACTGTTGGATTGAAACACAATGGCAATTATCTTGGCATTCTAGAGCTAATCTCTAAGTTCGACCCTTTCTTAGCTCAGCACATCAATGAAGATGCAAATTATGGAAAAGGCCATACATCATATCTATCAAAGACTATTCGTGATTAATTCATTGCGCTGCTGGCAAAGACACTATCAGTGATTATAGATGAGATCAAAGATGTGGAATATTTTTCAGTGTCTGTCGACTCAACACCGAATGTGTCACATGTAGATCAGCTGACTGTCATCTTGTGTTATGTGCTACCCAGCGGACCAGTTGAGCGTTTCATGACCTTCATAAACATCACCAGCTACACAGGGGAGAAACTTGTCTCGCACCTACTCAATTTCCTTACCAGAAATGGGATTGACATCCGCCTTTGTCGTGGCCAAAGCTATGACAATGCAAGTAATATGAGTGGCAAATATTCAGGGATGCACGCAAAGATAAAAGAGCACAGTGCTTTGGTTGATTACATACCTTGTGCTGCTCACTCACTCAGCCTTGTTGGCCAATCTGCCGTGGATTGTTGTGTTGAACCAGTTTCTTTTTTTGGATTTGTCCAAGAATTGTACAATCTTTTTTCTCTGCATCAACCAGTCGCTGGATGATTCTTAGAGATTCACTACCAAAGTGGTGCCCAAATCACTCTCAGGGACACGGTGGAGCGCTAACACTGAAGCTGAGAATGCAGTTGTTCTGGGATACCCCAACATCCTTGAAGCACTAGAGAGCATCGAGGAAGATGAATCTCAAAAATCAGCAATAAGAAAAGATGCGACGATCCTGAGTGATGCAATGCACCCTTTGGAAACTGCTATTTTGTGTGAGGTCTGGAATGATATACTTCAGCCATTCAGCAGGTGCAGTCTACGCTTGCAAAGTGCTCAAATTGACCTTTCCACTGCGGTAAACCTAATGAGGAGTCTTGGAACTGTTTTTCAACGAATGCAGGATAGTTTTGATGTGTATGAAATTCAGGGGGCTGCAAAGACTGCTAACCATGAGTAAGAGTCAGCCAAACGCCGCAAAAGACAGAAGACATGCGACGATGCAGCTTCCCACTCATTCAGTGACAAGGAGGCCTTCAGAGCTAATAACTTCATCACAATCACTGACAAACTGAAGAGTTCATTAGGACATTGGATCGAGGCTTACGAAAATATTGACAAAACTGTACTATAGTGTACTGACAAATTTTTTGCCTAACGTTTCAAGTTCTGAAGTCAGTGAAGGTTTCAGACGTCTGTGTCAGAAGGACCCAGACAATCTCCCTGTCGATTTTACTAAAGAATTTCTTCAATTTGTTGAATTCGCATCACTCTCAGATTTAGAGAGAAAAGATGATGAAAGCAAATTGTATTTGGATGTACTGAGTTATCACTGAAACCAATGTGACAGAATGTTTCTGAAATGTTGAAACGGCATTACGGCTGTATTTGTCATTAATGATCACTAACTGTAGTGGAGAAATGTTCCTTCTGTCTTCTAACCAGGGTCAAAAATGTCCTCCGATCCACCATGACTCAAGAGCATCTCAGTGCTTTGTCCCTCTTGAGCATTGAGAATGAAATCATCAGGTCTTTGAATTACAATGACATCATTCATGACTTTGCCACTGCTAAAGCTGGGGGGGGGGGTTGTTTGAAGAATTGAGCGTAGTTAGAGTAGAACAAACTTGTTAATTTTACATAAATAAATAAATATGTAAATATGTTTGTCGATAAATGTTTTATGACTTCATAATTGTTCTTGCAATATGTAATTCATACTTAGGCCCTTCCCTCCCATTAGTGTCAGGCCCCTCATAACCTTAATCCAGCCCTGCTGACACCCTTTCCTCTATGGCAGCCTTGCTCTCTCTCAGATGAACCCATAACTTATATATGGAGGGGGGGGCATAGAAAAGGAGGAGCGTGCAGCAGAACCCTGCTTGGATCTGAAGTAATGCAAGTAGAGAGGGTGATTGTGCCCAGAATATTTTTAAGTACCTTAATTCCAACTCAGTGTTTCTCAGATTGCCTGTAATATTGATGTTCGCTTTAGAAGTTCAGAAAACAGTTAGGGCCTAAATGCTAGCCCAGCGTGGAAATAGATTGCCTTAGTGCTGGAGACAGTTGTCTGCAAGGCTAGGTTAATAAGGTCTCTCAGGTTATATTGAAAAGGGTACTCTGAAACTTTGTCATCAGAGAGCTCAGATGTTGTGGGAAACAGACATTGTTGAAAGAGCATACAATTGCGGAAGCAGCATTTCCCCCCCCTACGCACCGTCCATTTTTCACTTTTTCAGATTATGCAATTCATTACTGAAGTTCTCAGGTCAGCAAAACAGCAAATCGTTGTTAAATCTGCTGGTGAAATGCCAGAGCATTAATTAATGTTGCTAACCAAATGGTTAGGTAGCAAAGGCACCATTTGATAACAAACCATGGAGATGAGATTAACTACAGAACCTAATTGACTTACTGTTTTTAGCAGCACTTTAATTGTGTTGAAGGTCCATCTAATCACCTCTCATAACTTAGCTGTGAGACTCATATTGTTTCCAACTTAAAAAAGCCTCTGATTTTTGCTTTCTTGCAGACAAAAATAAATAAAATGATAAAAATTTAAAGTATTAAAAACCCAACCCAACCCAACCCAACCCCAAATCAAACCTTTCCCTTTCAACTTAATGGGAGATGGCTGAAGGTTGGCTGTTTGCAGTAATGACTCATGACTTCTTAGGTAGGAGAAGATACTTCTGGGTGATATAAGAACATTAACAGCCCCTGGGAATCAGAGACAGCATCTGCATTTTGACTGCAAAATTGTCAGAAATAAAATATGGCATACAGTTTGTAAATGAGTGCAACACGGTCAGATAAATATAAAATAATCCTGTCTGTGTACATTCCCGCCCCCTTATTTAGGATTTTAGAACCAGTCTGGATATAGGTTAGGCCTTGTCTACACTCAAAGGTTGCACCAGCAGAATTCTACCCTTTTCAGTGGACACAGATATGCTTCCATGAGCATGTTTTGTCTCCTCCTGGAATAACCCTGAGTTATTGTGAACTAAGTATTCCCCTCTTGAAGTGACACTAAATGATGTGATTAAATACCTTGCAATATTTTTGTGGAAAATGCAAAACTTTCCCACACATCCAAATTCAGCCCTGGTGTAAACACATGCTACTCCATTGAAGTCAACAGATTTAACAGCCAACAGTTATTCTACATACAGCAGCTGCACAGACTTCATAGTCATCAGCAGAGATAGTACTTGGGACCTTCTATTCCAAAGCCACAGGCTTCTATCACTTGAGCTGAAGGAGAATCCGTGTTAGGTGTACTTGTACTAGGGCTTACAAACCCCTTTGGCTGCAGCCACTAGAGAGCAGTACTATCACAAGCAAATCTGGTATCCAATGCAGCATGGGGTGATAGTACATATTTACTCTAGTGGTCACTGGGCACTGTACCTGGACAGGGCTTGGCCTCCTGGCCAGTAGATTGCCCAGAAGGGGTCGCCATAGGGCCACAAGTCAGCTCTTTCCTGCCAGAATCTGCAGCGAGGCGTCAGAAGTCGCAGTCGTATCTCTGGTGTGAGGTGCCCACTGCTACTGACTTCAGTGTTCTCCTCCAGAAATGCTCTCATCTCAGGATCCAGGAAGCTTCCTGGAGTCCTGTGATAGCAGCATCTCCATACCAAAGAGGTGCTTCTGTTACTGCTCCTTGAAGCTTTTGTGAGGACATCCCTACTGACAAAGCCTATAAACCACTTCAAGTAGCAGAATACCATGCCTCCCCTTTGGTAAAAATCCTTCCTGATCTGAATTCAAAGCAGCTGCACAGCGAAGGTTGATCTTGTAAGTGTGTGAGGAGACGTGTTTGAAACCAACTCAGAAGCGGTCTCGTTTTGTAGCAATGGATGGCGATTCCTGAAAGCAAGAGCAACGTATTAATGATAAAATATCTATTTCAAGGTTAACAACCATCAATGCTGCAAGAGGCGGCAGCTGGATAGGAGTTGCTATACGTGGATGAAAGATCTCAAGTTTGTCAGGCTCATATTTCCCCATGTCACAGGTCTACAATGTAGTTCCAGAAAAGGCAAATCCTACACAGGGGTGGAGAACTTAGAGGACAGTGGGGTGGGTTTCTTTGGATGGAAAGCAACAGTTCATGTGACAGCTCATTACTCTAGTTCTGTTATGGCAGGAGGAGACAAAGTCAACCCAATGGGCCAAACCATGGCTCCACTAAAGTCCATGGCAAAACTCTTATTGACTTCAGTGGCCCTAAGGAAACATAAACATGCACTGAGCATAAATTACACCACATACTGTTACTGCTGGGCTTGCCGTTTAGATGGACTTGATTTCTAATTTCAACTTTAGGCCTTGGATGGCAACTGGTACTGGCATAGCTATGTCAGGCAGGGGTGTGAAGGTATAATCTCTGACCGACAGAGCTGTGCCAGCAAAAGTCCCTAGTGTAGACGCAGTTCTACCAATAAAACTGTGGTTTTGCCACCATAGCTTATTTTACTTGGAGGGGGCAAGTGGAGGGGGCTGCGTCCAGTATAGTATGCTAGAGTAGCTATACTGGCAGTGTGCTCTTAGCATAGACCTGGTCTAAGGCTCGGCTACTAATCTCACATTCTGCAGCAGGTATTCCCATAGGGAAGGCGAGAGAGTGAACATGAAATGGCACCTTTGCTACAAAACCGTGAAAAGGTTTGGGGAAGGGTATTACTTTGAATTGTGCTCTACTACAGTGTCTTTGGATACTTAAAATAAAATCCATGACGGGAGTGGTGGCGTTCAAGGGAATGAGCCATTAAAGTCATCAAATCAGGGAACTGCATATGGGGAAGTGTCTCAAACACTTCCAAGGACATACAATGTCCGTGATTGAATTGACAGATTTAAAGATTAAATACACACAGTTTTTAGCGTCTGCCTCCCTACTCCCCACAGATAAACACAACAGCAGGATGTTCACACCTATTGCTTTTCAGTGAATGTTCAATCTATGCAACTATGCACAGGCATGGCAGAGAGCCCACGTTGTTGTTATATGTGGCATGAACTTTAAAGTGGCTATAGAAATGCTAATTAAAGGTTCAATGGCTGCTTTGAATTTTGTTAAGATATTTATAGTGCAGTACTTAACTAATCTACTCTCCAGGGGTGAGTAAGAAGTATTCCCTGGCAAGTGGGGGGGCATTAAACCATCAATTTCTGGGGACTTTAAGCTTTCACTAAAACAAGAGCAGGTTCCAACCCATAGGGTTGTGGAGATAGCCATATGTGAGCTGAATGAAAACCACTGTAGTGCGGTCTGCAAAGGGAGGGCTTCAGCACTTGTGCTGAGGCTCGTAGCTTTACCAAGCAGCAGCAGAGTACAATGAACAACACTGCTGCCAATCAAAACACTGTGGGGGTAGCAGCAACACTGTCGTGACTCCAGTCAATTTCACACTGCCCCCAAGTGGGACAGATATGAACTACTCATTGGGAGGAGGACCCTAAAAAAGAGGCTGTGGCCCCAATTCATTGATGCTCCACAACCACCTTACACCAGCTCTGCCAGCAAAAAGGGGCCAAAAAGCTGCCTTTCTGTCCCCTATGGAATTTCAACAATGTAGAGGAAGTCCCTGGCAGGCGGAGAACAGGCATTAATTGACCCAAAATGTACACATAGGGCATGATTATCCATTTCTGCTACACCCAGAACACTATGTGTGCCCAGGGGTGCCACTGGAGTGCAAGACTGGGCCCTGAGTGCATCTTAATTCATGCCTTAAGCTTTTTTAACCTCCGGTCAAAATCAAATCAGGACACTAAGGAGAGCAATGACTATGCTATTATCACTTAGCTCACACCTCTGCTGAAAATTCTTGCTGCCTTTGAAGTTGATGGAAATCTAAAGTCTTTCTTACCTCTAATTTTTTTTCCAGGTGTAGGAACAACGCACCTTATTTTCCATTCAAGAAAGAGCTCTATTATTGAATCTCCTGTGGATTTCCACGTAAATGTTGCTTAAAATCCTGCACTGAGTGGGCTGTCAAACGGTGGGAACAATCTGAATGAGCGAGACATTTAAAATCTCTTAGTTTTAAAACTATCAGTGTAACACAGGCCAAAAGTTTAATCATTAAAGGGACATTGTTAACTTAAAACCTACATTCCTAAAATATGTTATACACATAGTATTGCAATTTACGGCTAATATTATTACAAGTGGGATGACCTGGTAACTATAGGCTAGTTAGTCTGACATCAACACCAGGCAGAATAATGGGAAAGCTGATACAGTATACAACCGATAAAGAATTAAAGGACAGGAATATAATCAGCACCAGTTAACATGCTTTTATGGAAAATAGGTCTTATCAAATTAACTGATTTTATTTTTTAAGAAGATTATGTCTGGATGATAAAGGTAACTATATAGGTATAATATACTTATACTTTTGTATAGCATTTGCTTAGTACTGCATGACATTCTGATTAAGAAAGAGCACTAAACAATATCCATAGAGAACACATTAAATGAATTAAGCACTGGCTAACTGACAATTCTCAAAAAGTAATTGTCAATGGGGAATCATTATTGAATGGGATGTTGCTAGTGAGGTTTCATAGGAATCAATAGTAGGCCCAATGCTATTCAACACTTTGCTCGATGATCTGGAATTAAATATAAAATCACTGCTGATAAAATTTGCAGATGACACAAAAATTAGTGGAGCACTAAATGATGACAACACGACAATTATACAGAGCCATCTGGATCACTTGATAACCTGGGATAAAATATGCTTTAATACAGTCAAATGCAAAGCTATGTATCTAGGAACAAGGAATACCGGCGATGCCTACAGAATGGGGGACTGTGTCCTGGAAAGCAGTAACTCTGAAAAGGATCATTGTAGGCTAGTAGTGGACAAGCCACTGAACATGAATGAGAAGCTGTGGTTAAAAACAGCTAATGCAATCCTTGGATGTATACATAGGGGAGTTCCAGTATTGCCAACCCCAAATTGTCAAATATCGTGAGCCAGGCTCACCAAAAATCATGAGATTGGCTTTAAAATAATGAGATTATGTAAAAATAATACATTTGATGTTGTTTTTATTTGCCTCCCGCTTTTTGAGCCTTTAGGATGCAGTGTACTGGGGTCACATTTTGAAGCTTTCTCCATAGCCACGAGGACTAGAAACGTCCTTTTCTTTAAGAATGAAGGCTGAAATCATCACATATCCACCTGAATCCAGAAGCTGGGGCTTTAAGGAAAACAATTATCATGAGACCCATGACAAAATCATGGGAATTGGCAACACTGGCCACTACTGAGATATAGGGAGGTAATTTTACCTCGGTATAGACAAGGAAGTAGTCAGAAGCAGGAAAGTGATTTTACTTCTGAATACAGCATAAGTAAGACACATACTGTGTACATGTCCAGTGTTCACATTTTAAAAAGAAGGTAACAAAATTGAAGAAGATTCCAAAAAGAGCTGCAAAAATAATTTGGGGGCTAGAGACTTAAATATCCCAACCCGTTAAGAATATCAAAAAGAAGATTGAGAAGTGAGTTGATTACTGTGTATAAATACCTTCATGGGGAGAAAATACCAGGTACCAAAGGGCTCTTTAAATCAAGCAGAGAAAGACATAACAAGAACCCATGGCTGGAAGCTGAAGCTAGGTAGATTCAAATGAGAAATTAGACACAAATTTTGAATAGTGTGTGTGATTAATCACTGGAACTAACTACCAATGAAAGTGGTGTATCCTCCATATCTTGATGTCTTCAGACCAAGACTGGATGCCCTTTTGGAAGATATTCTTTAGTCAAACATAACTTAAGCTTGAGACAGACACAAGTTATTGGGCTCAGGATAAGGGTAGCTGGGTAAGTGTTAATGGCTCATATACTGGAGGTCAGACTACATGACAATATGGTCCCTTCCGGCTCTAAATTCTATGAATCTATGAAGCTGAGAGACAGTACACAACTATGTGAAATTCTGTGGTCTGTGTTGTACAGATGGTCAGACTCACTAGATGATCTAATGGTCACTTCTGTCCTTAAAATCTTCGAATCTATCAAAAAGAGAGGACTTTTTTTTTTTTTCTCAGTTGGTTTGTATTTCAAGTCAGTGCATTTGACCGCACTTTGTTTTATGGTCAATTTCATGATTTCCCGTTTAGTCAGTTTTCCAAGTTGTATGGGTTTCTCCTACAGCAACAGGAGAGGGAAAATATCGGTTTCTAAATATAAGAAATGTGAGCGTAAAACCACATACGCTGACAGAAGGACTCAAATAGCACGACCTTTTTTTTTAACTGATTAGATTTCAAATTAATTGTGTTCTTCGGATAAAATTAATCCAAAAATAAGGGATTCTTAAAACTGCCTTAAAATTAATCCAAAAGATTGAGACTTGCCAGGTCTGTATCACTGACCATGTACCTCTCTTCCCAGCCTCTCTTAAAAGACTCACGGCTTCGAGAGCAGCGAGCCTGCTGCTCAGCAGAGCTTCGTACAGTCTTCTAACAGTTCCACCCCTGTCTTCGTGGGCCAGGGGAGTAGGGACTGAGCTAGTAAAAGCAGTCCTCCTTAGGAAGGTGCTGCTAACACTGTGCTAACGCTAGTGCAGAAAAGATTTTAACTTTTAATGTTTTTTAAAAGCCTACCTTTGTTATTACTGTGACAGCTTAAAGCTGGAGTCCGTCTGCCCAGTGAATCTGTCCTTCTCCATTTTGTTGTTGTTGTTGTTGTTTTGCAACTTGTGTTGTTGCTGTGGTTAGCAAATAGCATTTGCCTGGCTTTCTGTTTCCTGTTTCACGTGCACCAGCACGGTGAGATCATCAGGCTCGTGCTCTGCTCTGGAAGCCACGTGCATGATTTTTCCCTTACATCCCTTAAAGGGGGCAGTGTTTGATATAGTAGAACTGCTGCTGGATCTGCCTTGAGATGCCTGTGTAAAGGAAAAATCCTGCGATGGCAGGGAGACAGATCAGACAGGCCTCTTGCCATCTCTAAAGTTCTGTGATTCTTGGTGAGGTTAGATTGGGATTATATATAGGAATAGTCTGTCTAAAAATTGCATTTTTTAAAAAAGCCAGATGTTCTTCCTGATGTGAAAGAGAGCAACTGAGATTACAAAATCAGTAATAAGAAAAGGAGGACTTGTGGCACCTTAGAGACTAACAAATTTATTTGAGCATAAGCTTTCGTGAGCTACAGCTCACTTCATCGGATGCATGCAGTGGAAAATACAGCGGGGAGATTTTATATACATAGAGAACGTGAAACAATGGGTGTTACCATACAGACTGTAACAAGAGTGATCAGGTAAGGTGAGCTATTACCAGCAGGAGAGCCGGGGGGGGGGGGGGGACCTTTTGTAGTGATAATCAAGGTGGGCCAGTTCCAGCAGTTGACAATATTGCCGGCACCCAGTGCCGAGAGGCTGAACAACAGCTTGAGTTGGTTTGTTACCCGGTGTGCTACACCCAATAATCACAATGGGGTGGAGAAGCAGAAAAGTTTATTTGCAGCTGCAAAAAGGTACAGGGAGAATAAAATCTCAAATCCTGCACACCGAGCAGGAAGTTACACAGGCTTTTATACATCCTTTTTCCCAGCATACTTATCCAATAGCAAGCTGCCCCAAGTATCCATATAGCCAGCCAATCCAGTTCCCAGCTAGTTCCCTGATTCTCTGTATCATTTGTTAAACTATACATAAAGCTGCTTTATTCAGCACTGTTCTTCCATATCTGCCCTGTGTGGACTTGCTTAGTTTCAGGCAGTCTGACTCTGCAACATATTGTTGCAGATTCTCAGCATAACTGCTGTGTGTGCCTCCAGGCGGGGGGGCCAAGGACACTTGGGCCTAGTACGCAGAACTGCTGCAAGTGCCTCCAGGCAGGAGGGGGGGCCAAGGACACCTGGGCCTAGTGCGAGGGGGCTTCATCGACACTCGTGGTCTTCCATCCCCTCGAGTTACCTAGTGGCCATGCCCCAGTGTCCCCAACAACAACAACGTGTGAGGAACAGTGGGGGGGAGGGAATAAACATGGGGAAATAGTTTTACTTTGTGTAATGACACATCCACTCCCAGTCTTTATTCAAGCCTAAGTTAATTGTATCCAGGTTGCAAATTAATTCCAATTCAGCAGTCTCTCCTTGGAGTCTGGTTTTGAAGTTTCTTTGCTGAAGTCTCTCAACAAGCATTCTTACAACGACAATACCCACCTGCTGAAGTGAAGAAACAGATTGACAGAGCCAGAAGAGTACCCAGAAGTTACCTACTACAGGACAGGCCCAACAAAGAAAATAACAGAACGCCACTAGCCATCACTTTTAGCCCCCCACTAAAACCTCTCCAACGCATCATTAAGGATCTACAACCTATCCTGAAGGACGACCCATCACTCTCACAGATCTTGGGAGACAGGCCAGTCCTTGCTTACAGACAGCCCCCCAACCTGAAGCAAATACTCACCAGCAACCACACACCACACAACAAAAACACTAACCCAGGAACCTATCCTTGAAACAAAGCCCGTTGCCAACTGTGTCCACATATCTATTCAGGGGACACCATCATAGGGCCGAATCACATCAGCCACACTATCAGAGGCTCGTTCACCTGCACATCTACCAGTGTGATATATGCCATCATGTGCCAGCAATGCCTCTCTGCCATGTACATTGGCCAAACTGGACAGTCTCTATGTAAAAGAATAAATGGACACGAATCAGACGTCAAGAATTATAACATTCAAACCAGTCGGAGAACACTTCAATCTCTTTGGTCACTCGATTACAGACCTAAAAGTGGCAATTCTTCAAAAAACAAACAAACAAACAAACAAACAAAAAATTTCAAAACCAGACTCGAATGAGAGACTGCTGAATTGGAATTAATTTGCAAACTGGATACAATTAACTCAGGCTTGAATAAAGACTGGGAGTCGATGGGTCATTACACAAAGTAAAACTATTTCCCCACGTTTATTCCCCCACCCCGCTGTTCCTCACACGTTCTTGTCAACTGCTGGAACTGGCCCACCTTGATTATCACTACAAAAGGTCCCCCCCCTCCACCACCACCCCCCGGCTCTCCTGCTGGTAATAGCTCACCTTATCTGATCACTCTTGTTACAGTTTGTATGGTAACACCCATTGTTTCATGCTCTCTGAGTATATAAAATCTCCCCACTGTATTTTCCATTGCACGCATCTGATGAAGTGAGCTGTAGCTCATGAAAGCTTATGCTCAGATAAATTGGTTAGTCTCTAAGGTGCCACAAGTACTCCTTTTCTTTTTGCGGATACAGACTAACACGGCTGCTACTCTGAAACCTGTCAAAATAAGAAACAATCCTTGCAGTCTAATTTACTTTTCACTCTTTGTGTTTCGCTCAACCAGGACAGTGAACCTAAACTAGTCAGTTTCATTTTCGCGTCCTCATGTCCTAGCACAATGGTGCAATGTCTAGGGTGCCCATCTTTTGTTGGTTTTTTGAGACTGAAATTCTTATAATTCCATGGCCCTTCATACTTACTGATAACAAGCATTTCCCATACCAGTGTTCTAATTGGTTTTTAGTTCTGCATTTGAAAGTAAAGAACAAAATGAAACAAAAATAATTAGAGTGATCCAATTTATAGTTGATATGTTCCTGTAGGGAAAAAAAACATCAGTTATTAGTTATCTGTTATTTGGAAGAAATTCAGCATGTGAGATAAAAACAAAGATAGAATTTGGTAACTGAAAACCATATTATTTTGAGATTGTTTTGCTATGTGAATAGTGGCTTCTAAGAAGTAAAGCGCTAAACCTCCGATCCTGCACTCACTACAACAAAACTACTCACAGGGTGAAAACCTGGCCCCATCAAAGTTAATGGGGGTTTTGCCATTGACTTAAGGGGGGGCCAGGATTTCAACCACAGTGCATCAAGTTAAGCATGTGGATAAATTTTTACAAGATCAGGGCCTGAATCTTCAATGGCTGATACAGGCTTTAACCACACTAATGTCATTGAGTGTAATAGGAGTTATCAATCTAAATTCCATCAAAGTGGAGTGGAAAGTGTAACCTAAATTAATGCATATGAAATATCATTGTTTAATGATATTGTATTTATTTTTGCTACTATTACTATGTTCTTGTGTTTTATAAGATATCTATATTCATAAAACTCAAAATTATCAGCACCAAATTCAGTAAAATATAGTATAATTTTCTTAAAAATCTGACCATCTGTCATACAGATGTGAGATGAAACTTCTAACTTAAAAAAAAAAAAGATTTTGTAAAAACTCTTGCAAACTGGGGTAAACTAACCCTAAATTTAAAAATGTAAATAAAAGAAAACCAGATGGGAAATGGATTTACACCCTGTACCTATTTTTAACAATAGTGAAGTTTAGTTGTTTTTTTTTCTTTACTCACTCATAGAGCCTCTGTGAAATAAAGTTAACTCAGTCTAGATCAGGGTTTCCCAGCCTTAATGTAACAGCAGCCCCTTTCAAAGGGATTTACTGGGACCATTCCCTCCCCTTGCAAACAGATACTGTATCTGTCCCTCAAGCAAATTTATAATATGCTTCCCCATTTTCTACTGAATGCATCCGATGAAGTGAGCTGTAGCTCACGAAAGCTTAGGATCTAATAAATTTGTTAGTCTCTAAGGTGCCACAAGTGCTCCTTTTCTTTTTCCCTCTCACAGATTCCCCTCTGCTTTCAAACTCCGTCTCCTCCACCTGTGTGTTTCCCTCCCAATGGATTTCCTCTGCCCCACCACCAATTTCCCCTAAAATCCCCTCATCTGTCTTCTCCTGAGATCTGCTCTGTCCTCCCCAATCTCTCTCCCAGCACTGCCTTTGTGCTTTGAGACTGGGAAGAGGGTGGTGTCAGGAATAAGGGTCTGAAGCAGAGCCAGTCTCCAGGCATCCTAATAGGCACAGCTGGCCTGCAGTAGGCTGCCTGATTGGCTACATCCCCTGACTGCTGGGAAGAGTCAGCAGATCAACTTTTCAGCCCAATAGCAAGCTGGCAGCTGCTCATAGCATTTACCCATGTCTGTGATCTTGCCTGTGTGACTAGCCCTGCTTCACTCCAGATAACCTTGCTCTGACTCTTGATTTCTTACTCCAGTTCTGACTCTAGGCTCCCATTCCTGGCTACTGACTCCTGCTCTACCCACAAGGCCCAACTGCCCACATCTCAGTTACTAACAGGCAACAGGCCTCCTCTCTTCCTTCCCCAGTCAGTCCAGCCATGTGGTGGAGCGGCAGCTTCCATTTACCAATCCCCTTCTGTGCAACCCTAGGGTGAAAGTTGGACTCTTGTCTCTTGTTCCCCCTGCTGGCTGAATTTGGTGCTGCCTCCTTGTGTGGCTGATCAGCAACCCCCCCCCCCCCCACCCCCAGAGGAGAATGGAAGGAGTGGTGGTGCTGCAGCACATCAGGGCTCACTTGAGGCTGTGACCTGCCTTTTTCTACCTCCCTTCACACATGTGCATGCCCCGTGAAGCTCCCTGGTGATATGCTTTGGGAGTCTCAACTGACAACCTGGGAATCATTGGCCTACATCATAAACTGAGTTGCTGAGTACAAAAGCACAAAAAGTCTCTTGTTCTAGAATCCTTCTGACACTCAGTATGACATTTAGCAAACAGCCTTTTAAAGGGAGTCTTGCTTGTCCTCTGAAGTGACAACTATAAACCCCAAAGTTTTTAAAAGTAAGGCTGGTAATCGCACAATGTCCTAAACCTAGATCTGCCCGAATCTCTTAGGTTATGAGGCCATCTAGTGATCAGCTGGTTTAGTACAATTAAAGTGTCCTCTGATGTGAAAGCTTCTTACAGAGCTGGGAGTTTCATTTAGACATGGATGATCCTTTTGGATATTTTGGCAGAATGTGGCATGTCCTTACTGCACCTCACCTCTGTCTACTGTGCAGTGAAGCACAAAATGAGCAATTTACGATTGAGGCACTTCACTGTGGATGTACTTATACAGGCAGATTTCATCTTGCAGGTCTGTTACTAGATGTGGCAAGTTAAAAGATCCAACATTCACATTAAAGCAAGAGGTTTAGCTACACATGAGATATGATCTAAAAATTCCTAAATGCATCCTTATAAGGAATAATACATTCCTACACGATATTATTCATTCTACAGCTGAAATGAAACTGCGGCGTTTTGCGTCCAAACTGTTGAAGATGCTGCCTGACAATGCAGAAAGAAATTTGACAAGGAGATCTTGCCCATTTGCTCAAACAACAAGAATAAAACAAAAAGAATGAGACAACTTCTCAGGTACAATCATCCTAAACTTCTGACATGAGGCCGCTAAGCTTCTATTTGAACCTTGGTGAAATGTTTTAACATCTAACACGCACGCTTCAATAACACGTTGTGGGAATTCAAAAATTCTTCCACAGTCACTATCATCTCTGTGATTGGTTGACTGAGAAAAAAGAGGATTGATGACACAGCTTCACAATACTGTCCAGAACTCCCAGAAAGACTGTGTCTCTACATTTATAAATTTAGGCTTCTGATGTGATATAAATAAAACATCAAACACTAACACATAATTTTTAAAAAATATATAAAAATCATAAACTAACCAGCCGATGATCTCCAATAAAACTTCCCTAACGCATAAACATCATCCCCTATTAAATCTGTCCCACTCCAAAAGATCAAATAAACTGATTAGACTTTCAGGTCATGCTGAAAGACATTAGTCCTGGGTTATTTGGGACCAAGATAAGGAGCAGGTTTCAAAACTGATAGGCCCTCATTATCAGCCCCTTCTCACTTAAACTGAGATTTCATCTTGAGGGTCTCTGCTGATCACAGCTGTCACTGTATTTGTATTTAACTAATGTAACTATGCTGAAATTTGCACGAAGGATGAGGAGGACTTTGAGCAAAACATAGCACAAACTTTGTACACCAAGGGACGGTACCAAGAGACACTAAATTTACAAAAGCAATTGAAGGAGGTTTCAGAGGGATTTGTTGGATTACTGCCTGACGAGGAAATCTAGCTCAAGCTAATTAACAACAAAGAAATGGAACCACCATTAGGATGGAATAGTTCATTCCTTCTCTTTTAGAATTTAAAACTGATGTTCCAGTTTTGTATCTCAAATCTATGTTTGCAAAGAAGGTTATCACAGTTTATTGCATCAAAATAGTAAAAAATGATGGGAATAAAATCACAGGGGTCAGGAAATTTGAATTCAGAACGTTGCCAATTTTTAACAGACTTGCACTCTCATCCAGCCAGCTCCGAATAAGTCGACTGCGTTTTTAGCATATTAGGATCAGTTCAAATTTCATAGTTGGTTAGATGCTAAAAAAGCAGTAAATTTGCAAAACAATACTGGTAGCTAAAGGCAAATACAAAAGATCAGGGGGTAGACTAGGACTAGAGTCTTATGTTTTCTTTCATTTTACTTACAAAATTGCAAATTCCACACTTTAGACAATATGTGTCTTTCTGTGTTTTTGAGGAATTAATATACTGACATAGTGAACCACACAACACATGATTCATTTAATTTTGTGTTTCATTTCACAAAAGCTTTGTGTGTTGTCAGTATGCTTCATGCCCCCCTCCCCCAAGAAAATAACAAATGAGTTCTAAAAAGTAAAGGAGTCCTTGTGGCACCTTAGAGACTAACAAATTTATTTGAGCATAAACTTTCATGAGCTACAGCTCACTTCATCGGATGCATTCAGTGGAAAATACAGTGGGGAGATTTATATACACAGAGAACATGAAACAATGGGTGTTACCATACACACTGTAATGGGAGTGATCACTTAAGGTGAGCTATTACCAGCAGGAGAACTCCTTTTGTAGTGATAATCAAGGTGGGCCATTTCCAGCAGTTGACAAGAGTGTCTGAGGAACGGGGGGGGGGGGAATAAACATGGGGAAATAGTTTTACTTTGTGTAATGACCCATCCACTCCCAGTCTCTATTCAAGCCTAAGTTCATTGTATCCAGTTTGCAAATTAATTCCAATTCAGCAGTCTCTCACTGGAGTCTGTTTTTTCTAGTAGATTATGAACATTTGCCTGAAAGTCTGAAGCAGCAGGGAGGGAGGGAACTTTTAGGATATGACTACGCTGCTAAAAAACCCCACCTGTGGCAGTGTCTCAAAGCCCAGCTCTCTTGGGGCTCATGGCTCAGTGCTAAAAATAGCTGTGTACATGTTCCAGATCAGGTCCCAGAAGCCTGGTAGCGGGTGGGTTTCAGAACCGAAGCTCCAGCCCAAACGGGAATGTCTACACAGCTATTTTTAGCACTGTAGCGTGAATCCCACCAGCCCAGCTCTGTAGAACTAGGCTTGGAGATACTTCCGTGGCGTTGTTTTTTGCAGTGTAGCTGTACCCTCAGTGGGCACCAGCAGGGTCTACATGGGCCAATTAGTGCACAACATGTTGCTGTGCGTTAGAATTTACCTGTAGTGCTCATTCCTGCACCAGGTAGACCAGCTCTAAGGCACTGAGGAGCCTACATCTCACTGACAGTCAATGATATTTAGGCTCTTAAGCACTGAAGCCACTTTTTAAAATGGAACTTAGGTTCCTAAATCCCATGGGGGCTTTAGACCATTTTATCCACAGTCCCATTGAAACTTGTGGCAACTCGCCAGCATGATTTTTGCCTCCCCTTGGGCTGACCATGGAGAGAGGAGACCACAGAAAATGATCAATCCAGGCAGCCAGCAAGCACATCCCTGGTCAGCCAGACAAGGTGAGACCTGTGTCCTTTAAAAGAGGCTGCAAAACATACTCCAACCACTCCTACATGAATTTCTTGCAGGTGTGGACTCAAAGTGCTCTCAGCTGCAGCATGGGGCTGTGGCTGTCAAGGAAGCAGCTTCAGACTGAGGCTTAGCCACTTCCATGCCACATAGCTACTTGTACTACTATGTTGAGAGACATGCTGAGAGATTTCACTAGGAGAGTGAGCGCTAGGTTGCCATCTGGCTTCCCCTGAATGTACCTGTCCTAGCTGTATGGATTTCCCAGTCAGTCCTCCATTGACTCCATCTTGGTCTCCTGGGTCATTTGCAGAGGGTCCCCTTCCATCAGGCTCAGACTGGATGCAGGGGTGAAAGTAATTTAAAGGACTTACTGGTACGCAGGGCCGGGGCCCTGAGCAAGGGGGCGGGGCCTCAACCTGAAGAGGCAGGGCCTTTAAATCCCAGGGCCTTTTTAAATTGCTGGCCTGGGGAAGCTGCCCCCTGCTGGTACGGTTGGTTGTATACCAGCTTTTGCTGGTACACCATACTGGACTGGCTTACTTTCACCTCTGACTGGATGCCTATGTATCCAGGAGTTGCAGGGGCATTTAGTGTCACAGCAGTTTGCAGAAAGCAGCTGGTTGGGTGAATGGAGAAGCTGCAACTCCCCCCGCCCCCACCAGATGAACACCAGTGCCCTAAACAAAGCAGCTCCAGCTGGAGCAGCAACAGATGAAGTGGAGGGGGGCTCTGGAGCTGGGCCAGGGAACGGGGGAGAAGAGCCTGGGGAAAGAAGGAGGCCTTGCAGCTCAAACTGAGTGACAGGAGGTGGCTAGTGCAACGGCTTCTGTGTAAATAGTACAGTACAATGCTGTGGCTGCAGCCACACCAATGCTTCAGCAGCATGATCTGTCCACACTGCTTCTACAAGGGGAACTGTGCCCCTTAGGAGGCCTCTGAGGAAGGGAAAGCCTCTGGAACTTGGTGAAAGTGGGGTCTCCACGGGAAAGGAACATCTCACTGACATTGGAGCACCTCCAACTTGCCCTCCAGCCGTGGACTTGCCACCTGGCTTCCAGTTTACATCTGGCTGAAACGTTGTGAAATTTAGCCAAAAAACTTCACTATCTTTCAATCTGCTCTACTCCATGGTCTGTCACCAAGAGGTGCTCACATGGAGCACAGCCTGGCACTAACCATCCACAGACTATAGGTTCCCTTGGCCACATATGAATGGAGCCACAAACTGGCCTATACCAGCACCTGGTCTGCAGGAACAGGCCCACAACCACAAAGGATCCATATTCAGTGGTATACCTGCCAATGAGCCTGTAGTAAGGAATGCTTTCTAGGCCTTTGTGTTACAGATTTCCAGGCATGGCTTGTGCCTAGCAAGTTTTAAAATATTGTTGATTCTTTCTCCCGTTTCCAGACAGAACAGTTACCTCCAGCTGGCTCAGGAGGCAGAACGGAGCCTGAAGCAGTGTGGAAGACTCCATACACATCTTTGTGCAAAAGGGTTCATAGGGTTTGGGTTCATGTATGCTGTCCTTGACTCCAGGAACATGGCAAGCATCTCATGTTGTCTTTCAGAAGTTTTAACAATTCTGCACAAAAGCAGAGTTACTTCATAATTGGCCAGTGCCAGAGAAATACGTGGAATTTTTCAGTGCCTTTCTAGCTACATAGGGCCTGGCCCACAGTGGTCACCTGACCACTTGGTTTTTACCTTCACATCATAGGCTGGCAGCTATTCTGACCCTCACTGGGGCCTTCGGGCACAGAAAATGATAAAGGGTTGGGCCAGATGCAAGACAGGTGCCACCCAGTCAAAACAGAGTTACTAAGGTTACTAAGCCTTGCCCAAGGTGGCCAGTTCTAGTACAAAGTGTCTCCTTTGTAGGGCTGTGTTCACTGTTACACTGCTGGAGGCCTTTGAGGTGGGCAGTATAGCTGCAGGCCCATGAATCAGGGTTAGGCCATGACAGGGGCTCTGCTCTTGACTGATTTTCAGTGGAGTCCAGAAAGCATGGACTCTGATGATGCTACTCTAAAGATGGCAGAACGGCTCCATAGTGTCACCAAGCTAGCCTGCTTGGCAAATGCCTTGAAACTTATTTTCAATTCAACCAAGCATGAAAGGGCTGCTGTTCATGCACATAGACATGGGGGTAGCCTTCTAACTTGCTCTTAATTTTCAGTGGTATTTTGCAAACCATTGACTTTTCTGGGGGTTTCTCTCTCTCTCCTGCATGCACGCCCCCTCCAAAAATTAATTTAGCACCCATTACTCAAGGATAGGGGCAGCTCTCTCAGCCTTATTAGCCCGTTTCAATGATGCACATGTTCCATATCCAAGCTAATAGGAAGTGCTTTTCAGACTGCTGAAAGCTGATGTTCACCTAGACGGCATCTGACCGAAGCATCATATCTTATGTATGTGCCTCAAATGTTCCAGAAACTTTCATCCCAGAAGAAACCCTCCAGTTCAAGTATGGATATGTAGTCACAGTATTGTTTTCTGGACATAAAAACAGACAACTGAAAGGAAGAAGCGTTCTCAATGGAGGATTTGAATTCACACTCTACATCTTCCGATGTATGCACTGGGAATATTAGATGTCACTGGTGCACCATGTGAGGTTGCATTGCATCCGTCCAGGCTACAATGAGTGTGCCTGTCAGTGAAAACCAGCAAGGAATTGGAATGAGCATCCCTTGAGAAGATTCAGTGGGAGTGTCTCAACGGCTGTACTGGTATGCTCCAGCCTTCTTCCCTAGCAAGTACAGCCACATGCCAGAAATCCAGTGGCTACTGGGAAATGAAGCTATTTGCATTTGAGCATGGGTGGAAGGTTCTGGGCCATAAGAACATTATGTTAGAGTATCTCAAGCTCTTCCATCCCAAAGGCATGCATTTGTCAAAGACTGGTTCGGATTTGTTCAACCTCAACCTTCATTCGTGGTTTAAGGAATTCTTAGCAATTGGTTTGGGAGAGGATGCACTAGCTGACTCCTGCTAGGTGTAAACCTTGCAGATTGGCCTGCTTGGGCTACACTACAAAGTCATAGGCTTGGTCTACACTACAAAGTTAGGTCAATGTAAGTTGCCTTGTTTTGACCTATGCCTGCATATGTCTAAACTTAAATTTGTCTCCAGCCAATATAATAGACCTGTTACAGCAACACGGGAAAACCATCTCCCTGAATAGCGTAGAGCCATGGTCAACCTACTTTGGTCTACACAGTGTAAATGTAGACACTGCATGACCTATGTTGACCCTAAGAGTTCTTCAGCCATTGTCCCACAATGCCCCAGTCCCATGACAGTGACAGCTCTGCTCACAGTTTTAAACTCCAGTGCCTAGGGTCATAGAAGCCCCTCCCACCCCTACATGTTTTTGTAATGCCTTTTCCTGATTGCCCACCTTGGCAAGCACTCCTAGTAGTTGAGCCTGGTTGTGTGCAACTGCCCAGCCAACTATGCTGGCTCCATGCACCAAACATGCTCCTGCCTGGAGCAGACAGAAAGTACTGGATCTCCTGAGCCTGTGGGGAAAAAGAATCAGTGCAGGCATAGCTATGACCAGCTGTAGAAACAAGGACATCTATGAGCAGATTGCACAGGGGATGCAGGAAATGGGGTCCGACAGAGTTCAGCAGCAGTGTCACATGAAAGCAAAGGAATTTTGCCAGTGATATCACACGGCAAGAGAGGGCAACAAGAAATCTGGTGCTGAGCCGCAGACCTGCCGCTTTTACAGTGAACTGCACACCACACTTGGCGGCGACCCCACCAACACCCCACAGACAAGTGCGGATATCTACAAGGAGACCAAGACCGAGGCTCCTTGCTCTGAGCAGTGAGGAAGAGGAGGAAGGGGGAAATGCAGTGGGGGACTCCAACTGTGTTACAAACCAGGAGCTGTTTGAAACTCTGCAGGAGTCTAGCGAGTCCATCAAGCATGGATGAAACTGCTGATGAAAGAGCTTGGTTAAGGAAAGGAGCTTAGTTATGTACATGCATTTTTCCTTACAATGTTTTATTTGTTTTTCCTTCCTCCTTCCCCCGGGCATTTAAAGATGGTGCCTGGTCAATCTCCAAGTTTACAAGACAAAGGTATCAACCACACTGCTTTACTGGTATATTGTGAGAAACTAAAACGTTAGGAAGTAAATTCAAAACAAATTATTGACCCATTATGTTGGATCATATTAAAGAAGTTCTGTATTAAAATCACAAATGAGTTTGATTCCCCAGAGTTTAAATTCCAGGGTATTACTAATTAAGAGGTCTCTTGGTTTTTGGTACTGTTTCTCTCCCTCTATGTGTGAAACTTGCAAGCTGCTAATTGTGTTAGTACATTCTAAGACAGAGTTTATTCTCAAAGCAATTCACAGAGAGAGAGACTCAAAACAATACTCTAACAACAGAAACAGCACCCAGAGACTCCCCGCCCTTTTGTTGTATTAACAATTGTGATTAAAATAGAGATAGAGGATATATGTGGATGGATGCTTGGTGTGGATAATAACTGAATGATCAGGGAGGTGAGGTGCCAGCCTAAGAATCCAGTGTCCATCGGCTGAAGAAGGCATCAAGTGGAAATAACCAGAGGACCCCCCCGAAGGGCAGACTGGAATCCACCCAGCAGCCTCAAGAATGGGAGAACCAAAGAACAAGATAACATCTTGGAGCCGTCAGGAATGTGCTATCTGCTGATTGATTCAGCAACAGCATGATGAAGCAATTCCCATAGACTGGCATAGGAAGAAATTCCTATAAAAATAGACTCTAAAAAGTGAGAACTTTGGGGTCTGATTCTGCAAACCAACTTCCAGGAGCATCAGATGAGCATCTGACAAGGCCCTGCTCCCTCCTCATGTCCAGGCCACCTGGCCAGTGGCTTGGCATGAGCAACTCTAAGGCTGGTAACTATGATAACAACCTTGCAGAACGTGTGTGTGTGCGTGTGCGTGTGTGTGTGAATAAATATGAGATTGAATGGAATGTTATAACTATAACTAACTGCTTACTATGATTCTTTCTGTATTCACAATAAATGTGGTATTTTGCCTTTTTCCCTTTAATAAGATCCTGCTGGTTTTTATTTTATTGGTATAACAATAGTAGGGAAGTCCAGTTACATGATCTGCATCATTTTGATGTCCTGAGCTCAGGAAGAGGTAGAGTCAGCATTTGCTTTTCATTCCCTTGTTGGGTTAGGTGACGGAAGCAGAGGGGCATGTGGAGCACTTTGTTTATGTGAACAGGGATGTGCCTTTTATCCTCTTGAGACATCTCCATTCAACTTCCAAGGAGATACTCCACAATCCTCTCCTGAAGGTTTCTAGGGATGGCAGCCTCCTCTTTTAGGGTAGGACACTTTCCCATGCCACTCTGATGAGTTTGGCTGGCACCACTGCAGAAAATAGGCTAGCGCCACATGGGCCCAGGCAGCTTTGGTACACCAGTAGCAGCTGGATGCTCTGTGCTTTTGTGAACCCCCAGGAGTGAGAGATAAGCCAAAATCACCTCTGCCCGTGAACAATAGTGCCAGTATTCACTGCTATTGCCCTATATTTGTAGCCATGGATTAGGGGCCAGAATTTTACAGCTTCATGCAACAGAAAACCCTACCCAATCCCACCAGGCTGTGTTTACCAGGGTTGGAGCTGGAGTGTGTTGCTGTGCTGAGGTGCTCCAAAGCTGAAGTGTCAATAAGCATTTTTTGTTTAAAGTATTTAAGGGAGTACAGGCAGGGAATTTTGTAACTTACTTGTCCCTTTCCGCTGTGACTATAAATCCAGTGATAAGTCTGTCTGTTTTTAACAGAAGCTTCTGGCATGGTGGCCTTGCAGAGGGCCCCCTCCACACCCACAGAATGCTTGTTCCTGATGAGGATGAGGGAGGAGAAGTTCTAGGAGTTCCTACAACCCAATGAGAAAAACAGAAAGGACAGGTGAAAGGCCTGAGAGTCCCAGCAGCACAGGAGGGGGAAATGCACCAGGACGTAATGGGTCCTCTTAGGCAGCACACTCAAATGCTGCAGACCCTGACTGACATACAGGTCCAAAAATCCTAGACTGCCCACCTGTTGAAGTCCTTGGAGAACTCCATGCTTGCTGCTCTCTATATCACCTACAGCATCACAGACTGCATCCTTCCCCTACCCTCCATGCTGGGGTGGGAGAGGGGCAACAAGGAAAACCAGAGCTTCACATACATGGACCTGTGAAAACCACAGATTGGTGTGTGTGTAGCCACAACAGACTACATTGGACTACCTTTTTGTTTACACAACTGGACATCAATATTTACTTACTTTTCAATAGGAATGTTAGAAGGTCATGACGTTTCTATGTACATGTTTCTTTGCACTTTGATTTTGTGCACTGAATTTTTGTTCTCAGATATCTTTATTAGTTCACAACAAATATTACAGAATGCATAGCAGCAGCCACGAAATCAAATGGTACTTATAAATGCATACCAAGTACCACAGACTTCATAGCATCAGGAAAACACCCAGCCATCTTCATAAATGTAAAGCAAGTGACCCCACCCAATTCAGGGCAGGACGCAAAGCCCCAGGCCCAGCAGTATTTATATTTTGCAGCAGGCGCAACAGAATAGATAGAGCAGGGAAAAAACCCAAAATACGTAATTTAAATTACACAAGGTAGACACTATCTCCAGACAGAATGACGCTGGAATATGCTTTTGTAGAATGAAGTGTTGTTAACATCGCTTACTCACTAGATTAGATCTCAGCGAGAAAAACATCCCAATGGTTTTAGCTGCATATTGTGTACTGCATAATACATTTTGCATCTTCTGAGCCAAGAGCTGAAGCTTTCCTTGGTGCTGTCCAGATGGCCAATTCATGAGAGAGTGGAGGAAGGAGTAGACCGAGTTTAGCATTTCCTCATCGCCAATTGTCATAAATATAAAGGGAAGGGTAACCACCTTTCTGTATACAATGCTATAAAATCCCTCCTGGCCAGAGGCAACATCCTGTTACCTGTGAAGGGTTAAGAAGCTCAGCTAACCTGGCTGGCACCTGACCCAAAGGACCAATAAGGGGACAAGATACTTTCAAATCTTTGTGAGGGGAAGGCTTTTGTTTGTGCTCTTTATGTGGTTGTTCTCTCTTGGGACTGAGAGAGGCCAGACAGAAATCCATCTTCTCCAACCCATCCTAATCCAAGTCTCCAATATTGCAACCAGTATAGGTAAGCCAGGCAAGGCAGATTAGTTTATTTTTTGTTTTATGTGAATTTTCCCTGTGTTAAGAGGGAGGTTTATTCCTGTTTTCTGTAACGTTAAGGTTTTGCCCAGAGCGGGATCCTCTGTGTTTTGAATCTGAATACCCTGTGAAGTATTTTCCATCCTGATTTTACAGAGATGATTTTTACCTTTCTTTTTTAAATAAAATCCTTCTTTTAAGAACCTGACTGATTTTTCCATTGTTCCAAGATCCAGGGGTTTGGGTCTTTGATCATTTTGTAACCAATTGGTTAGGATATTATTCTCAAGCCTCCTCAGGAAAGGGGGTGTGTAGGGCTTGGGGGGATATTTTGGGGGGGAAGACGTCTCCAAGTGGTCTCTTTCCCTGTTCTTTGTTTAAAACGCTTGGTGGTGGCAGCATACTGTTCAAGGACAAGGCAAAGGTTGTACCTTGGGGAAGTTTTTAACCTAAGCTGGTAAGAATAAGCTTAGGGGGTCTTTCATGCAGGTCCCCACATCTGTACCCTAGAGTTCAGAGTGGGGAAGGAACCATCATTCTGGCACCAATGATAATCTGCCTGTTGGGGGAGAATGTCCCTGCATACAGCAAGCGCTCATGATGAGTACATACCGTGCTGATGCAGGCAGCCAAGTATGCACAAGCCCAAGTGATATGCCAACTTTGGTGGCTATACGCTGCTGTAGCTTGTGTCAGCCAAAGTTTGTAGTACAGACACGGCCACAATCCCTTTTTTGAAGGTCTGAGCTCTAAAGCACTGACTACTGATAACCCAATTCTGAAATCAGGGCATGAATTAAATAATCCAGTACAGAAAGTGGAGTGCAGTTTGAATTGCAATTGACAGTACTCTAGGAGAGAACACTAACCAGCAGGTATTTTCCGGCTAGTTCCCTACGAAGAGCATCCAGATGTCTTGGTATGGAATATGAATGGCTAACCTGATGGATGTTAAATTATTAGGCTATTGGCCAACAAACCATAGCTCTGATAGTAGAAGGGGGATGCGGTTGTAGAATTTATCTTGGGAGTTTTTTCTGGAAGGATTTGATGATATTCTTAAATTCCTGGGTGAATTGTGGTGTGGGGTCTTCTTTGAGTTCTTTATAGAAGGTGGTGTTGGAGAGTTGTCAATTGGCCTTGTTAACATAGTCATCACGAACCCATCCTAGGGACCTTCTACTTGCTTCCCAAGATGCACAAACACAGGAACCCATGATGACTCATCATATCTGGTCATAGCACTCTTACTGAAGGAATATCATTCAAGACTCACAAAAAAAAAAAAAATCCTCAAACCACTCATCGCACAAAGATTCAACTTCTTCCAGGACACAATTGACTTCCTCCAGAAACAACACAACATTAACAACCTTCCTCAGAATACCATCCAATCTCACCAAGCCCGTCAGGAGAAGCAAGTTTCTCACTAATCAGCACTCACTAACTCAAAACAGCAGCAGAGCCTGCCATAACAACTGATGCAAAACCTGCAGACATAACGCCACTGCTACCATGATCAGTACCCTACTGTCCCCGTCCCCCAAGATACCTTTCAAGATCTATGGGTCCTACACATGCCTACCACAATATGTGGTATACCTCATTCTGTGCACTAAATGCCCCAATAATAACAATGTGGGTAAAACCAGACAATCAATATACTCTCAAATGACATCACACCAGAAAATTATAAAAGACACACAAAAAAAACCCAACCAAAACCAAAAACCCAACTCTGTGGGCAAACACTTTCCACAACATGATCACTCTATATCTGACCTCTCAATCCTCGTCCTCAAAGAAACCTTTACAACCCCTTTAAAAGATGAGCCTGGGAGTTTATATTCCTAATTTTGCTAGGTTTCAGAGTAACAGCCGTGTTAGTCTGTATTCGCAAAAAGAAAAGGAGTATTGTGGCACCTTAGAGACTACCCAATTTATTTGAGCAGAAGCTTTCGTGAGCTACAGCTCACTTCATCGGATGCATACTGTGGAAAATACAGAAGAAGGTATAAAAACATCTTCTGTATTTTCCACAGTATGCATCCGATGAAGTGAGCTGTAGCTCACGAAAGCTTATGCTCAAATAAATTGGTTAGTCTCTAAGGTGCCACAAGTACTCCTTTTCTTTCTTCTAACTTTGCTAGACACTAAAAATCATGATCTTTCTGAAGACACTGAATGTATGGCTTTTTACAGCAATCTGTAACCCACTAACCTCTCCCTCCCTTTTTTGTCCTATGACTGCAGAGGTGTTAAAGGCCACTTGACTTTGAATGCTCACTTACAATATGTGAGAGACAAGGTGGGTGACGTAACTTTTATTGCACCACTTTCTGTTGGCCGGGGAGACAAGCTTTTAAGCTTTCACAGAGCTCTTCTTCAGGTCTTACAATATGTGTTAACTGCCTATGCTGAACAATCTGACAGTCTGAGTGCTTTTCCTAGAAATCCTTTTGTCTCTCTCACCAACAGAAGTTGGTTCAATAAAAGATATTACCTCATCCCCCTTGTCTCTCTAATATCCTGGTACTAACACGCCTACAACAACACTGCAAATAGCTATGACAGTACAGTCAGAATAGGATGTAGGGGCCCCAGAAATCTTTAATCTGCCAGGATTATCTCTAGGTTTATAACAGTGTTGTTACAGTGATGTGAATATGTGTTTGCCAATTATGGAACACAGAATAAACAATGGCCTTCTGCCATTTGATTAAAAATACCATGTTGAGTATTCATTCCACTATGTTGTTCAGAACTTTCATTCATCTCATTTTTGTGTATTTGCTATAGATTCTGGGACTCCTTAGCAAACCTCTTGTGCTTTTGTAACTGTGCTGTGTTGCATTGTAATGTAGATGCCCGGCACTTCTCCTTGAAATCAAAGTGCACCAGTGGGAAGCCTGATCACAAATGCTGAAATCACACTTCAGTTTAATTTGCATCCAGACAGAAGGCATTGAGGTGGTCAATTTTTAAAAGTGCCTAAGGAGAACTCCTGTGTGACTCACTGATTTATTTTGTCCAAACTACATGATAATATTCGGCTGAATGCTGCTCCCACTAAAGTCAGTGTATGCGGGATAGGAACTCTCTTTGGGGATAGCAACATGGAAAAAACATGTTTTAACCAGGTTGAAACACCATGTCTTTGCTCAGCTATACATGAAGGCTAGAATGAATTTTTTGATTTTTTAATTCCAGATATCCATATTGGCTGGCCTTATTATGTTAAACATTAGTTGTCCACAGCCAAATATAAATAGTCTGCACTTAAGCTTGGCTTAGAATACTCATTTTGATAGTGGGGATACTGCCATACTCTATTACTTCAATCTGAAAAAATATGCATGTCTTTGTTCCTGTGTCACAAGACTTCTGGCACATTACTGCTTTGGATCTTTCCCACAAAACCAATTCTGTGACATCAATGCTAGGAATGTCCTGAGGCCTTGATGTCAGAGCTGTAAATGGTTATCTGTTTCCACGCCTACACCGACAGTAGTATATGCTAGAAACAAGCCATAGGCAGTATACTCCTAACAGAAAACACGTGATCAGTTTCGGCCTAGATAGCCACTGGAGAGTCAGTATCATAACTAACAAACCTGAGCGCATCCTAAATCCAGCAAGAGTTTACCTTCATCAGCCGGGAGCAATGCTGAAGTGCTCCTGAGGGCCCACATTGAAATGACTCAGCAGTGTCTGCCAACACCAAGAAGAAAAGGAGTACTTGTGGCACCTTAGAGACTAACCAATTTATTTGAGCATGAGCTTTCGTGAGCTACAGCTCACTTCATCGGATGCTGTAGCTCACGAAAGCTCATGCTCAAATAAATTGGTTAGTCTCTAAGGTGCCACAAGTACTCCTTTTCTTTTTGCGAATACAGACTAACACGGCTGTTACTCTGAAACCTGCCAACACCAAGGTTTAACTCAGGGGTCAGCAACCTTTCAGACCAGCAGGACAGTGGGGTGGGAGGAGGTATTGTTTCATATTCTCTGTGTATATATAAAGTCTGCTGCAGTTTCCACGGTATGCATCCGATGAAGTGAGCTGTAGCTCACGAAAGCTCATGCTCAAATAAATTGGTTAGTCTCTAAGGTGCCACAAGTACTCCTTTTCTTTCAGAAGTGGTGTGCTGAGTGTTCATTTATTCACTCTAATTTAAGGTTTTGCGTGCCAGTAATACATTGTAACATTTTTAGAAGGTCTCTTTCTATAAGTCTATAATATATAACTGAACTATTGTTGTATGTAAAGTAAATAAGGTTTTTAAAATGTTTAAGAAGCTTCATTTAAAATTAAATGAAAATGCAGAGCCCCTCGGACCGGTGGCCAGGACCCGGGCAATGTGAGTCCTGCTGAAAATCAGCTCGTGTGCTGCCTTTAGCATGCGTGCCATAGGTTGTCTACCCCTGGTTTAACTTAATGCCAAGTAAAGGAAATGTCTGCATCATGGTAAGACAGCCGCAGGGTTCGCTTTACTAATAACTGTGCAGTGCACTTACACGGCACTTTAGCCGCAGATATCAAAGCAGTTTCAAAGGTGGATAAGCATCATTATCTTCATTTTACGGAAGGGGTAAGAACAAAGAGCTTAATGGCCTGATTTATGGGAGCTGAGCGTGCTCAATACTTCTGAAAATCAGGCCTAAGCAACTTGGCCAAGGTCACACAGCAAGTCAGTGACTCCGTCACACAGTGACGGACTCTCCACTGTGTGGGTGATTTTGGTTGATGCCCACAGAATAATGTCTCCATTGGTATGTGACAATGCTGGTGATCTGTCTAGTCAGGATACTTGCAGAGGGTTTGTCTCACCGGTGGTCGCAAAGGACTTTAAATCTCCCATGACCTGAGCATAGGATGAATACTCTACCTGTCCTAGAACAGCACTTTGGTCTCCATGATTTGGGCACCAACTCTATTGGCGAAGGCCATTGGTCTCACGTGGCTTCGCTCGTGAGTTCACTGTGTTCAACCGGATGGCCCAGTCCCCAGGCAGTGACAAGAACGCACTGCGCAGACATATCAGATTTCATTAATCCTCAGCACAAACAAAACCTATAAGTACTACTGCAGTAGCACAAATCATCCTAGCAGCAATCTCAGCTAAAGAACATCATGCAAATATTACTGGATGTGTCTGAAACAAACAAAATGCAATGAGTTCAAACTGGAACTGACTTTTATGAATTCGTCATACATGGAAAAAGCCACAGAAACTCTGGTAAGATCATTATAATGTAAGAGGTGACAATGGTAAATCACAGATAGAACAGTAATAATTTTTGAATGCATTATGTGTACCATTGCTCAATGAATAATTATGCCAGAGAAAAGCACTATGTTTCTGTTCAAGTTTAATCTTTTACAGCTATGAGGCTGGTACTGAAGATAAGACATTCACTTGATTGGTATTATAATTTGATTTAGTTCAGAAAATATGCCTGCAGTATCTTCTTTCTCAGTAATTGTGAATTTGTGCAAGGGGAAAATCTATTAGTTGTGTGTCTATTCCTACCAACTTGGCTTATTCAGTTTTAAACTCCAAAAGCATACTGAAGTCTCCAATCTATTATTTTTAAAAAGTATGTTTGTTTCATGCACTTTGCCAACTCTTCTTCTCTTGCTACTTAATTTGTCTCCTCCCACTTTTGCCTTTGTGTTTTTCTTCATCTTTCCCCCTGTGCCTAGAATGATCTTACTCTGTCTTCAAATCCCTCCTTAAAACCAACCCACTGCTTTCAGCTAGCTCTCCAGTCGACTCCTACACTAGTGTGATCTATTTAATTTTCTCATGATCAAATCTAAAAATCTGTTCTTTCAAGCTTTATACACATTTATTTGCATCTTATTTTCTGTTAGTGTTGTCCCTCCATCCCGTCCCTTATGGCACTATCTAAATATTTAGATAAAAATAATAAAGACTTTAAATGGAAAATCAATGTGGCCTTGGCAGATGCTGAAAATTCTATGCAAGAAATTCTGGACCAATGTGAGAGATTCAAGAGCAGTATTTCACGGGGAACAGATGTCTTTCATTGAAGGATTCTGAAGCAAATGAAGTATGAGACAGCAGAGTCACTGACAAGTATGTGCAATATATCCTTACAACAGAACATTTTAAAAACCTTTCTCTGAAGCACTGGCCACTGGCAGAAGTAGGATGCAGGGCTTGACAGAGCAATAGTCTGATTCTTTATGGCAAATCCTAAGAGGAAAAACTGAAAAGCGTTGTTAGCAGATGACCAGATTTTGAAAAGTAAGACTTGCTATGAGATTAAGGAAAGTGCAAGTAATGAAAGCAAGAAATGTTAATAACTTGAAACTGCTGAGAATTATCCATTGCGAGCAAACACAACTAACTGGAGAAAAGAGTAAACCTGCCCAGCCAAAATCTTCCCCTATGACGTCCCACAAATAAGAGAGGAACTGGTAGTGGGACAGAGCTGTCACTATAGGGATGTGGATTAGATGGGGGAGGGTTCCATATTCTGCCTTGGGCCTGGTTCTCTATTGCCTTTCCCTTTGTGTAGTCATTTATGCCCATACAAAGTGGGGATAAAATGCTACTAGTGATTTGATCGTGTTGTACAGCCACTGTGCACAGGTGTAAATGACAACAAATAGTGCAAGGCAATGGAGAGCCAGGCCCAGGGAAGAATACAGACAAGAAAAGCTGGGCATAAACTGAATCTCCAGGCCAGACACTGATGTGAAAAAAGCTATTGTCACAAGATCTAAGGAAAAGCGTCTGGTTATAATTAGTACCCTGCACATTGCTAGCTGTGCTTGCTACTGAATATTTTTCTCATCAAAGATCTTCCAAAAAACCTACAGACTCCTATCAGGAGCCAGGGTAAAGAACAACGAGTAAATCACGAAAGAAAGCAACTTGCTGTGTCTCAAACTAGACGAGTCTGGAGAGAATCAGACTGGATAAGAACAACTTATATGGGGGGATTTGGACAAGAAAAATCCTGCCCAGAGGGGGCCATGTCACTACTTGCTAGTTCACAGACACTTGACCCAGTGAAGTGCTTGTGAGGCAGCTGGGTCTGCTGGGGTTACTGAGGATGAATTGAGTGGTTTTGCAAGGGACAATGTGAGGCCTGGGGCTTCCTCTTTATTAAAAGAAGAAGTGAATACTCGGGTGAAACTCAGAAGGAAGTACCTGGCTCTTCTATTGGTTTTGTTGAAGCTATACTTACAACAACGGGAGGGAAGGTGTGAAGGAGGGCTGACCCTAAGGGTAGATCAGGAAGAGTACTGGTGACAGAAACCTGTGTGTGTCAAGAGAATGGGTTCGTTGGATATTTATAGTTACATTCTAAAGGGTTCTATTTTACAATTTTATATTTATTATTAGTGTGATTGAAATGTCTCTGTATATGAGTAGTATATTTGAATAAAAATTATTGCTCTGTGTAGGAGATGGCTAAAACACATCATTACAGAATTGCCCCTTACATAAGTGAAAAGTCAGAACTGAAAAGTTAAAGCTTTTGAGTACTTCTTTTGGGAGGGATCTAATTCATATAGCTTTAAATATCCTGTATTTACTGCTTTTCAGGGATGCTATATAATACACTCATCTCCAGCAGAGAAGCCTGCAACAAAGGAACAAGTATTAGTATTATCTCAATAAAAAACAGTTTGGTTTGGATGAAAGTGAGGGCCTGAGTGAACTCTAGGCATGTGATCTAGAGCTGAATGGTCAAACAGAAGTAAGTTAATAAACAAACCAAACTACATAAAGTAACTTAGCTCTTGGTGAGATGTAGGGAAAATAAAAAGCCACTCAGCTGATCCTACTTAGAACTGGCAAAAATCCTGATAAACTCCATGCTGCAGACAGAGAAATGACGCGCACACGAGCAGATTTTAATTTTTTTCTGTTTATAGAAAAAATATCTGTTGACAGTATATCAATGTAAGTAGCTTAAAAGCAAAAAAGGGTGAGCTGGAATGCCCACCATTGAGAGATACTTGTGGCACCTTAGAGACTAACCAATTTATTTGAGCATAAGCTTTCGTGAGCTACAGCTCACTTATGCTCAAATAAATTGGTTAGTCTCTAAGGTGCCACAAGTACTCCTTTTCTTTTTTGTGAATACAGACTAACACGGCTGTTACTCTGAAACCTGTCATTGAGAGATAGTTTGACACTGAGAGCAGATATAACTTGTGGTCATTAAAAAAGGCCACTGTAATTTGGGGCTGCTTACATACAAACATCAAATCACATCTCCACTTCTCCCTCTGCATATGGCTCTGGTGCTATCACACCTGCAATACTGAGTTCAGTTCTAGACACTTCATTATCAGAGAGAAATTGCTAAATTTGAGGGAGTTCAGAGAAAAGCACAGCAAATTATTAGGCAGTTGGAGGAGATGATTTATAAGGAAAGATTTAAATGTCTAAATGTAGAGAGCTTTTTTTTCTAAGTGAAAACTGAAAGGGGACATAGTGGTCAACAAATAATTGAAAGGTATAAACACCAGGATGGGAGAATATTTATGATGGTACAAGGACCATGAGTAATAATGGGATGAAATGAAGAAAGATAAATTATGTGTTGAGTATTGGGAGAAACTTCCTTACAAATAGATAGTTTAGATGGTGGAATGGTTGTCTAAGACACATTGTGGAAGCCTGACATTTTGAATATTATAAATTAGACACAATAAAACTCTAGAAAATACAGTGTAGGAAGCAGTCCTGCAAGGGTAAAGAGGGGGGCATATCACTACTGGATAATGGGTCCTTCAGTAGGTATTTTAATCTCTAATGTCTTTGAACCTCAGATTCCATCATCCAAAGTGGGTGAACCGAACAATTGACCTTCCTAAGATTTTTCAGCTATCATGTAATACTAAAACAAGGGGATTAAGGAAATGGGGTGAAAACCAGACTAAACTCATTCCTGGAACACGTCAGAATGACTATAAGCCTCACTGCCTTCACAGCAAAATATAAAACACTTCTTTATTCTCACTCTTCAGCAATAACAGTGCATGTAAACAAACCAAAAAATTCCCTCCTCCTAGATTCTATAGGCCAGATCCTCTGCTTTTGCAAATTGACATAACTATGTTGAAGTCAGTGGAGCTAAGTGATTAAAACGGGGTTAGGATCTGTTGCTATGCAGTGTTGCCAATCCCAAGCATTCAAAAATAATGAGTCAGGCTAAAAAAAAAAAAGTGAAATCCTGGCCCATTGAAGTCAATAGGAGTTTAAACAATCACTTCAATGGAGCCAAGATTTCATCCCATATGACTGCCTTAGAAAAATCATGAGATTTTTAAAATAGTACCATTTTTTATCCTTTTTATTTGCCTTCTGGTTTTTGAGCCTTTGGGGTTCACATGTTCAAGCTTGTCACCTCAACCATAAGGAATAAAAATGTATTTTTTTATATATTTGAATGAAAGATGAGCCTTTTACACAATCACAGGAATATAGGAACTGGGACTTTATGACAAAACAAAAAATTGTCTCATAAAATTTGTAAGGCATTCAAACAATACAGTGATGGGCATACTATAAAACCCTAGACAAGAAAGAGAAGTTAAATAAAAATGTAGGTTAAAATCAAATGTATCAATAAACCTTAATTGTCATTTATGATCAGTGCAATCCCACAGAGGGCATATCACCATTTTTAAATGCAGTCTTTTTCAGGTGTACATGAGTACACTATTATTCTACTATGATTGCAACCTCATAATTAATGTTGTTTCTAAATTTGTACACAAGAATTTTTGCTAGCATCCTACCTAAATTTAATTTGGATAACTACATTCTACTGGCATACAGTAAATTCCTCTTTTTTCCCATATGGATATGATATTCTTGCCTTCTTTTCTTATGCTGTTGCTTAACAACTGCTACAAACTGCCACCCTACAGATGAAGTGAGCTGTAGCTCACGAAAGCTTAACTCAAATAAATTTGTTAGTCTCTAAGGTGCCACAAGTACTCCTTTTCTTTTTGCGAATACAGACTAACACGGCTGCTACTCTGAAACCTATCTTTCAATGTTGACCTTAGTAATTCCTATATACTGTGCCACAAAGTGGGTGAGGTAATATCTTTTACTGGACCAACGTCTGTTGGTGAAAGACAGAAACTGTAGAGCTACTATTGAGGCCCAGTCTACACTACAGTTAGGTTGATGTAAGGCAGCTTACGTTGACCTACTTGTGTCAGTGTCTACACTACAGCCTTGCTCCCACCTATGTTAGTGCTCTATTACACCAACATAATAACGCTGCCTCAACGAGAGGCGTAGAGCTTATGTTGGTGTAGACACTGCATTACTTACATCTGCTGTTAGCTGTCATAGATCATAGAATATCAGGGTTGGAAGGGACCTCAGAAGGTCATCTAGTCCAACCCCCTGCTCAAAGCAGGGCCAATCCCCAATTTTTGCCCCAGATCTCAAATGGCCCCCTCAAGGATTGAACTCACAACCCTGGGTTTAGCAGGCCGATGCTCAACCCACTGAGCTATCCCTCCCCCTAAAACAACTGTCATACAGAATGGCCCCCTCAAGGATTGAACTCAAAACCCTGGGTTTAGCAGGCCAATGCTCAACCCACTGAGCTATCCCTCCCCCTCATTCTTGTCAATTTCATGGCTCCCTGCTAGAGCCCTGAAATTGACAAGAAAGACTGGTAGGCTACCTGCTGTGAACCCTAGGCCTGGCTCACAGCTCAGACTGTCACCCTGGGGACGGTGGGGGCTCCAGCTACAGCCCAGCTCTCCTTCAGGTTCCCGGCTCCCCCCTCCCAGCTGGGCTGCTGCCTGAGCTCCCTGCTAGGAGCCTGGCTGCCCCCAGTGGCTCCTGGTTCCCTGCTCCCTGCTGGGAGCCCTATAGCTGCCCAGGCTCCCAGCGGGAGTGGGGAACCAAGAGCCCAGGTGGCAGCTGGGCTCCTGAAGGGGAGTGGGGAGCCCGGGTGGTAGCGGGGAGCTGGCGGGCAGTCCAGTTCCCACCAGGGAGCTCCGCAGTGAGCTGAGAGCCCCGGCGGTAGCTGGTCTCCCAGTAGGGAGCAGAGCTGAGAGCCTAGACTGGGCTCCCAGCTGGGAGTGGAGCTGAGAGCCTGGGCAGCTTCTGGGCTCCCAGTGGGGAGCTCTGTGCGGAGCTGAGAACCCAGGCTCTCAGCCCCCAAAACTGCTCAAGTCGGTGGAAGCGCTCCTAGTGAGGACGCACACCACCGACAGAAGGAGGGCAGTGTGGATATGAAAACAGCAGTAATTACTGCAGTGGCTGTAAATTGACCTAATATAGGTCGACTTAAGTTGGTAGTATAGACATGCCTGCAGAGCTCTTCTTCAGGTCGGGGAGAGGTAGTCAGAGTGTCACAGCTAAATAGAAGGTGGAAAGATTGTTTAGCATGAGGAGTTAACACATATTGTAAGAGACCATTCAAAGTCAAGTGGCCTTTAACACCTCTGCAATCATAGGGCAAAAACGGGGGGGGGTGGGGTAGTGGGTCACAGATTGCTGTAAAAAGCCAATAATTCAGTATCTTTATTAAGACCATGATTTTTAGTGTTTAGCAAAGTTATGAATATAAGCTCCTAGGCTCATCTTTTGAAGGTGTTGTGCTGTTTTCCTTTGAGGACAAGGACTGAGAGAAGTGATTGTGTTGTAAAGTGTTTGCCCACAGGTGATATGGGTTTTTTTGTCCTTTATGAAAAGGAGTACTTGTGGCACCTTAGAGACTAACCAATTTATTTGAGCATAAGCTTCTGTGAGCTACAGCTCACTTCATCAGATGCATACTGTGGAAACTGCAGAAGACATTATATACACAGAGACCATGAAACAATACCTCCTCCCACCCCACTCTCCTGCTGGTAATAGCTTATCTAAAGTGATCACTCTCCTTACAATGTGTACGATAATCAAGTGGGGCCATTTCCAGCACAAATCCAGGTTTTCTCACCCTCCCCCCCCCCACAGAAACTCACTCTCCTGCTGGTAATAGCCCATTCAAAGTGACCACTCTCTTTACAATGTGTATGATAATCAAGGTGGGCCATTTCCAGCACAAATCCAGGTTTTCTCATCCCCCCCCCCTTTTTTTTTTCCAAAAACCACACACACAAACTCACTCTCCTGCTGGTAATAGCTTATCCAAAGTGACCACTCTCCTTACAATGTGTATGAAAATCAAGGTGGGCCATTTCCAGCACAAATCCACTATGGATGTAGAAGCCCTATGAGAGCCGACACAGCTTCTGCCTCTCGCAGGGGTGGTTTTATTATGCTGATGGGCAAGCTCTCTCTGGTCTGCACAGAGCAGGCGTTCTCAACATGCGGCCAGCGGGTCGCTTGCGGCCCAATCAGCACAGAGCTGTGGCCCACGAGACATCCTCAGGGCCACAGAGATAGTATTGTATGTGGCCCACAATAGTAAATTGGTTCAGAACCACTGGCATGGAGTGTCTTCCCCAGATGTGCTACGGCGGTGCAGCTGTACAAGTAGAAATTTTAAGGCTATGGCTACACGGGCAATTGAATGACAGAACTTTTGTCTTTCAGAGGGGTTTAAACCTCCTGCCGACAACACAAACACTGCTCCTTGGGGGTGGAAGTTTTTGTTGGAAGGAGTGAAGACAAACAAAGCGGCTACACTGCGCATTTTTAGCAGCACGGTTGTAGTGACGCAGCCCTGTCGCTAAAAGCTGTGTAGTGTAGACGTACCTCAGTGTACACCAGGCCTTTGGCTCCAAAATCAGTGAGCTGCTTTTTAAAACGTTGCCAAAGGTCTCAATGGGCTGAATGGGACAGCTGGCACCTCTGGAGCTGAGCGCACACCCCACGCTGCATTGGCTGCGGAGCTTACGGGATTGTTTTCCCTCCCAGGAGAGCCTGCCATAGGCTTTTTCTAAAACGAAAGCTGAGACTGTGGAGCACAACCGGGCAGCCAGAGGTGAGCTCCAGGACTAGGCCGTGAACTGGGCCGTGAGTCTAAACAAACCGTGCTCCGCCTTCACCTCTCCACGGCCTGCTCTGGAGTCCTGCTGGGAGAGACCGCAGCTCCTTGGGGGGGGGCTCACGTTGTCAACCGTGACCTGCGCAGAGACCTGCGCGCCGCGCCGCGCTGCAATACGGCAGCCTTGGGCTGGGGGGAGGGGGCCGAGTGTGCCGGGGCGGGAGGCTCCCCGGTACCCGCCCCTCACTGCCGTGCCGTGATTTAAATGTCCCGCTGTGCCCGCCCCTTCCCCTCGCTCTGACTGGCTGCGGCAGCAGGGCGGACGCTCAGCCCGGCCGGCGCTTGCTCCCCCCCCGCCCCAGCTCCGCTGACAGCGGCTGGGGGCATTGCACGCATTGCCACCGCCTGGGCGCTCGCTGCTGGCGGCGCGAGCCCTTCGCTGCGCTCTCGTGCCCGGCGGGGTCCTGCAGGAGCGCGAGCCGCGGCCCGAGAGAGGCCGGGAGCGGCGCGAGCCGCGGTTGCTGCGCGCCGCCCCCGCCCCCAGGCGCCGCCTCAAGGACCCGCGCGAGACCCTGCCGCTGGGGATGGAGACGCCGCTGCTGTGACCAGCCGCGGGAGCGCGAGATCCCGGCCCGGCCCCCGCGCGCCGGGGCTAGCGCAGAGCAGCAGCAGCAGGGATGAGCGGGAGCGCTGCCCCCGGGGCCGGCTCGGCGCCTTGCCGCTTCGCTCACTACTTCGTGCTGTGCGGGACCGACGCGGACAGCGGGCTGGAGCCCGACGAACTGGCCGGTAAGCCAGCGGGGGTGGGCGCTGCGCCGCAGCGGGCAGGGGCCGCCGGGTGGTTCCCGGGCTGCATTTCATTGCCCCTTCATGCCTGCTGCAGCCTTCTTCTGCCGTGTCCTCCCAGGCTGCGCCCTGGAGCCCCTTTCTCTGCAGCTCCCCCCCCCTTCCCCCCCCCCCCCCGGATGGCGGTAGCGTGTGTTTGCCCGCACTGTCATTGCGATGTGTTCTCCGCTCCGCAGCGTTAGCAGGCGGGAGTGCGTCGGGGGGGGGGCAACTGGGCGGGTGCGTTTGCGCGCTAACAGGTTAAGAGCGGCTATTAATATCCCGGCGAGAGCAGCGCACCCAGGGGATGCTGGTCCCGCGGGGCTGCCTGCCTGTGTCTGTGCACAAACCCCTACAGCAGGCCGGGGCACTCTCTGCCCTGCACCTCGAGGTGCACAGGCTGTGCGGCGTCTTCACTGCGTTCCTCGTCCGCTCCCGGGGAGTCGCTCGCAAGGGATTTGCCTAATAATCTGGGGGGAGGCTGCTTCTGAACTCAGATTTGGTAATGTCTCCTTGTATTGCTAGAACGCTCCCCACCCACCCAAGAAGCCTGAGTTCCAGCCACTAATTGCAGCACAAGAAACCCACTGGATGCAAAGCACGATTGCATTCACCCTTCTCTGAAAAGGCTTCTGGCTTCCCTCTGCCCACCGCCCCACTTTCAGTGGCAGTGCTTTATAGAAACCTGCTGCAGTGGCTAGGACTGGTTATGTCAGTGGGAGTAAGCAGATCACATTTAGATGTGCTGCTGTAATCTTATTACTGCTTGGACTTTATCCTTTAAGTTTAGCTGCATTTGCCTCATGCTTCAGAGGTTGCTGTGAAGATGTAATCAGTCAGAAACGTGTGCATTTCATGGTAACTTGGGCTCAAAGAGCAGGAAAAGCTACCTTTGGACCTTCTGGCACTATGAAACATCTGTTTCTGTCCCTGCCGCGGTTCTCCCTCTTGAAGGTTTGGGTTTTTCCACCATTAGTAGAAAATCAAAGTAAATTGTTTTGGAGGGTGTGAAGCACACTTGTATTTCACTGCAGGTCTGAGTTAGGAGGGGGTAAGAGAGGTAACTGTTGGAGGGGGTGTAACTCATGTAGAGGGATACAGGGAAAACTAAGAGGCCTTCTCCATGGTGGTGAACCAAGAATCTTGGGCTGCAGTTGTATTTTAAGTCCTCCAATGCATTCAGCTTCAAACAGAAAAGGAAACCTGTTTAAGAGGGTACTGTTAATTTACCTCAGTCCTCCTGTATCAAAAAGTTTTTCCTCTTCTCTCCTCCCCCTTTTCTTTTTTGGGGGAATGGGGGTGAGAAAGTGATTAAAAGTGTCTTTTTAAAAAGACACAACTTGTCCAGCCAGCGTGGAGGTGGTAAAATTGTATTAGAAACTGGTTTATGTGGAACCACTTTATATACTGTTTCCATACTCAATTTGACGGCCAGTGCAGAAATGATTAAAATGGGCTGTTTATCCATGAATCTTACTGATGAAAATCAAAAAGTCTGCATTTATTCACTGCTGGTCTGTATGTTTATAATGTACTGTGGCTGTGCTTCACCCAGTGTGGTGGGACTCCCTTAGGTGGATACTGCAAAAAGAGAATGTTTCAAATATAAAAATAACTGAATGTTCTATCAAATGTGACACCATCCCCCCTCCCATTTCCAATTTAAGTCAGGAATAAAAGAAAAAATCTAAGGGGATTGGAAATGTTGAATGGAGTAATAAAATGTTGGAGGGAGAGGGGGTTTGAAAGACTGGGTGCAATAAAGAATACTTTAATTACTCTGGCAGGATGTTCCCCACATTTTTCATAGAATCCAGGAGGGAATATCCCAGTGTAAAAGTGACAACATTTACTGCACATTTATAGAGACCCAAATTTTGACTTTCTGAAATAACTTTTGGAGATGAGGTTACTCATACTTGTTCTTAGCATTGAGTTGAATATCTTGGGAAGTTAATAGAAAATCCATGCAACTGTATTTCAGGATTGTACATTCAAATAAAGGCAGGTGAAGTTTAGGGAACAAATAATAAGAAAGAAAGTTATTAAAAATTGAATTTTAACTTTAAAAAAATACCAAAACATTAAACCAGCCACAGCTTTGTGTGAGGTTTAATTGCACATAGTCAAGAAATTCCACACTAGACCCCTAATTCTGCAAACCGTTATGCACATGTATAATTTGACTACTCTCATGAATAGTCCCCATTGCTGTCAATAGGACTATGTATTTGAGTAAAGTTACACATGTATGTAAACTTTTACAGGATCAGGGAGTAAGGTTGCTGTGGGAGGCTTATATCTGCCTGAAGGTAAGCGTGTGCTGCATATGGATTTTCATTATATCACAGATCTTGACATACTGGACAATAATAGAAAGAACTTCATTTTCTGAATTTTTTTAGTGAGACAATACAATTTGAATTTCATTCTCTTGATTAATGTATTTTAGACTAAGGTTCAAAATAATTGCATCTGTCCCTTTGTATTAATGTAAATTGTGTAATCACATAATGAAAGACCCTGTGTGCTGTGCACTAGGCGAATAGCTAAGGTAATGCTGGGACTGTTAATTTAGAATTTCTTGGTTTAAAGTTGAGACTTTAATTGCACACCTTTTGAACTTTTTGCTTTTATTGTGTAGCATTGCTGTCATTTGCACATCTAAATTCTGCTTGTTTCAGTAGAAAACTCCTGGTTTATGTGGCATCTCACCACTGAAGGTGAACCGTGTACTAAATCTCTGAGTTGCATAATATGACCTTTTAAGGTTTTAACATTTGTCATTTCTTATTCCTATTTCTGAAAATAACTTGCTAGCCAACACTGTCTTTGGAAGAGTTTATCACCACCTCAGGTAGGAATTAGCTGACTTACTATGTGAAACCGCTTAAGTAGAAATTGTAAGACAAAATGAGGACTGTTCGTGGGTGAATATAAATAACATACTGTACTTCTTTGAGGTTTCAGTTCATGTGTTAATTTAGTGTCTTCAGTTCACCAGTTCTAACACCACTAGTCAGACTTTTTTTTTTTTTTTTTTTTCAATAGGAAGAATTGGCATTGTCAGGTCAAGGACAAGATAAATATTTGAAACAAATATTTTAATACATCCCCTATGAGTTCTTCAGGAATATAGTTGAAAACCTGAACTCATAGGGGATGTATTAAAATATTTGTTTACAAATAAATGACTTGAAAACACTTTAAAAAATACTGTCTTTACCTCTTTTGATAAAACAGGCATTAGAATAACTCCAGTTTTAAAGTAGTCCAATTCCAACAATATTGCTTGAGTAGGTGCATTACTGGTACATTGCTGTTTAACTTAGTAACAAAATGTGTAATCATGAAAGTAATATACTTTAACTCAATAATTATGTTTACAGTAACACTGTAAAAACATCCAAGGACTCCTTTGCCCCCCACCCCTGGCATACCATACTAAACAAAATTGTATGGCTAAGCAATAGATGTGTTGCTTATTGTGCCAAACTTGTTTGTCTCACTGTTACCTTGACCTTCCTCTGCTTACTTGTTGCATCCACCTGTTTTCTCTTGTCATGTGCTTTGACTGTAAGTTCTTTGGTGTAGTGACTGTCTAGTACATCTGTGCATAGCGCCTAGCACAGTGTGTCCCAGATCCTCAGGACCTCTGAGTGCTGCAGCAATACAAAAAATGCTCTTATGTAAACTGATCGAGGTTCTTATTGGACCCTTTGCATCTATTATAAAGGTGTAATGAGAGCACAGTAGTAGGGATAATGTATCTTATTGCATTAAAATGTAAATTACTCTTCACATTTTTAATTAGATTTATGATATTGGAAAAATATTGCAAAGCCAGCAGCGTGGACATTAGTTTGATTATGGTCTGGGCAATGGTAATGGCTTCTTCCTTGGGTATGATTTAATGGCAAGTGAAGTGGCTTGTTGACTATTGTATGATGGAGATAGAGGGGCCTGAATAGCAACTTACTTTCTTCCTTGTTCATACAACATAAAATATGTGTGGACTGGCCTGGGGCTTTGAAGCAGTTAAAGAGAGAAATATATTCATCTCTATATGTATAGATTGTCATCTTCTGTGTGTATGTTTAAAAATTTTTTAAAAAATTAAATACTGGCGTAATGGGATTATGTAGCTTTGATCGGGTTCCTGTCTCTTTGTTAAGGACTGCAATAAACCATAGGCTTCCAGGAGAAGGACAGTTACTCTAGTGACAGGAAAACTGTCCCCCAATCCAGCAAAGTAATTAAGCACATACTTAACTTTAAGTATGTAAATCCCGTTGAAGTCACTATTCACATGCTGTTAAGCACATCTGTAAGTGCCTTGCTGAACTGTAGCCTTAATAGAATTGAGTTATAGTTGAGAACTCAAAATATGTCAGAAATTGGAAGAGGTTAGCTCTCCTGCTATGTCAGTAGTACTGTATTTTTTTCCCCCCGAACGACTTTTGAACGGAATTTAGAACAATTCCCCCCTCCCCATGAGACTCAATTGGGATCAGCAGTGAACCGCAGACACTTCACTAAGTCATGGGGCTTACAGACTAGTTGCCAAATGAGTCAGCATTCCAACATCATCTGGAATTACATGACCTATGTGTTCCCTTTAACTAGGGATAGCCTTTGTAGTATACATTGCCTGCATTTAAACCTAAATTGGTCTTGTGTGTGTGAATTACTTGTTGCTTAATTTTGTGGAGACAACCTAGTGACTTATTTTGTAAACAAGTGTTTATAAACAAGCTGTCTCGTAAATTAAATTTGCCATCGCAATGCAACAATGTCTTATTTTGCTTAGTTCCTCTCTGCTCTCTTTAGTATTAGTTCAGTTTGAGTGCTTCTTTATCAAATAGGAAATGGATCCAATGCCATAATATCCAATTAATATTTTTTATCATAAGGGTAATTCTTTGGCAGTTGAACTTACTGAAAATGTGTCTCTAATTACCTGGCCTTCAATGTGTTGAATACTGGAGGTGTTGCAATGTAGTATATATGTGGTTTCAAGCCAAGAAGCTACTTGGCACTAGTACAAAACTGGTTTTGAGGCTGGAAGAAAATCTCCTCGTATTCAGAGTTTCAGAGCTAAATACAAGATTAAAGAGAGAGTTTTAGCATAACACTGTTACTTCAATCTTGTATTTAGCTTTGACACTCAGAGTACCTTTTCCAGAGCTGAAGAAGAGCTTCTCGCTGAAGAAGAGCAAGACAAGCTCAAAAGCTTGTCTCTCTCATTAACAGAAGTTGGTCCAATATGAGATATTAGCCCATCCACCTTGTCTCTCAAGTATCACAATAAAACTTCAGAAAGGTTCCATTGTAAGCAAAAGAGTAGATTGTAAATAGGCCTGTCAAGCGATTTAAAAAATAAAATAATCATGCAATTAAAAAAATTAATTGCAGTTAATTGTGCTCTTAAATGGTATTCTATTATTGTTTAAATATTTTTGGATGTTTTCTACCTTTTCAAACATGTTTTCAATTACAACACAGAATACAAAAAGTGTACAGTGCTCACTTTATATTTTTGATTACAAATATTTGCACTATTAAAACAAAAGAAAGTATTTTTCAATTCACCTCCTACAAGTATTGTAGTGCAATCTCTTTACTGTGAAAGTGCAACTTACAAATGTGTGTGTGTGTGTGTGTGTGTATATATATATATTTTTTTGTTACATAACTGAAATCAAAAACAAAACTGTGAAACTTTAGAGCCTACAAGTCCATTCAGTCCTACTTCAGCCAATCGCTCAGATAAACAAGTTTGGTTACAATTTTCAGGAGATAATGCTGCCCTCTTCTTGTTTACAATATCACCTGAAAGTGAGAACAGGAGTGTGCATGGTACCATTGGAGCCGGCATGGTAAGATATTTACATGCCAGATGCACTAAGATTCATATGGGGGGGAGGGATAGCTCAGTGGTTTGAGCATTGGCTTGCTAAACCCAGGGTTGTGAGTTCAACCTTTGAGGGGGCCATTTAGGGATCTGGGGCAAAAATGGGGGATTGGTCCTGCTTTGAGCAGGGGGTTGGACTAGATGACCTCCTGAGGTCCCTTCCAACCCTGATATTCTATGATTCTATGTCCCATCATGCTTCAACCACCATTCCAGGGGACATGCTTCCATGCTGATGACAGGTTCTGCTCGATAACTATCCAAAGAAGTGCAGACCTTCACATGTTTATTTTCATCATCTGAGTCAGATGCCACCAGCAGAAGGTTGATTTTTTTTTTCTTTTCTTTTTTGGTGGTTCAGGTTCTGTTGATTCTGCATCATAGAGTTGCTCTTTTAAGACTTCTGAAAGCATGTGCCACACCTCGTCCCTCTCAGATTTTGGACGATCCTTCAGATTCTTAAACCTTGGGTTGAGTGCTGTAGTTACTTTTAGAAATCTCACATTGGTACCTTCTTGTTGTTTTGTTAAATCTGCTGTGAAAGTGTTCTTAAAACGAACAACATGTGCTATAACATGAAATGTATGCAGAACAGGACACCCAATTCTCCCCCAAGGAGTTCAGTCACAAATTTAAGTAACGCATTACTTTTTTAACGAGCATCATCAGTATGGAAGCATGTCCTCTGGAATGGTGGCCAAAGCTTGAAGGGGCATATGAATATTTAGTATATCTGGCATGTAAATACCTTGCAACACCAGCTCCAAAAGTGCTATGCAAACACCTGTTCTCACTTTCAGGTGACATTGTAAATAAGAAGCAGGCAGCAGTATCTCCCATAAATGTAAACAAACTTGTTTGTCTTAGCGATTGGCTGAAATAGGACTGAGTGGACTTGTAGGCTCTAAAGCAGGGGTGGCCAACCTATGGCTCTAGAGCCACATGTGGCTCTTCAGAAGTTAATATGCAGTTCCTTGTATAGGCACCGACTCCGGGGCCGGAGCTGCGGGTGTCAACTTTCCAATGTACCGGGGTGCTCACTGCTCAAGCCCTGGCTCTGCCACAGGCCCGGCCCTGCCTCCATCCCTTCCCGCCCTCTCCCCTGAGCCTGTTGTTCCCCTCACTCCTCACCCTACCCCCCAGAGCCTCCTGCATGCCACAGAACAGCTGATCGGGAGGTGCGGGGAAGGAGGAGGTGGTGCTGATCGGCGGGGCAGCCAATGGGTGGGAGGTGCTGGGAGCAGGGGGGTGGAGCTGATGCTGGGTTGCTGACGTATTACTGTGGCTCTTTGGCAATGTACATTGGTAAATTCTGGCTACTTCTCAGGCTCAGGTTGGCCATCCCTGCTCTGAAGTTTTACATCTGTTTTGTTTTTGAATGTGGTTATGTAACATATATTTATAAGTTGCACTTTCACAATAAAGAGATTTCACTGCAGTACTTGTATGAGGTGAATTGAAAAATACTATTTATAATTTTTACAGGGCAAATATTTGTAATAAAAAATAATATAAAGTGAGCACTGTATACTTCGTATTCTGGGTTGTAATAGAAATCAATATATTTGAAAATGTAGAAAAAATCCAAAATATTTAATTTCAATGGTATTCTATTGTTTAACAGTGTGATTAATTGTGATTAATTTTTTTGAGTTAATCACGTGAGTTAACTGTGATTAATCGACAGCCCTAATTATAAGGTGAGATATTTTAGTAAGGAAACTGCCTCAATGTCTTGTAGGAATAGATGTTCGATAAACAAATGGAAAATCTTCCTTTACTCTGTGGGTTGTAAATTGAGTAGAGGGCCATTAAAATTCTCACTTAGTTTCCCAGTTTAGACACAGCCTTACTGGCCCTACTATAACATAATTTCACCATTACAGTTATGTTGGTATAATTCCTCATGTGGACCCCCACGTTCAGAATAATAGTGGCCTTCTTTCAGTTTGGTTTGTTGAAGTATAATGATGATGATGCTGGTTAACTTCTTTGTGTAGACAAGACCATAACAAGGGATCTTGTCAGAGTTGCAGTTCCTGTTCCTGAATTTTTTTTTCTTGTTAGAATTGTAAATGAACACACAGTCCAAAGGCTTTCTTAATTCCAACTCTTTTTTTTTCTTTCTTAAAATAAAGATGCAGAGTCTGGGCCTTTGTAAATTTAACATGGAATTGTTAAGTTTAAACCATCATGATGTGACTTTGGAAAGGACAGAGTAGCTTGGTTACTGACAACATACAAGTCAATTAACTTTTTCTTGCATCTCAAGAGCGTGGGGTTGTGATGGAATTGTTTGGGGACTTGGAACTCCGTCAGAGCTCTTGGAAGTGATGGAGTTTTAACATCATCGCTTGAACAGAAGGGGACGCTTTCTCAAATGAAATGCTAGGAGAGAAGGTCTGCAAGAGGAGTAATGGGTGATCTCAACAGGTTTTATTGAGTGTCACACTGTCATAAATATAAAGGGAAGGGTAAACCCCTTTGAAATCCCTCCTGGCCAGGGGAAAGCTCCTCTCACCTGTAAAGGGTTAAGAAGCTAAAGGTAACCTCGCTGGCACCTGACCAAAATGACCAATGAGGAGACAAGATACTTTCAAAAGCTGGGAGGAGGGAGAGAAACAAAGGGTCTGTGTCTGTCTGTATGCTGGTCCTGGCCAGGGATAGACCAGGAATGGAGTCTTAGAACTTTTAGTAAGTAATCTAGCTAGGTATGTGTTATCCTTCTCCAGGTACCACTTCCCATCCCAGAAAGTTCCCCACCTACAAGGCAGGTGATGATACTGAGGCCTTCTTAGAAAACTTCGAAAGGGCCTGCCTTGGGTACAACATCTCTACTGACCAATACATGGTAGAGCTGAGGCTGCAGCTCAGTGGACCCTTAGCTGAGGTGGCAGCTGAAATGCCTAAAGAACACATGAACAAGTATGAACTGTTTAAATCCAAGGCGAGAGTCAGAATGGGGATAACCCCCGAGCAGTCTCGTCGGAGGTTCAGAGCCCTAAGGTGGAAACCAGACATGTCATTTACCTGACATGCCTACCACATTGTGAAACATTGGGATGCCTGGATATCAGGACCAAGTGTTGAATCTCCAGTAAATTTGCCCTTCCTAATGCAAATGGAACAATTCTTAGAGGGTGTTCCTGAGGAAATAGAAAGATACATCCTAGATGGGAAACCCAAAACTGTAATCGAGGCAGGAGAGATTGGAGCCAGATGGGTGGAGGTGGCAGAGAAGAAGAAAACTGGTCGCAGTTGGAGCGGAGACCAGAAGGGACCACCCCAGACCACACCCTTTTCCCGGGGGCCGCCCAAAGCCCCACCTACCTCCCAAAGAACCCTCCAGACCCCTTATCGTCCTGCCACCCCGTTCTCGAGCAACCCTCCTCGCCCCAGTGACCCGTCAGCTGGATGATGTTTTAAATGTAATGAGCTGGGGCATGTAAAGGCCAACTGCCCCAAGAACCCCAACAGATTACAGTTCATCGCACCGGAATCACACCAGAGGTCCACAGGCCCAGATACCTCCCAGATACCCTTGGAGCGGAGGGAAACTGTGAGTGTGGGCGGGAAGAAGGTCACCGCGTGGAGGGACACCGGAGCACAAGTGTCAGCTATCCATGCTTCCTTAGTGGACCCCAATTTAATCAACCCAGAGATCCAAGTGACGATTCAACCCTTCAAGTCCAACTCTTTCAATTTGCCTACAGCCAAGTTGCCTGTCCAGTACAAGGGCTGGTCAGGAACATGGACTTTTGCAGTCTATGATGATTATCCCATCCCCATGCTGTTGGGGGAAGACTTGGCCAATCATGTGAAGCAGGCCAAGAGGGTGGGAACGGTCACCCGCAGCCAGGCTAAAGAAGCTGTGAGGCCTAGCTCTGTTCCGGAAACTTCTATCAGGGCCCAGTCAGAGGTGATGGACCTGGACCCCAGGCCAATGCCTGCAACAGCAGTAGTGGATCCAGTCCCAGAGACCCAGACGGAACCAGTCCCAGAACCGGAACCAGCCGAACAACCAACACCAGACCCCGTGTCAGCACTGAATCCAGTACTTGCAACCTCAACACCAGAGGGCCCCACTGAACTGACAGCAGCCCCACTGAACTGGCAGCAGCCGATAACCCTACACAAGAGGCTCAGCCGGAGCCTGAATCCCAACATAGTGCACCAGCGGAGAGCGGTTCACAGTCAACAGAAACAGCTCCATCCCCTATATCGCTTCCAGAGGGACCAAGCCTAGGTCCACAATCCAATGAGGGACTGATGTCTCCCGCCTCAAGGGAACAGTTCCAGACCGAACAGGAAGCAGATGAAAGCCTCCAGAGAGCTTGGACGGTGGCACGGAGCAACCCACCGCCTCTCAGCTCTTCTAATCGATCCAGGTTTGTTGTAGAAAGAGGACTTTTATACAAGGAAACTCTTTCTGGTGGACACCAGGAAGACTGGCATCCTCAGAGACAGTTGGTAGTTCCAACTAAATACCGGGCCAAGCTCTTGAGCTTAGCCCACGATCACCCTAGTGGCCATGCTGGGGTGAACAGGACCAAAGACCGTTTGAGGGGGTCATTCCACTGGGAGGGAATGGGCAAGCATGTTTCTACCTATGTCCAGTCTTGTGAGGTGTGCCAAAGAGTGGGAAAACCCCAAGACCAGGTCAAAGCCCCTCTCCAGCCACTCCCCATCATTGAAGTTCCATTTCAACGAGTAGCTGTGGATATTCTGGGTCCTTTTCCGAAAAAGACACCCAGAGGAAAGCAGTACATACTGACTTTCATGGATTTTGCCACCCGATGGCCAGAAGCAGTAGCTCTAAGCAACACCAGGGCTAAAAGTGTGTGCCAGGCACTAGCAGACATTTTTGCCAGGGTAGGTTGGCCCTCCGACATCCTCACAGATGCAGGGACTAATTTCCTGGCAGGAACTATGAAAAACCTTTGGGAAGCTCATGGGGTAAATCACTTGGTTGCCACTCCTTACCACCATCAAACAAATGGCATGGTGGAGAAGTTTAATGGAACTTTGGGGGCCATGATACGTAAATTCGTAAATGAGCACTCCAATGATTGGGACCTAGTGTTGCAGCAGTTGCTCTTTGCCTACAGAGCTGTACCACATCCCAGTTTAGGGTTTTCCCCATTTGAACTTGTATATGGCCGTGAGGTTAAGGGGCCATTGCAGTTGGTGAAGCAGCAATGGGAGGGATTTACACCTTCTCCAGGAACTAACATTCTGGACTTTGTAACCAACCTACAAAACACCCTCCGAACCTCTTTAGCCCTTGCTAGAGAAAACTTACAGGATGCTCAAAAAGAGCAAAAAGCCTGGTATGATAAACATGCCAGAGAGCGTTCCTTCAAAGTAGGAGACCAGGTCATGGTCTTAAGGGCGCTCCAGGCCCATAAAATGGAAGCATCGTGGGAAGGGCCATTCATGGTCCAGGAGCGCCTGGGAGCTGTTAATTATCTCATAGCATTCCCCACCTCCAACCGAAAGCCTAAGGTGTACCATATTAATTCTCTAAAGCCCTTTTATTCCAGAGAATTAAAGGTTTGTCAGTTTACAGCCCAGGGAGGAGACGATGCTGAGTGGCCTGAAGGTGTCTACTACGAAGGGAAATGTGCTGGTGGTGTGGAAGGGGTGAACCTCTCCATGACCCTTGGGCGTACGCAGCGACAGCAGATCCAGGAGCTGTACACTAGCTACGCGCCAACGTTCTCAGCCACCCCAGGACTGACTGAACGGGCATACCACTCCATTGACACAGGTAATGCTCACCCAATTAGGGTCCAACCTTACCGGGTGTCTCCTCAAGCTAAAACTGCTATAGAACGGGAGATCCAGGATATGTTACAGATGGGTGTAATCCGCCCCTCTGAAAGTGCATGGGCATCTCCAGTGGTTCTAGTTCCCAAACCAGATGGGGAAATACGTTTTTGCGTGGACTACCGTAAACTAAATGCTGTAACTCGCCCAGACAACTATCCAATGCCATGCACAGATGAACTATTAGAGAAACTGGGACGGGCCCAGTTCATCTCTACCTTGGACTTAACCAAGGGGTACTGGCAGGTACCGCTAGATGAATCTGCCAAGGAAAAGACAGCCTTCATCACACATCTCAGGCTGTATGAATTTAACATACTCCCTTTCGGGCTGCGAAATGCACCCGCCACTTTCCAAAGACTTGTAGATGGTTTCCTAGCGGGATTAGGAGAATATGCAGTCGCCTACCTTGACGATGTGGCCATATTTTCGGATTCCTGGGCAGACCACCTGGAACATCTACACAAAGTCCTTGAGCGCATAAGGGAGGCAGGACTAACTGTTAAGGCTAAGAAGTGTCAAATAGGCCTAAACAGAGTGACTTACCTTGGACACCAGGTGGGTCAAGGAACTATCAGCCCCCTACAGGCCAAAGTGGATGCTATCCAAAAGTGGCCTGTCCCAAAGTCAAAGAAACAGGTTCAATCCTTCTTAGGCTTGGCCGGTTATTACAGACGATTTGTACCGCACTACAGCCAAATCGCTGCCCCACTGACAGACCTAACCAAAAAGAAACAGCCAAATGCTGTTCAGTGGACCGGAAAGTGTCAGAAGGCCTTTAACAAGCTTAAAGTGACACTCATGTCTGACCCTGTACTAAGGGCCCCAGACTTTGACAAACCGTTCCTAGTAACCACAGATGCATCCGAGCGTGGTGTGGGAGCAGTTTTAATGCAGAAAGGACCTGATCAAGAATTCCACCCTGTAGTGTTTCTCAGCAAAAAACTGTCTGAGAGGGAAAGCAACTGGTCAGTCACTGAAAAAGAATGTTATGCCATTGTCTACGCTCTGGAAAAGCTATGCCCATATGTTTGGGGACGGCGTTTCCACCTGCAAACCGACCATGCTGCACTAAAGTGGCTTCACACCATCAAGGAAACTAACAAAAAACTTCTTCGGTGGAGTTTAGCTCTCCAAGATTTTGATTTCGACATCCAACACATCTCAGGAGCTTCTAACAAAGTGGCTGATGCACTCTCCCGTGAAAGTTTCCCAGAATCAACTGGTTAAAATCGTCCTTGAGATGTGGAAAATATTGTTAGTCTTTATGTACTTGGTAGTATATTTAGAGATGCATGTGTCTTATTAACTCTGTTTTTCCTAGAGCTCCAGGAAGAAATCCCAGCCAGTGTTTCACCCTAGCTGAGATTTGGGGGGCGTGTCATAAATATAAAGGGAAGGGTAAACCCCTTTGAAATCCCTCCTGGCCAGGGGAAAGCTCCTCTCACCTGTAAAGGGTTAAGAAGCTAAAGGTAGCCTCGCTGGCACCTGACCAAAATGACCAATGAGGAGACAAGATACTTTCAAAAGCTGGGAGGAGGGAGAGAAACAAAGGGTCTGTGTCTGTATGCTGGTCCTGGCCAGGGATAGACCAGGAATGGAGTCTTAGAACTTTTAGTAAGTAATCTAGCTAGGTATGTGTTAGATTATGATTTCTTTAAATGGCTGAGAAAAGAATTGTGCTGAATAGAATAACTATTTCTGTCTGTGTATCTTTTTTGTAACTTAAGGTTTTGCCTAGAGGGGTTCTCTATGTTTTTTGAATCTATTTACCCTGTAAGATATCTACCATCCTGATTTTACAGGGGGGATTTCTTTATTTCTATTTACTTCTATTTTCTATTAAAAGTCTTCTTGTAAAAAACTGAATGCTTTTTCATTGTTCTCAGATCCAAGGGTTTGGATCTGTGGTCACCTATGCAAATTGGTGAGGCTTTTTATCCAACATTTCCCAGGAAAGGGGGGGTGCAAGTGTTGGGAGGATTGTTCATTGTTCTTAAGATCCACGGGTCTGGGTCTGTAGTCACCTAGGCAAATTGGTGAGGCTTTTTTACCAAACCTTGTCCAGGAAGTGGGGTGCAAGGTTTTGGGAAGTATTTTGGGGGAAAAGACGCGTCCAAACAGCTCTTCCCCAGTAACCAGTATTAGTTTGGTGGTGGTAGCGGCCATTCCAAGGACAACGGGTGGAATACTTTGTACCTTGGGGAAGTTTTGACCTAAGCTGGTAAAGATAAGCTTAGGAGGTTTTTCATGCAGGTCCCCACATCTGTACCCTAGAGTTCAGAGTGGGGGAGGAACCTTGACACACACACAATGGGGTGTACATTTGGATGGAGTGAATAGACTTTCTATTGTAATAGCTGATAAGGACAAGCTGGTGTTCACATAATAAAACACTATGTACAAGAAAACATGGGGAAATATATATGGTAAACAGTGTTCCTGGTATGTTTAAAAGTTCTATCTTAGGTTTTTGTCAGTGTAGATGAGAATTGCTTTTTTTTATTTTGATCTACTTATGTGATCTGTCACCCGTCTAGTTAAAGGGAATATGGTGATACTCTTCACTTTCATCTTCTTGTGACAGTGCTACAAATAGTACATAAATGGGATCATGTAGTTCTGTTCCCCTGAAACAGCGTCCAACTTAAGGGTAGATGACGGCAGTAACACCTTGTTCTGTAACTTTTTTTTTTTTTTTTTGCTATTAAATTACTCTTATGCATGTGATAAGCAAATGCCCAGGCCCAATGAATCTAAGACCATCATTAATTCCCAAGTATTTTCAATCAAATTTAAAGAGACTGTCAAATACAATGAAATTAATTTGAGCCTATTCCACATTATACAGAAAACAGCTCCCCCCGCCCAAAACGCCTTCCTCAAAAATGACCTGTTTTCTAACTGGCCAGTTGCCAGTAACTAATTCCAGAGTTACTGGGAGTGTCCTATGTCAATCTATTCCTGGCATAATGTGGCCGCTCATAACAAGAGTTAACAATCTCAATATCCTTTGACCCCAAAATCTGCCTATAATATATTTTTGATAGTGAGACCAATGGCCACTTTAAAATGAAAAAATTAGGCAAGACTTTTTCTTTCAAAATACGCAATCCTAGAATTAGTATATAATGGAAAGTCAGTGCACTGCTTCTTATAACTTTCTGAATTACGTAGTAAAAATATACTCCCCTAGGAAAAATCTTGATGCCAAAGGAAACAAGGGATCCTTTATTTATATTTGTCAATGTTATTGACAAGCAGAGAATCCAGCTACACTGGTCTCTAATAAGGAGACTGGCTTGTTTGGGTACCCAGCTAACTTATCACTACTGGTGTCACGATTTGTTGTACTGTATTAATTTATTCTAACCATAACAGTGAGTTCTTTATTTTCAGTTATACATACTGGGAGATGAACTCTTACTATGTTTGACCATATTTTTCTCTGAAACAGTTTTAACCATTCACTTGCATTTGCCTATGAAAATAAATACCTCCTACACTAATAATATTTTAAAATGGGGAAGCTAAAAGTAACCTGGAATCATTCACACTACACAAAAGAGAACCTAATGTACTTCTCACCTGTTGGGTTTCTTTTTCAGTCTTTCTACTTCACTCAGAACTGAAAATGAACAAGTCTAGTATCTTCAGAGTCTAGTTTAGTTCTGCTGCACTAGCACAATAGTGTAGTGTTGTGTAGAAAATCTCATAGAAGAACCATGTGACGGACATATTAAAAGAACACTGTTGAACAGTAAAGACCTGGAATGTAGTTTGTATAAAGGCCAGGGGTGGGGGGAAACGGACTTGTAGACATTCCCACCCCAAAATTAACAATGTTTTCATAAATGGCTTTTTTTAACTAGCTTAGGATACAGAGGTCCTTGCTAGGATTCATTTTAAAAAAAGAGAGCTCGAGGATGGTAGACAGGCTGAAAGAATGGTAAATGTTGCACCCTACCTGATATGTCTCTTTAATGTACCACTATTCAAGAGCTTATTTACAGGGACTTGACTGCATTGGCAACATTGCTCAAGATAAGGTTATCCTTGGCACCTGCAGCAGACAGTTGGAAATAAGGATTCATCAAGCTTTTTCATAGCTGCCTTGTCAATAGTGATGTTCAGGTTGCATACCAAATCAGTGACCTAGTTGGAAACGGATGTCTCTTTACTATGCATACTAAAAGCCTCTGTTATGTCACCTCTTAATGTAAAACTAAATCTTATTACTCGTGGATTTAATGTAAAAACTTCAGCACTTCAATTTGGATATTTGAAGTTTGAATTTTTGAAGGAGCATTCCCTGATACAGAAGTTACTTTTTTTAAAAATAAGCTTAAAGATCTTCTAGCTCTGAATTCACCCTGCTCTGAGTGATGGTGTAAAAGTTAACGTAACTTTTATCAGAATGTGCTTGATGGATCTGCAAAGAATATATATTTTAATACAAAAATAACCTTTTAAAAACTCGTATGAAAAGATGCTTCTGAAAACAAAACAAGAACCAATGCGAAAGTTCTCTAAAATTCACACTGGGGGGAAAAAAAAATTATTCACCTTGGAATATGTATGCTTAATTTCAGTTAACTAGCAGCTTGCTTGTCTCTCTTTTTTTTGTTTTTGTTTTTTTTTTGTTTGTTTTTTTTAAAGGGGGACTGAAATGATAATGTGAAGTGTCTAGGGCTAGCTAATCTAATTATTTAACAGGTTTTAATTCAGCCATAAAATGCACCCTGCTTCCAGGCAACCTACATAATATTTTCAGGACTTGAGTGGACCTTCACAGTGGGGAAGCCAGAATGACTCCTCCTCCTTGCCTCCCCCCCCCCCCCAGCTTTTCCCTATTCACTTGCATCCTGTAAAAGGGAGAGATGTGGGGAGGGATGAAGGATTTAATCTGCAAAGCCCTATAAGGCTTAGTGACAGCCATTCTATGTTGACAATGGCAGAATTTTTTTTCTTAATCTGAGGTGTCATTTATATACATTGGCTGCTGCAGATAGTTTTACCTGCTAGTGACATGTATATAATTTCCATTATTTTAAAAAGTAAGTATTTTGTGCTTATCTACACGTTCATGCATGTTAATATTTTCTTGCAAAAAATTACCAGCTATGTGTCTTAACTGCACACTTGTGCGTACAATTGCATGCCTGACTTCTATATGCTATTCCTACAGTCACACATCTCTGAAATTTGGGCTCTCCAGCACTAAAATGCTTCGGGATTCTTATCAATGAAAGAACAGATGTAAAGTGTTTATAGTAGAATCATGACGCAAAGCATTAATTTACTCAACTACTACTATCAATGAAATGTACTAAGATATTTATAAACTTGGTTAGGGAATGAGCTTAGTCTGCCCATTGAAAATTGGGAGACAGATGGAGCCTCCTGTAGTAGTGTAGGAAGAACACACATTGACCTTTTTTTCTTGATTAATGATTGGATCTTTTTGTTTTACATCATAAACTAATATAATAAGACCAATGAAAGCAGCATGCAATTGGATAAATCTTTTTTGCTTTTAGTTGTCAGTGGGTTGCAAGAAAGGACTTGCTGCTCAATTATTTAATCATGTGATAGTATATTTTTTTCTCTGCAGTCTCTAACTGCTAATCTTTTTTTCTTCCATACTAGGTGGTGGTATTAAACAAGTTGTAAAATGTTAGTTTTCAGAATTTTGTATTAAAATAAGGAAATTGATTTCTATCTCAGAAGCTAGCATTACAACGAAGTTATGAGTATAGCTAGTTCCCATGTATGAAACCTTTTTTGTTAATCTGTATAAATATTAATTCTCACAACTGAGTACTGAAAGAGGGCAGAACATTCAGAAACGGCACAATACTGAGTAAAATGAGATGTTGATGGATGGAAAATGAAAGGATATTCGGAAGAAATGCAGAAGAGTGACCATTTTGACAGATTATCAGGAATGTTTTGTTTCTCATTGGTTCTCTGTGAAAATGCTGTTGCTCTACCTCTTAAAAACAAACAAATGAGTCTTAAAATTTCTAATGGTGTATTCTTGTGTGGTTTACTTATTTCATTATATTGTTAAATATGAATCATTATGAACAAGTTTTTAAATGTACTTAATGCACCACTTTTCATTTTGTGACCTTCGGCTGCAGTCACTACAATTATCATTCAACTAAGTGTTTGTCTACAAAGATCACAATGACTGGCAACTACTCTGCACAGATGGGTTGTGTGATCAGCCTTTTCCCAAGATAATACTACTTTGGGTGGATTGTCTGCTCTACTACTGGCAGATATGTAGACTTTTTCAGGCTTTAAAGATGTGACACCAGATGTTGTGCAATTTTTAGTCCAAGCAGGAACATTCGGATTTAATATTGGATTTTTTTTAAACTGAGGAATGACTAAGATCTAAATATTCTTTGTCTAAGGAATGTTACTAAGCAGTCATATATATTGTAATTTAAATGTGGACCTCTATCTTGGCTGGCATAACTAAAAAGTGTTATGTCCTATATATAAACAGAAAGTGCCTGAAGACTGTCTCGTAAATCCTCTATCAGAGTAGTGACTTTTTAACTATATTGATCTTTAACCATAGCACTGTGAGATTCCAAGTGCATATTTGGTTGCTTGTTTCGTCTTTTCCTTTTGAAGCGCCTAAGAAAAATGTATTGTGCAGCATCCCGTGGTGTGTTGTGTACCATGAAATAGTTTTCTACTCTTCTACGTAATACAGGTTGGATGTGTCTCAAACAGTTTTCCTGAACTACTCCTGTCCCCTCTTCTGTGCTCTTTTGTCCTAACCAGCAGGTGAAAAAGAGCAGAACTTTCCGATGAGGTTGCCCTAATCATAACCTCAGAAAGCTTAGTGCCCGTTTTTGTTCCTGCTGGCTGCACAACAGCTGAACTAGAGTGAGCCAATGTCTTACATTGTGTGTTGCAGTCTGGATGTATGTGGATTTCCACACCTCTTTCCATCAGAATTAACGCAGTTGAGAGAGCTGGTATAAACTTGGAGCAGGAATAAAAAAGCACCAGTTCAGATCTCTTCTGTGGACTCTTTTTTGTGCTTCTAGGAGTTGCCAGTTCCCTTGCAGATGCTCAATTAAGAATTGGCTAAAATACGTCAGTTTGGTATTTCTAACTGCTCCATAACACTTGAAACTGTGATAATCAGTAATTTCTAGGGCTTTCAAGCAATTAAAAAAATTAATTGCAATTAATTGCGCTATTAAAAAAATAGTGTGATTAATCACACTGTTAAACAATAATGGAATACCATTTATTTAAATATTTTTGGATGTTTGCTACATTTTCAAATATATTGAGTTCAGTTACAACACAGAATACAAAGTGTACAGTGGTCACATTATACTTTTGGTTACAAGTATTTGCACTATATAAAAACAAAATAAATAGTATTTTTCAATTCACCTAATAGAAGTACTTCAGTGCAATCTCTTTATCATGAAAGTTGAACTTACAAATGTAGAATTAAGTACAAAAAAACTACATTCAAAAATAAAACCATCTAAAATTTTAGAGTCTGCAAGCCCTACTTCTTGTTCAGCCAATCGGTCAGACAAATAAGTTTGTTTACATTTGCAGCAGAAAAGGCTGCACTCTTCTTGTTTACAGTGTCACCTGAAAGTCAGAACAGGCGTAAGATATTTACGTGGCAGGTGCGCTAAAAATTCATATGTCCCTTCATGCTTCAACCACATTCCAGGGGACATGCGTCCATGCTGATGATGGGTTATGCTCAATAACAATCCAAAGCAGTGCGGACCGACACCTCTTCATATTCATTATCTGAGTCAGATGCCACCAGCAGAAAGTTGATTTTCTTTTTGGTGGTTTGGGCTCTGTAATTTCTGCATCATAGTGTTGCTCTTTTAAGACTTCCGAAAGCATGCTCCACACCTCATCCCTCTCAGATTTTTGGAAGGCACTTCAGATTCTTAAACCTTGGACCAAATGCTGTAGCTATCTTTAGAAATCTCACGTAGGTATCTTTGTGTTTTGTCAAATCTGCAGTGAAAAGTGTTCTTAAAATGAACAATATGTGCTGGGTCATCAGTTGAGACTGCTGTAACATGATATATATGGCAGAATGCGGGTAAAACAGAACAGGAGACATACAGTTCTCCTCCAAAGAGTTTGGTCACAAATGTAATTTAAAAAAAAATGCGTTAAACGAGCATCATCAGCATGGAAGCATGTCCTCTGGAATGATGGCTGAAGCGGCCTACAAATGTTCAGCATATCTGGCACTTAAGTATCTTGCAATGCCAGCTACAAAAGTGCCATGCAAATGCCTGTTCTCACTTTCTGGTGACATTGTAAATAAGAAGTAGTTAGCATTATCGCCCGTAAATGTAAATAAACTTTTTTGTCTTAGCGATTTGGCTGAACACAGAGTTGGGCTGAGTGGACTTGTAGGCTTTGAAGTTTTGCATTGTTTTGTTTGAGTGCAGTTTTGTAACAAAAAAATCTACATTTGTAAGTTGCATTTTCACGACAGAGATTGTACTGCAGTACTTGTATGAAGTGAATTGAAAAATACTTTTTATCATTTTTACAGTGCAAATATTTGTAATAAAAATAATATACACTTTGATTTCAATTACAACACAGAATACTATATGAAAATGTAGAAAAACATCCAAAATATTTAATAAATTTCAATTGGTATTCTGTTTAACAGTGCAGTTAAAACTCTGATTAATCGCGATTAATTTTTTTGAGTTAATCGCGTGAGTTATCCGTGATTAATCGACAGCCCTAGTAATTTTCTCCTTGGATTTCAGCTACTGGTAAATATATTCTGTTCTAAATTCTACATCACTGATTTTGAAGGAGTCCCGTGTATTTGTACTGTTGAATGTATCAACACCCAGTGGCTTTTAGACTAATGAATGGTTGTGTAGAAACTGAGTCATGGTAAATCTTAATTAACTTATATGGGAAACTATTTCTCACGAGACTATACTGAGTCAAGAAGTATGCTCCCTCCTTTGTTTAGGAGCAATAGACCCAGTCCCATCCCCTCACAGGTGGAAAGGGTTTTACTCAAAGTATTTTCTTGTGCCAAAGGAGGATGAGAGGGCAGGGGTGCCAGAATGGGAGAGCCAGGGGACCATTGCCCTCCACTTTTTACCAGCAGTAAGGGTGAGTGACAGGGAGGGCATGGAGAGGAGCAAGCCCCTCAAGAGGGGAAGGAGTGGCACTGGAGGGCTGGGTCATGGTTCAAGTGCCAGTGGCCTCTCCACTTTTAGGGAGTTGCTGCTGCTCCTGATGAAGGATGGAGACCGACCTTAGATCTAAGACAACTGAGTAAATTTTTGAAGTTTTAAAAGTTCCACGTGGTGACTCTGGCAGCTATAATCCTTTCTGTAGAGGCAAGAGAGGTATCAGTCTGAAAACCAATTTCCATACGGCGATACATCCCCCACACAGGAGATACCTGCGCTTTGACATGGGCCGGGATCATTTTCAGTACAAAGTACTTCCCTTCAGCCTGTCTTCATCCCCCAGCAATGTTCTCAAAGATTTTAGAGGTAGTAACTGCTTACCTTTGGTGAGAAGCAAATTTAATCTTCCCATAATCTCGCCGGCTGGCTGCTCAAGGGTCACTGTTATAAAGAGAGACTGACTTCCACCCTGATCGCTCTCTACCTTTTCCAGGAGTTGGGTCTTGGCTAAACATGAAGTCCAAGTTAGCCCCTGTACAAAGAATATAATTCATAGGGGCATATTTGCTGGCAGCCAGGGCCTGCCTTCCCACAGATAGATTCATTACATTGTCAGATCTGGTCAGGGCAATTCAAGGAAGACCTGTATTCTAGCAAGGCACTCTTTGTGGCTTCTCAGTCATGTGACAGCTTCCACCTTCATTACTGAGCATGCAAGATTATGTCTCGGCTGGAGGACCTATTCCTCAACCAGAGATAGCTTGGACAAACAGGTTATGGTTCCGTTCCAGGTCAAGAACTCCCTTAATTGGTGGAAAGATCAATAAAATGTCTACACGACCATCCCTTTCATTCACCCAGCTTCAACAATAACTGAGACAGTGGATGCATCGCTGTTGGGGTGGGGAGCACACCTCAGCACACTCAACTCAGGGCAGATGTTCACCTCAGGAAACTCGTTTCCATATGAACTTGTTGGAACTCAGGGCAGTCAAGAATGCCTGCCTTCAGTTCCTACCCCTCAAGGGCAAATGAATAAGAATCATGATTCTTAATGTGGCTTGTATGTTCTGTATCAACAAACGGGAGGTGCGAGATCCCACTCTGTGCACTGAAGCTATAAAATTATAGAACTGGTGTATAGCCCATCAGATTCAGATCTCAGCCTTCTACCTTCCTGGAGTCCAGAATGTCACAGCCAATATATTCAGCAGGTGAGTCTCCCAGGGCTACAAATGAGATGGACTCTCCAATCCCTTCTTGGGATATTCCAGAGATGTGGACTTCTCGAAGTGAACCTATTTGCCACATACAGTAACAGGAAGTTCCCCTTATCCTGCTCATGAGGAGGCTTAGGTCCCCTCTCTTTGGGAGACTCCTTTGTCCTTCCTTGAATAAAGGGCCTTTTGTACACATTCACTCCAACACTGCTAATTCTAAGAGTGATGAGGAAGGTCAGGCAGTATAAAGCCACGGTTATCCTTGTCGTATTGACCTGACTGAGGCAAGCTTGGTACCCTGACCTGCTTTATCTGTGTGGCCAATTGGAGCTCCAGAATCTTACTGTCCCTCATCTCCTCTCCCAGGACACAGGTTGTATGCTTCAACCCCTAGTTTAGGGTGTCCTTCTCCATCTCCAAGCATGGGTTCATGGGGTTAGAATCCACCTGCTTGTCAGGAATACAACAAGGTTATTAAACAGTAGAAGGGAATCCACTCCAATTACTTGCCTTCAGAAATGGCAGAGGTTCAACCACTGGTGTCACCGTCACCATCTTGTGCCTGAATCTTTTCTGCTGTCAGCCGCCTTGGATTATCTGCTGGACTTAAGCCTGATTTTTTTTTTAAAAATATTTATTTTATTCGTTAGCTCTGTTAAGGTTCATCTTGTTGCAGTATCAGCTTTTCATTCCTCACAAAAGGGTGTTTTTTGAAGTTTTTTTTGGGGGGGGGGGTTGTTTTTTGTTGGTTTTTTGTGCACACCCTGTGTCCTCGAGATTTATTAAGAGTCTGGGGAATCTTTACCCCAGATTTAAGATCATACTCAGACTTGCGGTCTCCTCTTAGATACCTGTTTATGGGACCTCTGTTTGAGCATATGACCACCTGTTCCTTGCTCCACTTATCTGTGAAGACTTCCTTTCTAGTAGCTATCATGTTGGCTTGCAGGGATGGAGAAACTGTAGCCTTAGTGGCACACCTCCACCCCCCATTTATGATCCCCCCCCTCCCCTAGGACAGGGTCTCCCAGTGTCCACCTGCAAAGTTCTCACCGAAGGTGCTGTTGGATTTCCATCTTAACCAGTCTGTTCATTCACTGGGATTTTTTCCTAAACTATGCAAGTCTCAGCAGGAGATTTCCCTTCACATATTAGGTATATGGCAGGTATTGACCTTTTCTGAAACTGCTTGGTCCTATTAAGATAAATCACCTGGATGCTTTGTCTCCAACACAGAAAGATCCACGGGGTCCATGATCTCTTCAGAGTCTGAGATGGATCTCTGGGTTATTTACTGCTTGCTATGATGCAGCTGGTGTGTTGCTTCCCCAGAGGATTATAGCACACTCTGCCAGATCACAAGCAACTTCCACAGTATGACTCAAAAGCTTTCAAATGCCTGAGATGTTCAGAGCAGCTACATGGATTTCAGTGCACACCTTTTCTAAACACTGCGCCTTGGTCCACGCCATCAGATCTGATGCCGAACTTGGTTCTGCTGTACTGTCTTCAGTCTTGGACTTGATTCTGAAGTGTCCTCCCTGTGAGGATGCTGCTCAGGAGTTACCTGACATGGAGCACCCATAGGGACACTACTCAAAGAAGAAGAAAAGCCTAGTCACCTTGTGCAGTAACTGTTTTGTTCAAAATGTGTGTCCCTATGGGTACTCCACTACCTACCCTCCTTCCCCTCTACTTCGGACTGTTCTTGTTGAATATTGGGATAGGTGAACCGCCCGCAGTTTCTTCTCTATGTAGCCCTCTGTACCCTCTGAGAGTGGCACGAGGTTGTATAGAGTGCATGCTCGGGCTGAACAGATGCTGCTAAGGGAAAATCTCTGATCCCAGGCTTGAGGCACGTGTGCACCTGAAGTGGAGCATCCATAGAGGGATGCATCAGGAAGAACCACAGCTACTATATAAGGTGAGTAACCCTTTTTTCTTTTGTTCTGGATGGTTCTGGTATAAAATTTCTAGAATTATTTCAGAATTTTTTTTTAAATTTGTTTTACTTGTAGGCATATGAGAGACCGAGTGGAAGGTGAGCTGAGAAGTGAGTGTTAAGAGGAACTTGAATGGTCTCACTGAGGCAGTGGTTCTCAACCAGGGGTACGCGTACCCCTGGGGGGGTACACAGAGGTCTTCCCAGGGGTACATCAACTCATCTAGATATTTGCCTAGTTTTACAACAGGCTACATAAAAAGCACTGGGGAAGTCAGTACAAACTAAAATTTTCATACAGGCAAAATGAGAAAGTAACCAATTTTTCAGTAATAGTGAGCTGTGACACTTTTTTTTTTTGTATTTTTGTCTGATTTTGTAAACAAGTAGTTTAAGTGAGGTGAAATTTGAGTTAAGCAAGACAAATCAGACTCCTGAAAGGGGATGCAGTAGTCTAGAAAGACCTGAGAGCCATTGCTGTAAGGGATGGTGTGTGGGGGGGGAGAGGGGGACGGGAAACTGGCTCAGACTTAAGTGAGGTCTGAAGGATTCAGTAAGGTGGGAGAAGATAACTGAGTATATTGCATGGGCCGAGATGAAGCGGAGAACAAGAGCGGCTACAGTGCTACCGGTGGTGCTGTAGGTGTTTATCTAATCCTGCATCTAACTCTTAACTCACTGGAAGGATTCAATAAGGTGGGGGAAGGGAGTATTGTGCTCACAGGGGAGGGTAAGTATAAGAACATACCCCTCAGTTTAATAGAAGAAATTTTATTTTCGGATAAGCTTGTGATTGGAAAACACTGCTCAAAAAATAAAACACATGGTGTAGAAATGTTTTTTGTGCCTTTTCCTTCAAACCACCTCCCCTACCCCTCACCACCAAAAGCACTTTACTATAGTTTTAAATGTAGTACCTAGAAAAGCTGTTTTTCTCTCAGACTCTTAAAAGATTGAGTCAAAATTAATATAATAGGAATTGCTAAAATTTCGGTAAGTGGTTTCAAGTTTGTGTTAAGTACATTTTTTTACTTTGGAAAACTGAGTTTCCTAGTAGAAAACATGAAAGTGAATGGCTAATCATGCATTATATATTTTCTAAATAAATGGCAGTGTTCAACTGAATTTGTTTAGCCTTAAAGATTACAGCCTTTGAACATTTAATCAATGTACTACAGTAGGATATTGGTGATTCACATTTTTACTATCCACAAACTTCATAATGGGTACGTCCCCAAAATAAGTCTTCCCGTTTTACAGCAGAGCTCAACAGATGAGTGCAGTAATGAGCTCTCAAATTACTATGACTACATTTAATTTGACAAAAATTTTACCCCTTTTCCTACAATTAGACTGGCATAAATGAAACCTTATGCCCATGTGATTCCCTGTTGAAGCCAAGAGGACACTGTAAATGTGCAAGGGTCTACTCCATGTAGATCCAATCACGGGGATTCAGGCCTATATTGCTGAACATCTACTAGTGTAACTGAGGAATTATAAATTCAAGCTTAGTTAAGCTAGATGAATAAACCAAAACCGTGTAATTCATCAAATTTTGTAAACTGCTATGGTTGTACCAGTCTTCAGAATGAATTTGTCATGTTATTTTCAACACTTACAGTAGATCTTAATTGTCTACTCTGTTTCACTTCTTCAAAAACTTGGTTTGTATCACACAATTTGTATGTATATAGCATTGAAAAACATTTACGTATATCTTTCTTGTGAGAATGTCCCTAGCAGGCCAGCTGCATATTCTGCCTTGTCAGAGACCCTAAATTGTGGGTGTAAGCAAAAAGTCAGGGAATTCCAGTTAACAGTCTAGTGGTACTGTGCTTACGAATACTAAAATGTCTAACGCCTTTTTGAATTGATTCACCACCTCTATCTACTTGTCCCCAAGCATGGCTCTAAGGGCTTGTCTACGCTTACCGGAGGATCAACGCTACAGTGATCGATGCATCGGTGGTCAATTTAGGAGGTCTAAACCTGGTAAATCGACCACTGATTTCTCTCCTGTCGACTCCTGTGCTCCACCTGATGGAGAAGCATAAGGGGATTTGACGGGAGAGCATCTCCTGTTGACATTGTGTAATGTGGACCCCGCAGTAAGTAGATCTAAGCTACATCAATTGGATTTACACTATTCACATAACTCAAATTGCGTAGCTTAGATCGACTTTTCCCTTTATTGTAGACAAGGCCTAATAGTTTCATGCTGAAGCAAAGTTCCTTAAAATAGTCTCGTAAAATAGCCCCTTTCAAATCTCTAATTGTAGCATATTTAAATTGTATAGCCTTCATCGGTGGGGTTGCGTGTTGTGGGGTGTGCTTAAAAAAACAAAAACCAACTCATTTCTCTACCTGAAAATGCAGAGTTCATCAGCTGTGAGAGACTGAGGTTACCATCTGTTGTCATTCATAGACTATTTGGAATCCTAATGGTTTAGAGAAACAAATGAACTTTCTGGAGACTTTGTTTGGCAGAATTCCTGCAAATTGTGGTAATTTTCTGAAGTGTCAGGTGCATTGAAGTAAAACAAGATCTCTTTTTAAAATAAATAAATTTAGAGAACTTTCACTTTATGGTTATTTAAATAGATGTTTTCCTATAATAGTCCTGAAAACCTGTTATGAAGTTTATTTCATGTCACCAGTTTAACCATGCTGTTTAAAATGGAAACTAAATCTTTCCTTCGGTCTACAGCTGCAGGTTTAAATAGAGCATCATTGTCATGTGATGAGCATGGATGTCAAAACATTTGAGAGAAATTGGTAACCTGAACAGTTCCTGTACATTAAATATTTATAGAAGAAAATGAACTCCAGAGCACCCTGCTGTGCAGGTAGTTATAAACTGTTCATGTTATTACCAACACAGCAGCGTATCTGAACACCCATGTTATGGATTTAGGAGGAACATAACACACACAATTGTTCACTTGTGTTCAATTTTAATGGTGTACCTTTCATGCATCTAAAAGCTGACATATGAAAGCTTATAAAAAGGGAACTGAAAAACATCCAAAACTGTAGAGAACCATTTGGTTTTAGCTAAACTAATTGCTAGTCAGCTGCCACAGAAATAGTCCATTATCTCTGCTTTCCAGTCCTCTGGTAGGAGAGCCATAGTAAAATCTTTAAATAAACAATCTCTTGCATGTCTAGTCCTGAGCTCCAGCATATCTCTGTTTCATGTCCTCTGGTACAAAAGAAAACATGGTTTGCCCTTCACTGTCTTAATTAAATCTAAAATTGTAATACAATAAAAATTTATTATGCTGGACTCTTTCAGACCAATGCACAATGGCCATGATTAATAAAACTTGGTTGTACGATCTTCATTTATGTAATAAGCTTGAGTTGTCAGGCAGGTAATATAATACAATGCTGTGATACAAGTGTCAAACTCAAATGTTTGATTTAAATGCCTCTAATTTCAGCTTCATTGTTGCGATTTCCTTATTAAATCAATTTAATGTGTAGGAAATCCAGTAGAGGGAGTTTAATTTCCAGATGAAATCTGTTCGCTTTACTGGAGGAGTCTGAAAAAAGGTCCAGCCAGTACATTACTGTGAAAACATGACACACTTCTTGTTTTTGTTAATATGAAAGCCCTAACTATCTCACCATTGGATCTCTTATGGCTGGGCTTATTCATGAGTATTAACAAAGACTTTCCTTTACAAATTAGTTTTTCCTTTCTGTGATACGGTTGCAACCAGTACAGATGTTTTGGGTATCCCTTGTCAGTCAAGTGGTAACAAATCCAGATAGAGCATTTCCATGCCAAGATTAGGTCTTTGTTTCTTCACCCTGCCCCCAGTCTCTGCTAGCAGGCTTCCATGTTTCTTCCTGCCTCATTTGGAAGAAGTAATTAATGCCTTGATGAGTCACCATCTTCCTCTCCCTCCCCCCCGCCCCCATTTTAGTCTAAGCTAAGCCAAAAAATCCTGGGGAGAAAGAAAAGGAGTAACAAATTAGTCTCTAAGGTGCCACAAGTACTCCTTTTCTTTTTGCTAATACAGACTAACACGGCTGCTACTTTGAAACCTGTCATTATGGGGAGAAAGTGTTCCACATGTTAATTTTCCCTGCAGCTATTTATAAAGAACTCTTATCATATGAATTTGCTGCACATCAGTGCAGCCCTGCTGCAAAACTGGGTGGGAGGGCAGAGACTAGATGTAGGAATGGGTCTAATGTGCTCTATAGTACACCGGGCCTTGTCTTACAGCTCTGGATGTGTATGCTTGACCAAATGGGCAGTATGGTTGACATACATTGTGCAGCTTCATTAAAGTCAGTGGGGCTTCATAGGAGGCAATCAGTTTTAAAGCAAAATAGTGTATCATTCCTGACTGGCTGCTCCTGAGAGTGAGCTTTAACTTTTCTTCAGTGAAGGATCTGTTAAGAACAATCTGCTTTGTAGTTTGGACATATAGAAAATCCTTCCCACCCTTTCCCATTAAGTCTGACTCACTTGTCTTGTTTAGCATTGTTGTAGAAATAAGCATAATGGATTTGTTAGGGTCAGTGCTTCACAATGTGACCATTGACTTCGATGGGCAATGGAACCTAGTTTGCCACTCTCTAGACAAAGGATTTGTAGGTCTTGCAGGCTGCCATCTGTTTCTGGAAACAAGTGTTTATGCCGGAGTGATGCAGTGTGCATGCAGAAAGTTTTTGCTTGAGGTATGGAGAGAACTACTGAGCCTTTGTTTTCAGGCTTTTCATTTCTACAGGAAAGTAATCCTAATCTATTAAGGGAGAGATTGTTTTTAAAGGCAAGTTGGACATCCAGCTCCACTGAATACTTCCTTAATTATTTGCTAAAGTATCTGAAATGTTTACCTTCAAATAGCTAGGAAAAGGGATAAAACAACTTAAAACAATTTAAAACGTAATGTCAGATTAGACTTAGCCTTCATGCTTTGGTTTATTGTTGAGCAGGAGCTCTGCATCCTGCTTAGAGTTTCCAGAGAGGAGGAGGAGAGATTACATGCTCTGGAGAGTAAGGTAGATATTAACGATACCTAATTATGCCAATGGAAGCTTGTCGTGTTACACTGGTGAAATAACATCTCCATGTATTATAAAACTCTAATTATAAATGAATGAGGGATGCGCACAATCTTCATTTCTATTTATCAAAATGTATAGTCAGTTGTGTTGCAGCTCTCATTAGAAGCTGTGCATACCACTGAAGTTCTACTGCCTTTTTCTGAAAATAATGGACTCTGAGAAATTAAGCTACTTGGTATATTTCAACATTTATCTTGTAATCTGTTAATGTTGGGAAAATAAATGCTGATCTCCCTAATTTTAGTTTGAATTTTTTAAAATATACCAAAGTCTCTTGCAATACCATATGTTGCAGAAAATTAGAAATGTGTAGTCCTTGAAAACATTGCCAATAAGTGGTGGGGGTTTTTTGTTTTGTTTTCTCTGCTCTTGGATAACAGTTGGGAATAATGTGCATGCCAATGGACAATTGGATGTGATCGATGTGTCAGTGAATCTTTGAAGTGATCCATATGCTGGGTCCTCTTTTCTACGATTGGATTTTGTCTTGTGTAAAACAAAAGAGCTGCTTTTTCTCTTACCTAATTGCTTTTAGACCTCATTCAGTTGGGATTACTTTCCTAAATTGACTTTGTACTGTAAAGACTTGTTAATAAAATGGCCTGCCTATATGTAAGGCTTAAATACACTAATAAGCGAAATACAGTCCTTTCATATGACGTGTAATCTGGCTGCTAGTGGATTGCATTTCTTTGCATAGCTACACTAGATATGCCTGTCCTGCATTGTGAGGAAGACTCTGAAATCTAGGGTCACAGGACTTTAAAAGAGGACTATACAATGAATTTAATAAAGGCCCTACAATTCTTGTTCTCTCCAAATAAGAGAGTCCTGCCAGAGGAGAATGTGTCTACGGAGCTCTGGCTCTATGCATGCCCCTCTCTGTGGCTTAGCCAGTTGCTGGCCTGATGGAACCATGTGTCCAGGAATGGCTTTTTGGCCACCCGGTGGCATGGCAGAGAGGAGCTGAGATTCGGGAGAGTTGAGTCCACAGTTCAACTGCATTTGAACTGGGGCATGGATGAGGCAGGGGTTTGGAAGGTCATGCTCCTGTGCTAAAAGGAGGCAGAGCTACTCTCTCTGCTTTCCCTGATTTGGCTGAATAGAGCTTCCCCTTCTCTTTGGTCCCTGTGGTGAGAGTTTCTCCTCAGTTCAGACTACGTAACCACTGGATGTGACTCGGCAGACCTCTCTCTCATGTTTTTATCTTGTATGTTTCTTCCATGACACAATAGGAAGGAGAAGGCATTTTGATGGATAGAGGCCTTTGCTTCTCTGCTTAGCTCCACTTACGCCCCCAAGCTGCTGGTCTAGAGTTGCCTTTTCTGTCTGGTGTTCATTACAGCAATACTGCTCTAGTAGCTTAGTGTAACAGGATGGCAGCATTGGGGATCCAGATTGGAACTGGTTTGGGGTTGGAGATGGAGGCAAAAAGAAACATTTTGGGGGGAGGGTCGGGGGGGATAAATGCCAGGGGGTGTAGGGGAAGATAGCAAGGGAGATCTAAAAAATAGGGCTTCAACTTTCAGAATTGTATCTAATCTGTACAAAGTCACTTAATCTGTAACGTCCATGAGGGAATTGGATCCTTAGTTATAACCTAGTATTAAGTCAATAAGGCAGCCCCGGTACCGTTTGATTGTGGCCCGTGTACGCTCAGCAATACACAGATTACAGTTTGAGAGCCGCTGACTTATGCTACAGTACCACTTACAAGGGTTCCAACGTTTTAGACACTGCGCGCACACAGTAGACTGTGTCTGCCTCAGATACCGTATAAGCTGTACCTGTGATGAGATACAACAGGTGGATGAAATAATTAACTGGGGGATGGACAAGGTAAACCATGAAACACTGATCATTCTAATATGCAGCTGCTTACTTGGACACTAGACTCTCTTTAGCAGGTTGGGGAATCAAATTTTCCAAATAGTATCAGACTGGCAGTGGCTTATCAGTTTTAACATGTCTCTGCTATTGAATAGTTCTTCACCTTCCTCTGAAGCTTCGAGATGTAGCATGTACAGCATTGCTCAGTTGTCTCCATACAACAGTCAGTATTGGGAGTGGCTTCTTGACACTGGTGCAATCTGCTTATCCTAAGCCCCAGAAAGAGGTGGTTGTGCAATATGTGGAGGTGGGGTACCTTGTCAGTAGAAGAACAAGCTGGCTTCTTGTGACAGCAGAATAGGACTAAGGTGCACGCCCTGTCTCTAACTGGCTTTGCCATTTGTGCCCCAGCAATCTCTTTCTGCTGGGTTTGACTGGGGGGTGAGCACAAATTGTGTGAAGTTCACAACTGGCATGACTGACGTTTTCATGGAGAAGGAAATGCAAGATTGGTTTTGGGGAAGGGAGGAGGAAAAGTGTTAATGCTTCTAAAGGAGAGGCATTGTGGTCTGGAGGAATAAGCACATTGTTTGGGACATGAAACCTGAGTTCTAATCTAGTCTTGCCATTGACTTGCTTATGTGGCTTTTGACAGATGACTTTCACTCTCTAATTCCAGTTTCTTGTGCGTGAAACAGGGATTCTTGCTTCTCTGGCAGGGATATTCTGAAGGTTAATTGTTTTATATTTGTATAGTACTTTGAAAGTGTTAAGTGCAATTTAAATATTACTGTGCACACAAATTACAATACTTACACTCTTTTTTTGGTAGGGTGACCAGACGTCCCGTTTTTACAGGGATTTGCAGGGGTGGGGGCAGACCGCCTTTTCTTTATATAGGTTTCAGAGTAGCAGCCGTGTTAGTCTGTATTCACAAAAAGAAAATGAGTACTTGTGGCACCTTAGAGACTAACCAGTTTATTTGAGCATAAGCTTTCGTGAGCTACAGTTCACTTCATCAATGAAGTGAGCCGTAGCTCACGAAAGCTTATGCTCAAATAAATTGGTTAGTCTCTAAGGTGCCACAAGTACTCTTCTTTTTCCTTATATAGGCACCCATTACCCCCACCCCCTCACCCCTGTCCCGTTTTTTCACAGTTGCTATCTGGTCACCCTATTTTTTGGTGAGGTATGCTTAAGTAAGGCACTTTGTGAGCCTTAAAAGTGTAGAATACTGGGAACACTACCACAACAATGGTTATCGTTGCACACTATAATCTATTGTATACGCAGAAGGCAGCTTAGTCTGGGGCTGGTATGAATGAACCCATTTAAACTGACCCATTTGGATTAGTGGACATAAAGAACTGATAAGTAGGGAGGAAGAGTGGCTACTTTTCTGCCTGATGAACCTATCCTACATGATAGGAAAGCAGCAGTTTGGCTCCAGGCCAGGAAGAAAGCTTTATTGATGCCTTTTAGATAAGAGTTACAAATGTACATTTCTCGCGGAAGATGCACTAAATGCAAAAGTTACCTAGAATGACTACTACTGCTCTAATTTAAAGGTTAATCTGTTAATTTACTGTATGTACTGTATTCCTCAGTGTCTGAAGGAGACATTTTTGCACAGAAAAATTATATGCAGTGAAAAATGCTTGGTTAAAATTAAAAGGCTAAACCAAGCAGGAAGGGAGTGGATCTGTTCCTTTTATTCTTATCTCTTTTTTTTGTTTAATTTTGTTTTTGGTCTGGGATTTGGATTCTATTTCTATGCACATTCTCACTTCCTTTGAGCATAAGAGGGAAATTATTTTATTTAACTGGCCTTCTCTGGCACTGTGAGTAATAATGTTTACTAGCAAGATTCTACTTGTGTGTGGCATTTATAATTCACTTGGTATGTTAGGAAACTGACTCAAGACGCTTTACTTTACAGTAGTAAAACAGCTTTATTTATTTAAAATAAAAAAATCCTTAAAAGCTTTTCATTTAATAAAACTGAGATCTTAAATCACTTAACCGAATATATGTGTAGACTTAAAAACTGTAAAATTATTTCCTGTCACTTGCCAAATCCAGAGATCATGCCCTCTGTGGTTGTGGGGTTTTTTTTTGTTTTTTTTTCCTCTGCTCTCCCTTTTCTTTTTTCTTGTACCTGGCTAATGTCATGGAATGCCTGTAGCAGTATAAGAAAATGTAGCTTTTTGGTCTATTTTTAGGTGGTAATTTCAGTTGAACAAAAAACAAATTTGAGGTGGAGAAGGAAACTTCAGGGCTCAAATTGAAGTCTTGTCAGGAAAGACTTTTCAGTGACCTTGTAAAATGCATGTTCCTTAATTTTTTTTTTATATATTATATATATATTAAAGAAGAGAGCTGGCAGTATATTTCGATCATTTGCAGTCTGTCTGCATGTTCAACCAAATACAGGTCAACCTCCACTAGATTAGTGTTTATGCTCTCAATGCTGGAATTAGAATTTTCTGGTAATATTAGTCAAAATACTTGTAGGTCAGGCACCCTGGTATTAGTGATTTGGGAAAATTTAATACTCTTATAAACCACATTTTTAGATAGAGGCATAGTAAGAGATGGGGACCCAATTCATTTGTGGGTGGGCATGAATATGTCTGTCTGGGATTCCCATTTGAATAAGTGGGAAGTATACATGGTTGGGGTCCATAGGAAAAGACTTGTGTTTTTTATAAGCAGTTAGCTGAAGTGAATGGGATTTTGGAGATTAAGAATGAGCGGATGTATGGAGCTCCTCTTCTAACTTGTACCGTTTTTAAAAATTACTTTCAGCTCCACATTCTTTGTTTTAAACTGGATAGATGTGGAACTGAACATTTAAAGTACATTATAAAATTGGAATACAGAATAGTATTGGAGAACATTCAGTGCTTTTCAAACCAATGTCTCTTGGCCTAGGAAGTAAAACCCAGTCAGTACATAGCAAGAGGAAAAAATACTCCCAAGAATCTGGCCAGAGTTTACTGCTACCAATGGGTGTGCTATAGAGACTTTTACAGAGCTCTGTCCTTCTTCTATTCCACCAAAGACAAATTTCAGAATAACAGCTGTGTTAGTCTGTATTTGCAAAAGAAAAGGAGTACTTGTGGCACCTTAGAGACTCACCAATTTATTTGAGCATAAGCTTTCGTGAGCTACAGCTCACTTCATCAGATGCATACCCGATGAAGTGAGCTGTAGCTCACAAAAGCTTATGCTCAAATAAATTGGTGAGTCTCTAAGGTGCCACAAGTACTCCTTTTCTTCTTACCAAAGATAAAGGGACCCTAAAGACCATTTCTGATGTAATTAAGTTTTTGCGCGTTCTCAATATTGTAGTGGCTGAGATATTCAAAGGGGTTGAATATCCCAACTCCTGCTTATTTTCATGTTATTTGTTTAGAAGCTCCAATTAATAGTGTGGGGGCAGAGGGACAAGAAATTCAGGTGACTAAAAATTTGCTAAATAAGTTTTAAGTTTCTTTTTCTGGAATGTATTTTTTCCAAAGTTGTGAAGCCTGAGTAACAGGACACCTAACTGCAACATTAATTTTGAGAAGATTAACATCTATCTTGGAAGAAATGGATTAGACAAGTGGGAATTTTTGTCCGGGTTAGTGAAGAAACTTCACTGTGTGGGTTTTTTGTTTTTAATTTTAAAATAAAATTTGCATTCAGATAGCAGCAAGTGAGGCTGAAGTTTTTTAGTGCTCATAAATGAGGTCCAAATGGATTTGATACTGAGCAAATAGTGGTTTATGGTCATTGGCTATTTAATTGTCTCCTTATACGCATAAGCTTACTCCACTGGAACCCTTGGATAACTTAATTTGATTTAACACCAGTGAGTGTGGAGTGGGCCTCCACAAGCAGGATTTCCAGAGACAGGTTTCCTACAAACCTTTCAGCACCTTTCACTTCCATTACTAAAGGTGTGGACATGGGTGACCAGTTTCTTCACTTTATCCCTCCATTATTAATCAAAAGTTCATGGGTGAGTTTGTGGAACAGCCAGGCATGCTGGAACAATTTGTGTAATGGGGGAACTGAGAGCCATTGACCCAAACTATGAACTCTGTATATCAATGGTTCTCAAAGCTGGTCCGCCGCTTGTTCAGGGAAAGCCCCTGGCGGGCCGGACCAGTTTGTTTACCTGCCGCGTCTGCAGGTTCGGCCGATCGCGGCTCCCACTGGCTGCGGTTCACCACTCCAGGCCAATGGGGGCTGCGGGAAGGGCAGCCAGCACGTCCCTTGGCCCACATCGCTTCCCGCAGCCCCCATTGGCTTGGAGTGGTGAACCGCGGCCAGTGGGAGCCGCGATCGGCCGAACATGCGGACGCGGCAGGTAAACAAACTGGTCCGGCCCACCAGGGGCTTTCCCCGAACAAGCGGCGGACTGGCTTTGAGAACCACTGCTGTATATGATGGAAACCAGTTCAAGTCAGTGGGTGCGGCAGCGCCCATAGTTCCAGCACCCATGGAAACAACAGTCTTTTTCGGATCATCAGAATTTGGGCACAGCTTTTAAAATAAGACACTGTGCCCAAGTCACTTTCTGTGTTTTTGAAACTATGTTCGTGGAACTTCAAGGTAACATTCTTACCTTAATTCTTCTAATACAAGATAAACATTTCTAACTTCATGCTAATAGGTGAGAAAATAAGAAAAGGCAAATGTGAAGTTGCTCTTTTCAAATGTTTCTAAGAGGATTTGTCGAGGGGTAGGTGTGGTACACGGGTTACCCCATATATTAATGCTACTTGACTGACTAATGCTAAATCTCTAGAGTAGGCTGCAATATTCTGTAAGTTGGGTTCTCAACCTTTTTCTTTCTGAGGCTCCCCCCCCCCATATGCTATTAAAAATTCCACGGTCCCCCTGTGCCACGATAACTGGTTTTCTGCATATAAAAGCTAGTGCTGGCGTTAGCAGTTAGCAAGCAGGGCAATTGCTCGGGGCCCCACACCACAGGGGGCCCTGCAAAGCTACATTGCTTAGGCTTAAGCTTCAGCCCTGGGTAGTGGGACTCAGGGCCCTGGGCTTCTGCCCCATGCAGTGGGGCTTCAACTTTCTACTCTGGGCCTCAGTGAGTCTAATGCTGGCCGTGCTTAGAGGCCCCCCTGAAACCTGCTTGTGGCCTCCCAGGGGGCCCTGAACCCCTGGTTGAGAACCACTGCTCTAAGTGAATGTAGAATTTCCATTTCTGAATGGTATAGCATGTTTTTGGTTTTAAGAAGTGCCACAAACTTATTTTACAAAGGATTCATTTTCTGTTTCTGTGAATTATACAAGTTCTACTGATCAGTATTGTACATCACCAAAATGTGTAGTAAACTTAAGGGTTCAAGAGACTCATGGTAACCTTGGCTTCTAAATCAATAGATATTGTGTCATCAACCAAAAAAGTATAGCTTTTCATCTCCACGGTTATTTGTGTGTCATGGCCAGTCTCCACAGTGTGTCATATATGGTTTGTCAAGACAGGCCGTCGTCGGACAAAAGTGTGGTCTGAAATAATGCTAAGGCTGCTTATGAGTTGCCTTGCTGTGGTAATCTTTGCAAAAAGGACTGAATCACCCACTGCGATATTAATGTATTGTAATGAGTGTCATGGTGGTAGGCCTAACAGTTTAGTGAGTGTAAATTATAATGGATTGTTTTAAAAAACAAACAAACAAAAAAAACACCCATGGAACTTAGCCTTCCCGTGTAGCTAGTCAGGAGTGGTCAGGCTCGTGATAGGTGGATATCAACGATGTTCAGCTAAATCAAAAACAGCTGTTAAATCTAGCCTTTGGGAGCTCTGTATGGATTCTGACATTCTTCTGAAGGCTTGGGTTCAGAAATCAGTGAATGGATTACTTTGTTCCATAAACTTAGTCTTTAAAATACATTGACTGACCACTCTAGCCTTTTTCAGAACCTCATCCATATTGGAGAATGTGACAAAATGGAAATTGATCGTACAAAGTGCGGGGAGATGGGGACATTGTCTTTGGACTCTCATGACATGCGGCATCTGGCTGATCTGCTTTGGAATATCACCTTGGCTGTGTCTGGCCAAAGCTTAGATGGTATTTCTTGGCCAAAACACCATGACATGAAGTGTTTTTTGTGTCCCTGAGAACACATCCTAAGATACTAATCAATGTTGCAGTTTGCACTGATTGTGTGTTGTTACTGGGTTAGATGTACTTAGTAGGCTTAGTCCAAAATTAGGCTCTCATATTTAGGTGTCTGTCTGAGTCTGCTAACAATTAGGTCATGCCTAGGCTCGGAAAATAGGCTGTTTTTAAAAATCAGTCTTTGAACATGTGTGTTTACACTAATGTAGGTAGAGGTTTTTAACACCACTTTAAAAACACATTTAGCTAGTCATGTTCAACACGTTGGCTTAGTATTTAGCAGTTTTTAAGTGCATCTGCTTGGAAAAACGTTACACTGCTTTCATTAGGATTAGCTGTGAAAGGATCCAAATGTATTCAAAACAATGGGGGTAGTACAGCTTGTTCATACGAAACAGTCGATGTTAAGCTGAGTTCACAGTGAGCTCTTTATCATGTGCGTGCACACACGCACAATATGGGCTTGATGCTAAGAAGTACTGGTTGCCCATTTCCTCAAATAAAGTCAATGGGAACTCTGGATATTCAGCACCTCTGAAAAATCACACTCAGTGTGTAACTGTAAACCTCAAGTGACAACAGCTAGTATATTTTTACAGGTGTCAGTCTAATACAAAGTTAGTTAGCTATATTCAGTTTTGTTTTGTTTTTTTCTGGCAAAAATCTGCAGCATGAACTTGCATGCTATAATTTATTCCAAAGCACCCTCACAGAATACCAGAAGGAACTCGTTCAAATTTTAACAAAGTAACCCACCATCTGTGCACGTCCCCACCCCCCATTTTGTCCTTCTGCTGAAAGCTGCTCTTCCCCCTAAAATGGAACAACATCACATTATGCTATTTTGAAGTTCTGTTTGAAATGGTACACCTGTTTCTCAACACATGATTAGTCAGCCTAAGAAGCCAGAGTCCTTCAAATATAATAGAGAAACTTTTAAACCACATAAAAAAATCAGTAGACTGAAGTTTAATGTAATCACTGCGTAAATCAAAACTATCCTGCAGTTTAGCTTGGAGTTGGAGGACACCTGTATAATGACAGGGTAGCTCAGTCTGCTTGTTTTAATTTTTGATCATCCTGTGGAGTCTTCTGACAAAATGTTAAGAATGTTGCTTTTGTCAGGCTTGGATGGACATAGCGAAAACTTCCTGGGTGGCCTCACAAGACCCCTCTGGGCCATAGCAGGTTAAGCACAGATTCGATCTAATCTTTGGTTAGACATCCTGGCTAGCAGAGGGTCCAACAGAATTTTAATCCATAGTTGGGATGTGGGGTCGACCAATGTCAGAGTGAAGTCAGAGGCATCGGAACTCGGGAAGTCACATAAACTTCCTCTCCATAGCACCATCTCCCTACTAATTTCCCTCAGAACCATTTTTTGATAACCTTCCACACATGTATGTCCATGTGGACTACTCTATGAAGTAAGGCGCCGCTAAACAAGCGAAAGAATATAGGAATTTTGCCTTTTGTGAGGATTGTACTGAGTGTATTTTGAGAGAGGGGAAAACTTGACTTGACTTTCTGGGGAGGGGAGGAACAAAGTTTGCATTTAAACCAGTGGCCCCCAAACTGTGGGGTGCTCCCTCCCACAGGCAAGCCTGCGTGGGGGGTGGGGAGGAAGCACACTCCGAGCTCTGCTCTGGCTGCAGCCCCTGGCTCCTGGCCCAGCTGCAGCTTTGGCCCCAGCCTCGGCCCCCTTACCTCCGTCCGCGCACCCCCCTCCCTGGGGGCCACGGCACCGCTCCTGAGGGGGATGCAGACGGGGGAAAGCGGGGACATGACTGAAAAGTTTAAGGACCACTGACTGACCCTACTCTGAATTTTAAGGGATCTCTAGTATTCTCTCTACTTTTAAAGTGCACTTTAGTCACACTCAGTTTAATATGAGCATAAGCTTTCGTGAGCTACAGCTCACTTCATCGGATGCATAAAGAGCCACTTTATGCATCCAATGAAGTGAGCTGTAGCTCACGAAAGCTTATGCTCAAATAAATTGGTTAGTCTCTAAGGTGCCACAAGTACTCCTTTTCTTTTTGCGAATACAGACTAACACGGCTGCTACTCTGAAACCTGTCAGTTTAATATGGCTACCTACAGAAATTTTTGTTCAAGCTGTTCCAGCTTTGGAATCTGTATGGCCACCTACCATGGGTGGGACTTGCATGATGTTGTACCTTAGGGTGCATCCACACAGCAGCTGAGAGGTGTAATTCCCAGCTTGGATAAAGATGCATGCATTGCTAGCACCAAAAAATAGCAGTGTGGCTATGGTGATAGGAGTCCCACCCTACCCGGGTAAGTACTCGTGCAGCTAGCCCAAGCTTCTGCCTGTGGCACCATGGCCATACTGCCGTTTTTAGGTCCTTTTGTGAGCAGAGCTAGTGCATGCACATCTACCTGAGGTGGGAATTACACCTCCCAGATTCTGTGTTGATACACCCTTTGAATGACTGCTCTTCAAATTGCCTCGCTTCCTGTGGTCTAAGTACCCTTCGACATAATCGATATAAGAATACATAATCTTTCTTCCTAAAATATCCGCAGTCTAATACTTCTCCCTCCACTCATTTCAAAATAAATACTTAGTGCCCAATACTTAAGGCTGTATGAGCTATTCCTGAGCCCAAGAGTGTGTGAAATGACTGAGAGTTGTGGCCTTCAGTACTAAGCTTGCTTATTGTCAAGTTTTTTGATATGTAGAGTACTGGAGATGATGCGTACAACTGAGTCTTTTATCTCTTAAACCTGAATAGTATGTTAAAATAGCCCCGGGGGAAAATGTATTGTATTCTATTACTGGCTTGAATATATCCTGTGCCTTGCATATGGAAGGCTACCTTCGGTTAAGTAGGCCAACTTGAAGTCTGTGTAAGTACTCAATTGCATATAATTTCATTTATATAGTACACCTTTGTAGTTTTATGTGCAAATCAAGGTAATGAGAAATGAAAGGGATTAATCTTCTGACATTAGCTGCTGATAAAGAAATGGTAAATTAATTAGGCTAGTTTTTAATTACCATATATATTTGTTCATAAGCCGAATATTTTTGGTTAAAAAAAATGATGCATCAAAGAACAGGAGTCAGCTTATAAATGGGTCTGACGCCACTTCCTGCAGCTCCCATTGGCTGGGAACGTCAAACCGCGGCCACTGGGAGCTGAGGGGCTCTGTACCTGTGAACGCTCCAGGTAAACAAAACGTCCCAACCTGCCAGCGGCTTACCCTGATGGGCCAGGAGCCAAAGTTTGCCAACCCCTGAAATATAGGGTCGGCTTATGAAAGGGTCATACAGTTTTAACTATTTTGACCCCCCAAGATGGATAGGTAGACTTATAAACGAACGGGCTAATGAACGAGTATATATGGTAAGTTAGTCCTAACTTGCTTAGACTGAATATGGATGGCTAAAAAGCCACAAAGCTTAGTTGTTAAGCTAGTGCATGAACAAAGATGAAAGAATGGAGAGAAGCAACATTTTCAGGTAAAACTCTGTCCTCTATCCTTCAAATACCTACACCATCTCTTCCCTAGAATGAATAGCTCTGTCAGGTGACCAGGTCTAGTGGGAACAGCTCAAAACATAAGTGATTAAAGTTCACTTTTGTCCTTTCCTTACCCCGAGTTACAAAAACTGCCAATACAGCTAACTCAACATTCCAGGGAAGATACTGTACTCGTAGTCCAGATGGTTCTCCTTCTGTCCCTTGCTAGATACAGTGCTGTAAAGCTTAGTTGAGCATGTTCAGAAAGTATTTGTCTGACTTCTTGAGATGGATATCGTTGGACAATATTACCTGCACACCGTTTTGCTCCTGAGCCTTTTCATCTTCTTTCAGTTTTCAAATGACCTTTTGTGTGTGTATCATCGTTTCTCAATGATTTACCATACCTCCTTCCTGTCCTTTGAGTCCTCTTCTGTGATGGCCCTTCAGTACTTTCTTCCATACCCTGTTTTCTCCTCATTGCAGACAAAACTGTGAGACTATAGACATAAGATTTCTCTTATAAACCATTACCCCATTACCTTTCTCACTGAACGGAACCCCTTCAGCTGAACAAGCTTTGTCGAGAAGACAGTTTCCTGTGTCGCCTTTGTTATTCACTGCTCACAAAACTGGAGAATGTTGTCTCAAATGTGAGGCTTTAGGGGGTGATCCAGGTGTTACAGAAAGAAATATCCTAGAAGGCTTACATACAAAACTTCTTATTTGGAGGACTTTCTCAATTCGTTAACTGTGTTTGCTCCTCACTGACCTTCTCCCTTAGTTCTGTTTCCAAAGGCAAAACATTCCAGTTTTATTATAATTACTCTAATCTTGTAGTAGATGGTTTTTGTTAATAGGCAGACTGTTTCAAGGTTGAGTCCTTCCTATGATCTTTGGCTGCCTTTTTGGAGCATTTCAATAACTGGCTTTATAAAAAACCCTTTTTCAAGTTGGGCAAATCATTTGTTTCGTTCTGGATTCAAAAATACCTGCCATGTTTTTTCTTCAGTTCACTGGCTAGTACAGTACATTATGAAATATTAAGAGTGAGCCTAAAATCTTGTTATAGAAAAAGGTTAATTAAATTTAATTTAAAACTAGCATCGCTTGGAGCTCAGACGTTTTAATGAGGCAGCCATGTACAGTGTGCTTAATACAGATAGCAGTAGATCATGATGAAATATCCATGAACTGTCATAACCTTCTTCTTTTCTCCTCCTTTTTTTTTTCTGGGGGGTAGAGGAGTGGTGAGCAATAAGAACTTGGTAAAGCATTAATAGTGCCAGTTAAAGGAATTCCACTGTTCTAGAGTCACTTAGTTATTTACATACCACATGGCATCTTCAAGCATGACCTTCTTCATCACCAGAATATTGTCAATGATCTGTTAGTGCATGAAGTAATACATAATTCCCTTACTGGAAGCTGTCAAAGACTTTATAAGACGATTAGGCTTCACGACATCCACAGTGATCGATCCCTATTTGACAGATGAGCTGAGGCTCAGATTAAGGGTTTTGCCCATTTCCTTGGGTTAATCTCCTAGACCACACTCCCTCCCTCCATTACCTTACATTAAAGGAATCCTGCACAAATTTGGTAGGCTTCCACACGTGGTGAATGGCTTTCTTGAGCAACCTAACAATAGCAGACCAATGTGTTTGTGATTTAAAGAGGAAAAAGACCTGTCTATCAAATAAGAGTTGGAAATTGAGTTAATCACACTTAAAAAAAAAATTGCTTATATAAGGTAAATATGGGAATACCTCTAAAATATCTGGTAACTTCAAACTATTTTATTTTTTTTAAACTTTCTCTAGAGTACTGAAAACAGACTAGTTTCCATTGTTCCTTTTTTGCTTGTGCACTAGCTTTGACGTTTTGGACTTTCAAATACTAAAAATGAATATTTGTTTACATCAAAACAAAACCGCTGTTTTAAAAACATTTTTTTCTTTTTAATTAACACTTCCATTATATTGGAACTTGGACAAAATTTAAGTTTTGTCCAAAAAAAATCAGTGGTGGTTCTCTAAACAGTTTTAGGTGAACACTGCTGCCTTTTTCTCTTTTTTTTTCTCTCTGCATAATTCTTCGAGGTTTTAATATCAGAATTAACTCACAGATGTTTGGCATGCAAATTTAATATGCAAACCTGAATGCTTTGTGTCATTTACCATCTGTAAATATAGCAACTGGCGCTTTTCACCAGCGAGGAGACTAGTCTATCAAAATAAGTGTGAAAATGTGAATATGCATCAGATGGAAAAGAGGAGGTTCGTTCACAGAACCATTACTAGAGTAACTTAATTGATTAGTCAAATAGAAGGTTAATTGAATTATAAAATGTTTTTTTTTATGAGTTGAACAAGGCGTAGAATGACCGCAAGAAATGGAACTAAAAAGTGAAAACTGTGGCTTTTCTGAAATTCAGATTTTTTTTGAAAACCTTGAATGGAAAAGCAAATCAAAACAGTTATTGTTAAATACAAAGTTTGAAATGTGTTCATTGCTTGGTGGCTGCCATTTTGCCTGTGGAAAAAGATAAATTGTGAGTAGGATCTTATCCCATTGACATCTGTGAGTGAAAACTCTTAAAACATTCAAAACTTTGAAGTAGTGCTTCACTAGTAACTTGTTATAAGCTTATTTACTATTGGTATTATAGTGCTACCTAGGGGCCTTGATCTAGCATCAGGGCCTCCTTGTGCTAGGCATTGTACAAACGCACAAAGGTGCTCTGAGGAAAAACTGGATTAGAACCTGTTAGTTGCAGGATAGGTGAAAATGTTACCCTTGTTAAAATGATTAATCTAGCACTGTGTGACTTTAAATGAGAATAGGAAAGTTACAGGTATTCAACAAAGCACTTAAAAAAAATAAATTAAGGTATAGGTGGTTAGGTCCCTATTTTTTATGTTTGAATGCAGTTTTTCTCTCAGGCTAGAGAGAGCATTATCCTAGCAAAGCTCTCTAGAGCCTTCTTTGAGATAAACTTTATACCAATTGGAGGTAAATTATATTGAAGTCCATTGAACTTAGGCCAGACTTTCACAATACTCAACACTGCAGCTGGTTTTTCAGAAGAAGTTTTTCAGATTTTTCAGAAGAGCTTAGCATCGAGCCATCTTTGATGGGATCTGCTGGTTGCTGAGCACTTCTGAAAATATGTCCCCTTGATTTGAGATGTTTCTAGAAGCTAGAGATAAGAGCAAATGAGTTGCAGTTACAAAGCGCAAGAATTAGTCTTAAAGTGAACCTACATGTTGAAAACAATGATCAAACAGCTGGTCTGGGCAAAAGTCCCCCCCCCCCCCGCACAGATATCTTGGACAGTGATATAAAAATTATTAAACTAATTGTAAGCAAGATGAAAACTGATTAGTGCACTTATGCAAGGTTTAGAATACCTTGTCAAGTAATTTTTGAACAGGTTCAGAGAGATGGGTACTCCACAATTTTTTTTTTTTTTTTTACCTTGAGAGCAGTGGTATGGATGCCAGAGACAACCGTAGCCACTTTTGCTACAGCTTCACCAGTTTAGATCCCCACCTGCTCTTAGATGCCTTGTCTCATAATTTCAAGGTGCATTACATTTTTAGAAACCATTTCAGATCTTATTTCAACACTTTTCCTTTAAATTGTTTTGCCGTGTACAAATGTGTAGATTTAAAGATGAATATAGAGTTTATCTGTATTCTCCTAGCAATCTGCATATACTGTAAATCTAGAAGTATTTGCTTTAAAGTAACTGCCATTATATTTATCTATAACCTCTGAGAATAAGGTCAGTGTTTCTAATTGACAAGCAATAGCCCTTTCTGGCAGAGACTGGCTGGGGGGCATGAATGTGTGGCCACCTCTCTTGCACCAAAGTAAAAATGTATAGTATTTTAAAAAGCTGTTACTGGATAATCTGTATCGTGTGTCAAGTCTTAAATATGCATTTTGACAATTCTCACTGCTTTGTGTTTTAAAAATAGCTACTATAAATTCCTGTTGCTTTTGCTTACTTTTACTTTATAAATATGAACACTTTCTTCTTAAAGTCCTGTTTACAGGATTAACACACTTCTCATCCATATACTTTATTTAGTTTTCATTAACAATGACATAAAAGTTCTAGGCTCTTCCACTTCTTCTTTATAAAATAATTGTAGATCATAGCTGGTTCCAGTTCTTTAGTGTACTATCCATTTAGTATATGTTCCTCTTGTTTTCTTCTGTAACTGGCTTCATATATCATACCCTAATTTTTGACTTAATAATAAATCCACACACCATTTTTACATGATTCCATGGTATACCTTTCTCAGTTCTGGAATTTAGTCATCTTTAAATCCTTTATCATATAACATTCAGGATTGAGTGCTAAATAGGTTATAATTGAATGTAACAGTCATGTTACCAAAACCTTGCCCTATTTGGGGTCTTGCTCTCAGTCCCCCTCCCTCCTGTCTGTAATATTTTGCAAAGCAATTAAAGGGTAACTATGGTAGTTAACAATCTCTCTCTCAAAATCAGAACTCTGTGCTGCTCACAGTTGTTTTCTATCTCTTTTATATAAATTGTGGTTGTATTCTTAATCTATTATTGTGCCTACTTGTAGAAACCTGTTGTGAATTTGTTTTTGGTTTGTTGGTGAAATGGCTTGAATGGGATTTGTCACTCTCCGACTCACTCTTGTGGCAGTTGATATAATGGGATAGTATGTTCCCTTCACAAGTGTCTGCCTTCTGTGGTATGATGAGACCTCCTTCAGTTAAGTCTGGTCTTTCTGGTGCTGTAACAGTGTTTGACTGTTAATGTTCTAGCCCAAATGCAATCTCATAATTTAACCTACCAGCAGAAGTGAAGACTCTTAAATTAGATTCTTCATTACAGTTTCTATGGTTACATTAGAGGAGAAACCTACTAAATGCAAGCCAGAAGGCCATAAAAAAATGTGCTCTGGTAACCGTTGCTATCGTTATTGTCGCTTTACAGTTTCCAGTTTAATTCTTTAGTTTCTCTTTAAAATCTATTCCATTTAAGTGGGAGTCTGTATTTCTGAAGATGAGCTGCTGCTACTTCTAAAAAATATTTTTAATGTTAGGATTTAAGTTTTACAAACCAAACTGAGCATCTCTAACTAGTAAGCTATGGCAACAAAGATTTTTCTTGTGCTTTTTGAATAGAGATTTCTCTAGCTGGCTCTGCAAAGGATAGTAGACTTGACTTAAATTGAACTGCTTTTTTATGTATGATTGAATTACTGATCTTCATTGAAAGCCAATTGTCTTTTTATGCTAGTTAAAACTGGTTTGTCATTAGTTCACATAACACCCTGTAAAAAAAAAAAAAAAAAATTAGCCCATGTTTTATCCACATATAGTTGCTTGTATTGGCTAACGTTAATATTTAATTTTTAAAAATCAGTACCTACCTCAATGCACACTATCTGCTTGAAAATTGGCTTTTTGACTCTTCTCCTGGTTACTGTTAGATGTTGCCCTCACTAAAATGACCTGTGGTGATAGGATTCTGAAGACACTCTTACAGAATGTAACCAGGCACTGATAAATAACAATAGCAAGAAAAAAATTAAAATGAAGTATTTTTCTCCCCTTGTTGCTTTGTGGATATGGGAGGAAAGAGGCCCAGTGGTTGAGGTACTGATGTGAGATATGGGAGACCCAGGTTCAGGTCCCTGCTGTGCCAGACTTCCTGGGTAACCTTGGGCAGGTCACTTAACCTCTCTGTATCTCTATTCCCCATCAGTAAAAAGGGGGATGATAATACTTCCCTACCTCACAGGGGTCCTAGAGAAGAGATGGGCACTGTTGGGATACTGCCCGCTGAAAGGTCACAAAATGGTGCCACTACAGCTAAGTCAATCGTGGAATTCATAAACATAGGTCTATGGCCACTTCTTGTCTGGTCTGATCTGTTCTATCGTCGGACTGTGGGGCTGGAGGGGGAGAGAGACAGATACTGGGCCATCATGGAGGAGGAGCAAAGAAAATCAAATTATTTTATGTAACATACACTTTCTGTGTGATTTTGAGTTATGAGTAGAGAATATGAATAAGCAGGTGGTAAAAATTCTAAAGCAGGAGAAAAGGGAAAAACATTGTGTAATATTATAAGGTGGTGGTGGGGGAGTACAAACTGTGAATTAAGGATTTGTTTCCCACTCCTTTATTAAACTAATGCTGGAAATAATCAAAAGTGGCTGCAGACTTCATTTTAACTTGCCAGTAGTCCTTGCTTCTATTTATGTTAACATGCAAGAATAAATTATGTTGATCCAGGAGCATAAAAAATGGCAATAAATAGCCAATGGGCAAAAACTTCTATAAACCAAGCAATAGAGATGGCCAGGTCTACAGAATTCAACGTCCTTTTGAAGTTATCACTAAACATGCTGGGGGGGCACTGCTCTGTTTCTGCATTCAGTAGCATAGATCTTGATACATAAACATTATGTGGATTAATACAAATCTATTTCAATGCGTACTTCTTAACAAAGAGATGACAGAACCCTAAGCAGACTGCTAGTCCTGTATTAAATTTGAGATTTATACTTTGAATAATATCTTTTTGGCAGAAGTGAATTTCAAATGCCATTGTAGTAAATAATGCCATAGCAACAAATCCACTATGGAGTCAAATGTTTAATTGTGGCTGTTGACTACTAGATTAGTAACTGGGATTGGCTTCTTTCCACTCTGCAAACCTCTTCTATTTTGCATCAGCAAAATTGTCATTCCTGAAAGGTGGTCATGGTTGATTTTGAGATGCTTAAAATCTTCCACAGTACTTGCGTTTTATATAATTTATAAATAATTTGTCTTGGATATAAAGTTGGAGAGTTTCTCAGTGGTAACCACACAAAGTAGTTTGCAAACGTAGAATTTAACTGAAACTTAGAGTTCAGGTAAATTTCTCTATTTCTAGGCTTTCTATACAGACACCTAGGTGCTCACTCTGATTTGCTCTGTGTCCATAACTGAACATGTGGCTTCAGATTTTTATCTTTTTAAACAAGAATTTCTTCTCCTTTCATTTTGCATCAGTGGAAGGGCTGGCCTTTTCTGTGTGAGTAATATTGTCCAGCAAGAAGGTTTGGTGGCAGAAGGTATCTTCAGCAGTTGCTAGGTCATTCTGCCCTGTCTGTGCTGCTTACTTTGGTGCCTCCAAAGCTAACTTCAGATGCCAGATTTCTTTGCTCCATAGCACCAGGCAGAGGTTCGAGGACATAGTGGAAAATGTCCCAATTCGTCTCCTTCCTTCCAAGATGCAAATATAGGGCAGCACTATCCACAAGTAAGCAAGCAGAGAACTCTGCCAAACTCTCAGTATCAAAATTTCCAGTCATACCTTGTTAGGCTCTTGGGTGTTCATTTGTTTATAATCTATGTGACCCATACAGTTGCATTGTCAGGCTCTTGTCCTCTACCTTGGATAACTTCACCAAAGCGTGACACTCCTTCCTCCTTGGCAGACACCCAAAGGCTGGAGGGTTGAAGTAAAAAATATTGGCTATCTTTGTAGACAAGGTGGGTGAGGTAATATTTATTGGATCAACTTCTGTTGGTGAAAGAGACAAACTTTTTTGAGCTAAACAGAGATATTCAGGATCTTGCATCAGAGTGCAGTGGATAAGACTGTATGCCTGATCCCTTATATACTGTTTTGAAATGCATTTGATGCAGCTCCTTAATTTATTCGAAGACTCTAATGGTAATGGCTCAAGAAGCATTGACTTGTCTTCAGAAATAACCCATGCCTGCTGATAGTGGGGGGGAGAGTCAGGGCAGCCAGTTTCACCAGTGTTACTTTTTCTCATAGATTCCAAGGCCAGAAGGGACCACTGTGATCATCTAGGCTGACTGCCTATGTAACACAGGTCATCGGACTTACCTGAAATTTCTGTTTGAACTAGAGCATATCTTTTTCTAAACAGTCCAGTCTTGATTTTTAAAACTGCCAGAAATGGAGAGTCCATTCTTGTCAAGTTGTTCCAATGGGTAATTGCCTTCAATATTAAAAATTTGCAACATATTTCCAATCTGAACTTGTTTAGCTTTACTTTTCAGCCATTAGATCTTTTTATACCTTTTGTCCGTCTGATAAAACGAAGAGTCCGTTATCAAATATTCGTACTCTTAGACTGATAGTCACCCCTTAATTTTCTATTTAAGCTAAATAGATTGAGTTCCTCAAGTTTCACTGAAAGGCCCATTTTCCAGTTCCTTTAATAATTCTTGTGGCTCCTATTTGAGCCACAAGAATTTATTAACTATCACTCCAATTTATTAACATCTTTCTTGAAGCATTGACCTTGGAACTGGACAAAGTATTTTGGAACTAGTGCAATCTTCGCAACCTGGAACAAAGAGGTAAATATGATTTTTCTCTCTTCCTACTCAAGATTCCCCTGTTCGTACATCCAAGGATCACGTTAAACGTTTTGATACATTATTGCACTGGGAGCTCATGTTCAGCTGATTTTTGGCTTTTCCTGAATACAGAAGAGAAATATTCATTGCTTTAAATAAATAAATAAATTCAACCACTTCCATCAAGTAATGGACAAATACCATTGTTAGTATTCTACTTGTCCCTAAAAAATAAAACAAAAATTTCTTCTTGTCCTTTAACTTTATTGGCCATAGAGGTCTGTGTCCTTTTGCTTCCCTTATCAATTTTCTACAGTTACTAGCTTCTGACTTACATTTATTACTGTAAACTTCCCCTTGCTTTCATCTGCTTTTTATTTTTATAGCTACATTTGCTTCGTCTAAGCCAGGTTGGTCTTCTTTCAAATCAATGTGACCTTCCTTTTTTTGGTTGTGGGATTGTGGATTTTTGGCCATCTAGTAAAATTATCATAAACCATTTCCAATTACCATTCACATACTCACCCCCCCCCCCTCCCCCCCGCAACTCTCTCTTCCAGTGGATTTGTCTCAGAATTGCTGGCAACTTTGTGGAACTGGCCCTTCTAAAGCAAATACACACATTACCAGTTTGAACTTTATTTCTATTTGCATATAAGTGTGATCAAGTCACAGGTACCTAAGCTACCACTACTTTTAATTTATAGCTGAAGCTATGACAACTTGTGCTTAAGTGTAATTCCACCTCTGCTAGGGGAACTTGCTATATTGTCACCTGGAATTTGTTCCATGTTGTCTCCTAAACTCTACAGATTAGATACGGATGCCTGATTTTATGTGGCCTTTGGCTACAGGGTGCATGCATTGGTAGCCTCTGCACAGAAGGCTTAGTATGTGGCTTTTACCCAAGATTTCATTTGGTGTTACTACCTAGAGTCTAGGTCTCCATATTGAAACTTATCTTGAGTCTTCATAATTTCTTCTTCTTTGTTCCACCAATGTAAACTGTTCATGTTTTGGGTTATAACCAGTGTTTTTATGTCTTTTGTGGTGTTGTGTTGGGATAGTTGATGAAATTGTTCTGACTGTTGCTGAATTAATATTTGCGTGCGCATGTGGTGTGTGTGCATGCCTGGGAAAGGGAGTCCTTGTCGCACCAAGTCTTACTGGTTTGTGTGCCTACACGTCTGTAGTGCAGAGCCGGGCTTATTATTGGAAGAAAACAAACCTAGGAGTATATGGCTAGACTTCCTCTTCTAAAGGTTTTTCTCAATTATTGGAAAGTGGGAAAATCTCCTTTATGATAGCACTATTAAGATTATATGTTAAGATTGCAGTTATGTAAAGTAAGTGTGTGTGTGTGTGTGTGGGGAGAGGCTCTGCTTGCTGACTTAGCAAGATGTACGTAGTCTGAGGCAGGGAAAGTAGCTCATGTGGTGCATGGCTTTTTTTCTGGGTTTGCAGTTTTTTACATATGCTCAAAGAAGAACTCCTCCAATCTAATCAATTTAATAGATAAGTTCTTCAATAAAGCCTCTCTTCTCTGCTGCTTCCAGGCAGTCAGGTTCTGCTGTAACTGATTGGGAGGTATCCATATTTCTTGTCACTGGCTGAGTTTCAGCTCTGCATAATTTCTTCCAATGAAATGAGAGCGATAGGAGGAGGAAGAGGAGTCTCAAAAACCCTTTGCCTGCAAATAGACAAATGACTATATTATTTGCCTAGCTATCGAAGTATGCATTCTCTCTCTGACCCCAGGAAAACTGCAGGATTACTACTGGAGAAGAGAATATGCTACTATAGTGAGCTGTCTGTGCACGTTGTACAAGAATAAAGGTTTATTGGGAAAGAGGTTACATTTTGGGGTTTTACCTTAAGCAGCTAAAACTAAAGTTTTAAACTAAGTGGGTTGAGGATTTTTTTTTTATTTGCGGTTTCATAAATGACCTGAGCTCATGTGAAACTGGTGAATTTAAAATATTAGAGAGGAAAAAGAATAAAAATATGATGAACTATTTTTAACTAGGTCCGATACATCTGCGAATAAATATCAGTCATTTTTGTGTTCTCCACTCCACACTGGGGCCGTCTTATTGCTGATAAAGCTGTGAATAGATAGAAAAATCAGATGCAGCACATTTGGTTTGTGACTTATTGTCAGTGTGGCTCATTTTGCCTCTAATTTGATCACCCTGTAGGTGAAGGTCTCCATAGACTGAACTCTTCCTCACTCCCATGTCACACATTGTGGAGTGAGTGATGAGCAAGAATACCAGCCTCAGGGCAGATGGTTAAGAAGCTGGAGATGAGCCTCCCCTCCCCCCACCCCCACCCCCACCCCGCAACTGGTTGTGAGTTATGTGCTTAGATTTCACCAACCAAATAACAAGTGTAAACTTTTCAGGTACCATACAGCTATAACATGGAGTCGGATGGTCTCCTTGGACATTCTGATCTATCTTGCCATCCAGGCAAGATGGATTCTGTGATAGATGGTCACTTTATGCTAAAGATCACAAAATATTCTGGTTACTCCCACCTCCAAAGGACCAGTCACTTACCCCAAGTCAATTTGCCCTTTAGAGCTCGCTTCAAAGAAACAGTTTTGTTACAGGATTGACTACAAACTAAAGATTTATTAACAAGGAGAAAGAAATAAGGGAGTTACTTACAAGGTTAAAACAGATAGGATTACATTTCATTTGTGTGTATGCTCAAGTTCAAAAAGTAATAGAAACTTCTATAACAAGTAAGCTTTTGTCCTTTGTGGCTAACCCAAGCCAAACAGCTTGGGGGTCTCTTGCTTTTGTTTAGGAATCTTTGCCCCTTAGAGTCTAAACAGCATAAAAAGACCCAGATTCCTTCTAATCAGGGATTTGTATCACCAGCTCCCTAGAGCCCAAGCTGATGGGCTGAGCGCTTCTGCATATAACTTCTTCATGGGTAGGGTGGAGGGGAGCAACTGACAGAGTCTCTCTTCCACAATGGCCCGTTTGGATTCAATAGTGTTTGTGTTTTGGAGAGACAGGAGATTGCATTAGGTTAAGTTTTTTCCTGTTTGGTGAGGTGAGTTTTTGAACAAACATTTTACCATTGTAGAGCAAACACTTAAATGTTACCTTTATAGCATGGGATTCAGATACTAGAAGTAGGATTAATACCTGCAGCATCCTACAAGCATTCCATTAAGTCTAAACAGTCTTAGAACACGAATATCTATTTTAACTATACTAACCCACTGGTAAGCCAGACTGATTTCTAGCTATGCCCTTGTCAGTATTCAGTGAGGCTTGGGGCGTTAGCATGAGCTGGCACCTGATCTGCCAGCATCATATTCCCTTTCCTCCCTTCCGTTTTGAGTCACTTGGAGCAGTTAGGTCAATGAGATAAAGAATAACAAAGCTCATAATTGTTTAATTCAACAAACACTGAACAATTTTCTACCTCCTCTCTGCAGTCTGATATAAAAATTAGCCAATGTGCTGTGCAAGTTAACTCTTCTTTCCCAAATTGTTTTCAAGAGTGCTGAGGGAAAAAATCTGGGAGCTGGAAAAGTGAGGAAATGAGATGGCTACAGAGAGCCAAAGAAGGCGAATAGGAGGAAAAACAGACTCAGACGAAGCAAGTGCTCAGCTGGAAGAAACAAGCTTGGTGCTATGGGGTGGTGGGAGAAGAGGTGAGCTTGTTGGTGAACAAAGGAACAGTTGGTGGCCAAAAGGGCTACAGGGGTGTTTGTGATGAAAGGGCTCAGTGCTTTGAGCATCCATGGTCTTCTGAGCTGCTTTCAACATGATGCATTGGAACTAAAATACTCCAGTGTTGCATCCATTCAAACATGCTACAGACATTAATTTAAGATGATTAAAAGGTCATATGGTCTGGCTGTCTCATCCAGCTGCATAATCCTGACTTATTAATTGAACTATAAACTGCTGTTTGTGTCATCCCAGCATATGACTTGGGCAAACTAAAGTCCAAGTGGCCAAAATTCTTCAATCAGTTCCTCTGAAGGGGACACCAAGTTAGGATGGATTGTGCTATGGAACACACACTGCTTTGAAATTCTTATATATCGGTGACATTGTAATTGGTGTGGTGGGGGAGAAAGTTTCATTATTGGGGTCACGGATTTTAAGTTGTAGAGCACTTATGCTTTTTGAAGGGCTAAAGAGAAATGTAACAATCCTCCCGTTAATATATACTGCAGTAGACTGGGTAACCTCAATCGTTTTTGTAAAGCTAACCTGGCTCATGCAATTTGGGTCTGCACATGTGGATGCATACTGTAAAGACTAAATTTGAATGCAGTAGTGCTTGAAGAGTATGATTGTAATATCTTAAAATCAAAAGATCTCTGCATCATTTCATAATTCAAATAACTATCTCAAAGGTAATATTTCATGCAACTATAACCCTTTTCAGAGCAAAGTGTATTTTTAAAAAACTAAATATTTTACCATGTTTGTTTCAACAGTCTGTATCTGTTTAGGCAAATGTCCCCTGTCACATATCTGAGTCTCACCATCATTAGTGGCTTTTGTCTCTCAACATCCCTCTGATGGAGATCTGAGGCACAGGGTAGATTGAGTGACTTCCCCAAGGTCACATGATGAGGCCATGTCTACACGACAAACTTTGGTCTGCGGAACTTACTATGGCGGCGTTATGCTGGCGTAAGTATGTCGTGTGTGCTGCACGTAATCACGAGCAGTGCTTGTGTTGATGCAAAGCGTGGTGCATTATGGATAGGAATCCAAGTGTGTAATCCACCACCCACCCATTGGTGCCATACAATTTGGCGTATTTTTGCAATGTGTTGTGGGGTGCACACAAGTTTTGCAGTGGGGCTGGGAGCAAGGGATCAAATTTCCATCATGGAAATTTCTTTAGCCAATAATGCCATTCCTATCCCATAACTTCCATGCCTTTTTTAAAAAAATCCCATAAACCCATATGGCACTTGTCACTGTCTGCCATCTCTGACAGAAGCATGGAGCCAATACAGCTCTGCATTGTTGTCATGAACGTTGAAAATACAGGATGAATGATCCTCTGGTATTTGCAGAGCCACAGGAAGTACGACACAATGGGGGAACATGACCATTTCTTTGAGGGCAGATTGCTACCGGACATAACAAAAAAACAACAAAAAGTTTGTTGGTGGCATTCACAGAGTAGTTGCACATGGTCAAGTGCTGCTTTGGGGCCTGAGAAATGAGCAATGACTGGTGAGATCGCATCACAATGCAGGTTTGGGACAACAAGTGGTGGTTGCAGAATTTTTGGATGTGAAAGGCCACATTCCTTGATCTGTATGCTTAGCTCACGCCAGCCCTCCAGCATGTAGACATCAGAATGAAAGGTGCATTGACAATGTAGAAGCGAGTCGTGATCGCACTATAGAAGCTTGCAATGCTGTTTTGCTACAGGTCAGTGGGAGATGATTTTGGAGTTGCAAAAAATACATTGAGGGCAGCTGCCATGCAAGTTTATAGGGCTGCTGATTGTTTTTTGTTTGAGAATGTGACACTCTGCAATGTGTAAGAAATAATGGATGGATCTTCAGCGATGTCATTCCCAAAGTGTGGTGGGGTGATAAACTGCTCGCATATCCCCTTTTTTTGGCACCAGCCCACCTTGTCGCAGAGTAAGTCAACAGAAAGGGCTACTTTTCTATGGTTAATGCAAGTGTTGGTGGATCACCAGGGATGCGTCACAAAGGTCAGTGTGTGCTCATCAGGGAAGGTGCATGACTCTCTCATCTTTAAGAACACACGACTGTTCAGGAAGCTGCAAGCAGGGACTCCTCCTCCCGCCCCGAGTGGCAGATTACCACTGGTGATGTTGAAATGCCAATAGAAAGACAGGAAAGATTCAGCTACCAGTTTAGCAAATGCAGAAAGACAGCTGAATGTGCTTTCAGCAGATTGAAGGGATGTTAGTGGTGTTTACTTGCTAGATTAGATCTCAGTGAGAAATGTATCCAAATGGTTACAGCTGTCTGTTGTGTCCTGGATAATGTGTGATTCAGAGAGGGAAAAGTTGCTGCCAAAGGGAAGGGGGAGGTGGAACAGCTGTTTGCTGACTTTGAACAGCCAGACACGGGCCATTCAAAGAGCTCAACACGGAGCTATGGGGTTGAGGGAGGCCTTGAGAAGACATCTTTAATGGACAGCCACAATAACATATGGTGGACTGTGCTCTATCTGGCCCTAAAGTTTTGGAGGTGGTTAGGAATTGTACAATATTTAGTGTACATTTATGAATATCACATGATCTTTTATTAAATCTATGAACTATGCTGTGCTTACTGTACAGTTATGATTATTACATTGTTTTCTGTGATCCTGTTGTATTAGAAGCAATGCATACTTTGAGTAGCACTGGGCATTCTGCAGTATATGTTGTAATGAGTTTATTTTAAAAAAAAAAAATTTGCGTACCAAAAAGGTACAGAGCATTATTGTACAATTAAAAGCCCAAACTGTGCAAACTTATAAAATTAATGGAACAGAATTTTAATCTTAAAATGCTAGAGAAGGTTCATGTCCATTTTAGCTAAATATAACCCTGACCTGTGAGTTCCACAGTTGGTGATGTGGTATGGAGTGGTAACTATGAAAACACACCCCTGTATTCACATCCTATATACTATTGCAATAATCTTTGTACAAAATATGCCTTGTGAGGGATCATTTGAAAACTAGTAATGCACTGGTCAATAATATCATGATGTGTGTAGTAACATTATATGTAAAGTTATAAACATGAGCTGAAATTAAGTTTGAAATGTGTTCAGCAGTCAGTTCTGGGTAAACCAGTTTCTCAAAGACAAAAGACAAGCTGATACCTCTGCCCATCAACTTTGATGACACCTGGTCTATCATCTATCAAGTGGCCCTTCTTTGGCAAGGAAGGGCCAAAGAAATGGTTTTTGGACTTTGGGGAATTTGATCAGCAGTGTTACTGGGAACATGTGGTAAGGGGCTTAAACTAGACTTGGTTCAAGATGAAGTTTTAGCACTAGGAACCATTTTCTTTGTTTCTCTTGTAACCATTTCTGACTTTAATGCCTTATACTTGTTCTCCCTTAAAATCTATCTCCTTGTAGTTAAATAAGCTTGTTTTATTCTCTAATCAAAATTAATCCAGTGTTTTGTGTGTAAACTGAATTATGTGGGTAACTCCTTTTAAAGTAGCAAACTGTTGGCTCTCAATCTACTTAGAGAGGCAATAGGCCTAACATAGCTTAACTGTCCAGGAAAGGACTAGACAGTGTGGAACACGTTTTGCGGGGAAATACAGTACTAGGAGTGCATTTTTTGGGTCACCCGGCAAGTAGTAACCAACGCTGGTGGAAGCCGGTGTTGCTGGCAGGCTGCTGGGGTCAGAGCTGCTGGACTAGGGCTGCAGCTATACACAACACTCAGGCTGTGACCTGCATGCTTTTTGTGACAGACCCAGATTGGAAGCTACAGCAGCAAAGCATTGTAAGGCACCCCCGATTGCAGGGCAAGGGTGACACAGCCCCTTGCTCGTCTGGATTGCACTCAAAAATGTCATAGTAGGGGTAGGGATGTGGCCCCAGGATGCCATATGGAATGTTGGGGGAGGCAGGGTGAAGGGAAATTGAGCTCTGCAAAGGGAGGTGAGCCTGTGACTGCTGGACCTGTAAGCATGCATGTGTGCTGCCTGAGAAGCCCCATTATGTCCTTGCGCACTTCCCTGCCCTTTTCCTATTGGGGCTCCTGGACCTTTCTCCTGTCTGCTCTTTCCTTCTCCAGCCCATCTGCCATATTCGCCCTCCAGACCCTCTTCTTCGTGGTCTGATGCAGCAGTAGCTTGCAGGATCTCAGTGAATGTCTCCCTAGCTCACGGCTTTCTCTCCCTCATCAGTGTCAGGTGTTCTCTAGCTGTGGAGGAGGCACTTCTCAAGGCTGCAATGGCAGCAGCTACAGATGTCTTATTGTATTTACAGACATAACAAAAAGTGAAAGATAAGCCTCAGAACTCCCTTCTCTTATTCCCAGAAGAGTTTTAAATAAGACATGCTTATTGACACTTCAGCCTTGGAATAGAGGAACTCCAAAATATGCCTGACACACTAGCTGCCCCTGGAGTTGATCCAAATAATTCCCATTGGCTACTGCCAGCTCTAGGAAAACAGAGGGAAGGTGGTGTGGGCAGCCTCCCGCTTTTGTCCTTTAATATGTTAAATGGAATGCTGTGGGTTGTAAAAGGAGGTGAAGAGCTTGTATGTTTCAGCAGCTGTGGGGTTGGGTATGTGTGTTAACAAGACATTGTTGAAAGAGGGCAGTGTAAAGTTGCATGGGCAACCTTTAACTGCATTTCCAGTCTTTCAGAAGTTTGGTTTGCTCAACTCAATGTTATGCAAGGGGATGACATCCCACCTTAACTCTCTGCATTAATGTAGTTTTTTATCATTTGAATTTCTTAGGATTTTTTTAATAGGAAAAGATATGTTGCTAGGAGTTAATAGTCATTTAGGCAATTGTACATACCATGACCTGCAATCTGCTTGTCGAGACAGCCACCCCTTTCTTCCCCGCCACATTAGCTGGGCCCCACCAACCGGTGCTGCAGCAGACCTTCCCAGCCATTCCTTGATCCATTCACTGCATTCCCCTCCCTCCAACCTGGATCCTCTCCACTATTGTACCCAGGCCCCACTCACTGCAAGCAGTAAATGCATCTCCCTGAAGTCTTTATTTTCTGGTATACAAACATTTCTCTTCCTGTTGCTTCCCCTGCCTCCTATAACCTGACTCATATGCAACACCTGAAGTGAAGGACAATTATGTTACAGGTTTCAGAGTAGCAGCCGTGTTAGTCTGTATTCGCAAAAAGAAAAGGAGTACTTGTGGCACCTTAGAGACGAACAAATTTATTTGAGCATAAGCTTTCATGAGCTACAGCTCACTTCATCGGATGCATTCAGTGGAAAATACAGTGGGGAGATTTATATACACAAAGAACACGAAACAATGGATGTTATCATACACACTGTAAGGAGAGTGATCACTTAAGATGAGCTAATATCAGTGCGGGGGGGGAGAACCTTTTGTAGTGCTAATCAAGGTGGGCCATTTCCAGCAGTTGACAAGAACCTCTGAGGAACGGGGGCAGGGGGGGGGGAAATAACATGGGGAAATAGTTTTACTTTGTGTAATGACCCATCCACTCCCAGTCTCTATTCAAGCCTAAGTTAATTGTATCCAGTTTGCAAATTAACTCCAATTCAGCAGTCTCTCGTTGAAGTCTGGTTTTGAAGTCTTTTTGTTGTAATATTGCGACTTTTAGGTCTGTAATTGAGTGACCAGAGAGATTGAAGTGTTCTCTGACTGGTTTATGAATTTTATAATTCTTGACATCTGATTTGTGTCCATTTATGTTACAGTGGAATTGTGTTCCTGCCTGTGTTTCAGAATGGCTGGAGGGTGGAGTTTGTGGCAGGGCTAGCAAGAGAAATCACAAAGCATTTCTGTTCTGAACGACTGACTGTTTTGTGTTTCTCTACAAGAAATGTGGGGGGGGAGGTGTCAGACATGAAACCTCAGATTTCCCCCCTCCCCCAACACTCAGTAACTTTCATACTGTTGCTGTAGCAATTGGTCTGATGCTCAGCCAAATCAGAGAAAACTATTGTAGCTCCTGGAAGCAAATCTCTGACATTGTATGAGGTGCACAGCAGGAATAAGGCCCAGATAATTTCTTCCCAAGTGAATCACCACAATGTCTGGTAGATCATAACCTCTTACGTCAGCAGTTAAATGCTGCAGAGTGGGCAAAACATGACACCAACATGGGCCACCTCTCTTGACCCAAACCAGCCTGTTGTCAGCAATCCCCATGTTATGTTGTACCCCACACCTACGGGCTGGTAAAGAACAGATTTTTCTCAAGCAACCAAGCCAAGGCTTGCCTACTACCAGCCTTTATTTCCCTCTTCTAGCAATCCCTCTCGCTGTCATCGTCCCCCACTCAGCTCCCACTCCTTGGTCTCCTCCACACTGATGCAACAAATTTTTTTGACTGTTGTGTTCACAGTGAACCTCCCAATAAAATAGAAACACACATTATAATCGAGACAACTTGTAGCAAGCCGTGTGAATTATTAAATCTTTGTTGCACAGGGGTACAAAGCTTCAGCCTAGAAATGGCCCCGGTGGGGTGTTCACCGGTGTAGTAGTGGTTGTTTCCTTGAACTACCCATGCAAGTAGAATGGCTGCACATAAACCCTTGTTTTTTTCTTTATTCGTGCATATGCACTGTAATCCTTCCAGACTCTGCACTGTGCGAGTGAAGTGAACGCATTCTTAAATATCATTCTCCGTTTGGGTCCCCCAAAGATGTAGTGGGTGCCATGCAGTTCCTTGTGTACAACGTGACAGAAGGAGACCATTTTTGACCTTCATTACATCAGTAGTTAATACCTAGATCTACGTGTATATGTAAATAAAACAAAACAAACAAAAAAGCCCTCTCATGGAAACTTTTAAAAATGGCTCTTCTATTCAGGGCTTATATTTCTGTAACCTGTAGATGGAATGACCCCAAATTTGAGTCTCTAACAGTAGTCTTCATCTGACTGTGGCATACCAAATGTCAAAGGAATCCGACTAAGCATGTTGAATTTAGAGGACTTAGAATTGTTTGTTTAAACAGAAGTCGTGATGCAACCTTAACTACAGTGGCACTGCTGCACCACTATCATTTCCCAAGGTGTCTTGGGTCTTAAATTTTGGCATGAGACTTATTTTTGTTCTGCAGATCCCTTCAGTTATGCAAGACTCATTCTTTCTTATCCTCCCTCCCTCATCTTTAAAATGTTTTTAGTAAATATCTTGAATTCTTCAAAATCTCAGGGCAAGAGAAAGCAATCATCATATATCCTATTAAATCAACCTTTCCTTGCATTTTTTTTATCCCAGTTGTGATTGTCCAGTTCTTTCTGTGAGCTGTCCCAGCACTTGCTAATGCTACTAACATTCTGTGTTCCACTGTCTTGGTGTAGATTCTAGTCAGCCCTGGGGCAGGGTAAAACATTGTGAAGTCTGTCTTCATTAATATGTAGTTTCATAGTTAGGTATAAAGTTTTGTGTTTTAATATTCGGGTGTATCTTTAGATAAAATACAGACTGGACGTGCCTCTATTCTTGTGCGGAAGATGCTCCGGGTGAGGGGTGCCAGTATAAAATGCTTTGATAGATGCTTTCTTAGGCTGGAGCCAACTTGTAACTTCCCACAATATTTATAGTGATTCCCCCGCTACTCCCACAAGACTAGAGTGTGCTTATGGCGTTATGGGAGCCTGTGGTGCATGGTGGAACTAAACAACTGGGCCTATAAAGGGAAGAGGAAATAATGCATGCTTGATGTAAATCCTATGCTGGAAGTCACTCTTGCTTTGATAATTGAGGGCATTCCACACATATAACTGATAAGTTTTTGTTACTTACACTTGCAAGTCCTCTTTAAATAATTAAGGAAATAAAATTGTTCCAGCTTGAGGGTGCATTTGAAACAAAGCTTTTGAACATGCATTTTGTACTGCTTACCCTAGGGTTTATTTCAAGCCAAAAATTATCTCTTCCTCATACCATGTCTTATATCACACCTTTAAACTAAGCTAGGATAGCTGGTTTTCAGCAATTGTTTTATCCTTCTGTCTCATGCTGAGCTAATTTAGCCTCATCTTGGTAAACAAGAAAATGGTTTTCATTCGACAGATTTTGAGCTGGAGTGACTGCAGCTGTCGTCTGGCCTGTGTGCAAACCAATTTTGTTCATTCTTTTGCCTGGCAGGGAGCCTACACCAGAATTGTGTCAGGACTAATCAGCATTAATCCAATGTCAGGATAGCTGCAGAAAGCTTCCCTGCAGGGAGGCAATAGCAACAAGGCTTTTCAGACAGTATTAGTAGGAACACTGCCTAGACTACAGCTGTGTAAAAAAATCTCTGAAGTATTTCACTCATGACTCATTGTTAGGGATTCCTCGCCTGCTACAGAAATGTGGCTGCACAGTGGCTAATGCACTGAGGAATCTAGCATGATCTGTGGAAGGGGGTGAGAAATGCTGCAAGACCTATAAAATAGAGCTATTGTTTCAAAACTTGGAGCACTGGGTTTTTTTCTTCTTGGGGAGTGAATTCAGTTCCTGGTGTCTGGCCAAGGGATGTTACTTGTAATGCTCATCCTAATCTTGTACTGGGCAGAAATACCAATCATCTTTGACTCAGAGATCACAGAACCTTTCCTGAACTGCTTGGATCTTGCTTTACCAGTTGCAGTTTCTAAAACATCCTTGGGCTCCTTCCTGACTTTGACTGGTGGGGAGGGTTGCTCAATAAGGGCCAGATTCACAAGAGTTCAGGTCCCATCTAGGCAGAACAATGGGTGACCACATTGTCAAAGGAAAAAAGGCGCATAGACAAAGAGTAACTTTCTTCAGTTGTGGCTGCTGGGTCCAGTTCCAGTCCAAAGTGAAAAGAGACCACCTCAACAACCTGTTTCTCAAGGCCTCTCAGTCAAAAGTTAGCTCTAGTGAATCCATCTCCACTATGCAGAAACCTACAGACTCCGCTCATTCTGGACTCCTGATCCCTATTGCAAATGGAGAGCACAGGACACTAAGACTTACTTTCTCCCTACTCGGACCAAGTTCTTTACAAGGTCTGAGCTGAAAAGTGAAAATGGTAGATCCAGTACAGAATATAGACTTTTTCCAATGGCCTCTTGTGCTGGCAAAGCCCTCTCTACTAGAGAAAACAACTGCATACTTTCCTTGGCCCTCATGGTACTGGGTACTTGTGAGAGAGTAGTGCTTGAGAAAACGAGGGTTGGGGCTAGTTACAACCCAAATTGGGACCTTCAGGAGTGACGTGCGTAATGTGATGACAGGCGTAGGCCACGTCTACTGGGCTCTACAGTGGCATGCCTATAGCACTGTAGCTATGCTCCTCTAGCATTGTAGTATCAACTTTCTGCAGTGACAGAAGGGATTTCTCTGTTGATGTAGCTAATCCACCTTCCTGAGTGGCTGTAGCTACACAGAATTGGAAGAATTCTTCCATTGACCAAGCTGCCTCTACCCTAGGGCAGGGTGGGGTGAGGTGGGGTTGATATAACAACATAGTTATGGTAGCTAACTTTTAAATGTATACCAGGCATTAGATGCACTTTTTTTGATTCGTGGTGTTGTGCATAGTCACCTGCAATATTATGCACATTCATTCTGCCCAGTAGCTCCCCGAATTATCCTGAAACTGATGGCAACAGCTGATGGTTTACATAAGGCAGGCATGACCTTGTACCTTAATTGAGCAATTAACAAGTTTGAGGAAGGTCCTTGTGGGAAGTGCAGGTCACAGTTAAATGGGCACTGGCATAATTTCATTCTTTTTCTGGCCTAGTGGTGACCTAGGCTTTGGTCTCCCACCTGGAACTTGTTGCACAGAATCTGTTTCAACAGAGCAGAGAACAGACTCCCTTATCCCTGGTGAAAGTGGCCAAGATTAGTCACTGTGTGTCATTCCAATCCCAGCAATGCAGTACAGACTGAGGTTTTTACCTGCTGACTCCTGATACCCTGCCATGAGGTTATGTCCTGGGCTCCCTTCCACCCTGCATCTCCATCTGTTTACAGTGCTTTCTAGAGTCCAGCTATCAAGCTTTAGGCAAGCCCTTTTTCATTCCTCTCCCCAAGCAAGACTCTTTGGTGTTTAGTGGAGAGTTGCCTATTTAAAAGGGATCCTTGTGCACTGTAAACACCCATGCCAGTCTTGAAGTGAAGGGAGGGGGGTTCATTTAGGATGATGCAGGGACTAGGTCCTCTTCTAAGGAAAGAAAAGGAAGACCTGTTCATGCCCTAGAGCTCAAGACTGTGTGGAACGGGCTAGACTACATGATTGTAAAATACCCTAAGAAGCTACGGCGATGTTTACACAAGAAAGGTAAGTTGACCTTTATTAGGTCAAGGTGCATGTCCACACTAACCTCCTTGGGTTGGTGGTGTGTGTGCTCACCAGGACTGCTTCCACTGACCTAATGGGCAGTGTGGGGAGCTGAAAACCCGGTCTCTCAGTTCCGCTAGCAGCTCCCTGCCGAGAGCCCAGCTGGCTCACAGGCTCTCGGTGAGTGCACTTGTCCATTCTGGTCACATGGAGGGAATTGTGGGGGGGCATTGGAGGACTGTCAGCACTTGAAAGACTTATTCTATGTCAACCTGCCAATTTCTCAGTGAGATCAGACCGAGGGAAAGTAGCATCAAACTCTAACCAGCACTCCTAGCTATGCCAGCTACCCTGGGTTGGAAGCACCACTGAACTTGGGATAGAGGTTCTTGTGTGTGGACATACCATGACCTTATGAAAGGCAAAGCTGCAAGAGAATGTTTCCTAGTCTCCTTATCATGTGGTTACCAGGCACCAATGCAATGCCAGAGAGTTGGATGGAATATTAATTTAGTAAGTCTGATTACTGAAATTAAGCAACTCACGTTCATCTACAAAACATAGTGATGAATGGAAAATTCAGCATTTTGAGGGTTAAAATGTACAGTATATGTAATATATATGTAACCATAACAGTTTTATTTTTAACTGGTGTGAGCAACCTCATTCAAATATTTTTTAAAAAAATATTTTACTCTGAAGCTTGACTGTTTTTGGTTCACAAGTGATAGTTTAGCTATAGAGTTTTAGTAGAACTCTAAATTCCATCAGGTCTCTTGAATTTTGTAGCTACAAGCCTTCTTTTATGTAAGTGCTCAGATTTCTTCACTATAGTAGGAATGCATGTATCCTTTTTCGATTTTTTTTTTTTTTTTTTGAAGTGGGAATTCTACTCCCGGTATGCACTAGCACAAATTCGCAAAGGCGTCTGGCAATAACCTGATCTCATGATGTTTTTCCATATACCTGTGGAGCCCTTGATATCTTACTTTGTAACAACATATGGTAAGCTGATGTTTAGTGTGTCCCCTTCCAGTCTTTTTACCAAAGCTGCTAGCAGCCAAATAATGAAGGGATGGACATGTTCTCAATGTCCTTTTGTCAGCTAGCCAGTTACTACTACTTTGTCTTAAATACAACAGAAGAGTTGCAGATCTCAATCTCACAGCTGTGTGTCTGTTACAGTTGCTGTGGCTGACAAATATTTATGGTCTGAGACTTCCCTTTGATGTGCCTTTAAAAAACAAAAGGGGAAATCCCTCTGAAAATATCTATATACAGAGTACATTCATTTCCTCTTTTTACAATTTAGAAGTGTACACAGGTGTATATACCATCTTCCCTTTTTGTGTTGAGAAGAGCTGATATACGTCGGAGGGACCTTTTGGTTTCTTTGTATATTGCAGAATAATGAATAATACAGTACCAAGAAAACATGTTAATAAAATACTGTTTCCCTGCACAAGTTAACTCTGCAGAGTGTTATCAACTGGCTGGTAATTTATGATGTCCATATTGTAGAAGCATCCTTACTTTGCTTAATGTCTTCTCTGTTCTTTCAGAAGACTGAAGAACCTTGATTAACTGGTAAGGGTAATTTCTTGACTCGTTGAAATGTTCTATTACAGTGCCCATCTTTTTGGGAGGGATGTGTGTGTTACATGTGCATGTAAGGTATCCCACAAGAAGTGGAAATGAACTAATTGCTTAGGAGGCGTACAAAAGAATGGCACAAGCATGCAGGGCCAAAATTAGAAAGGCTAAGGCACAAAATGAGTTATACCTAACGAAGGACATTAAAGAGCCTTCTTATTGCGTTTTAACACATTTGGAGCAAAAGAATGACCAAAAAAGTATAGTCCCACTACTTAGGGCAGAAAGAGAGCTAATGACTGACGACAGCAAGAAGAACTGGGGTGCTAATATCTCTCCTGCTCCAGTCTTCACTAAAAAGGTTAATGGTGACTAAGTATTCAACACAATTAATATTAACAACAAGAGGGAAGGAATGCAAGCCAAAATAGGAAAAGAACGGTTAAAGAATAAAACTTAAACAGAAACGTTCCAAGCCTGATACAGTACTGTGAGAGAAAACGTCAAGTCCACACTTACCTCAACTCTTTGTGTTTTCCAAGAGAAGCAGAGGTGGGCTTCAAAGAAAGGGAAAAAACTGCTGGACTTCTGGAAACCTGTATCAGGCATCTTTGCACTCTGTGTGAAATATTCATCTTTAAGATAACTGATTTTATTTATTTTTAAGACAAAGAAAATGCAATGGATTGAATCTACCTGGGTTTCAGTAATAGTGATACAGTTGCACATGGGAAATTATTAGTTAAATTGGAGAAGATAGGGATTAATATAAGAACTGAGAGGTGAAAAAGGAATTAAAGGGGAGCCTATAAGAGGTCATGCTGAAAGGTGAGCTCTCAGGCTGGAGGGAGGTTGCTAGAAGAGTTACTTAGGTCCCAATACCAATCCCTATTTTATTTTAACATTTCTATTAATGACCTTGCCACAAAAAGTGGGAGTGTGCTAATACAATTTGTGGATAACACAAAGTTGGGGAGGTATTACTAATATGGAGGAGGACCAGAATATTATTAGAAGATCTGAATGACCTTGAAAACTGTAGTGGTAGTAGAAATGGGATGAAATTTAATAGTGCATAACTTTGTACTAACAACAAGAATTTTTGCTATACGCTGGGGATTTATCAGTTGGAAGGGACAGAGAAGAAGAAAGACCTGGGTGTATTGGTTGATCACAGAATGACTGAGTTGCCAGGGTAATGCAGCTATGAAAAAAGGCTAATGCAATCTTAGGATACATCAGGTGAGTTATTTGAAACGTCATCTGGAATACTGTGTGCAGTTTTGGTCTCCTGTGTTTAAGAAAGATGAATTCATACTGGAGCAGGTACAGAGAAGGCCTACTAGGATGATCAGAGTAATGAAAACCTACCTTATGTGAGGAGACTCAGTTTGGCTTGTTCAGCCTAACCAAAGGAAGGCGGAGAGGGAGATATGATTGCTCTCCATTAGTACATCATAGGGATGAATATTAGGAGAGAGAGAGAGAGAGAGGAGTTATTCATGTTAAACACCAGAGTTGATACAAGAACACATGGCTGTAAACTGGCCAGCAACAAATTTAGGCTTGACATTAGATGAACAATCAGAGGGGTGAAGTTCTGGAACAGCCTTCCAAGGGGAGCAGTGCGGATGAAAAACCCAACTGGCTTCAAGATTGAGTTTGTTAAATTTATGGAGCGGATGGTGTGGTGAAACTGCCCACAATGGAATGTGACTATCTGTGACTACTAGTAGCAAATATCTCTGATGGCTGGTGATGGGGAGGGCTCTGAGTTACCATATCGAATTCTTTCCCAGATGGTCTTGCCAAAACGCGCAGGGTCCAACTGACTGCCATAGTTTGGGTCAAGAAGGAATTTTCCTCCAAGTCAGATTGGCAGATACCCTTGTATCTTTTTTGCCTTCCTCTGCAACATGGGACACAAGTCAACTGCAGGTTTAAACTAGTGTAAATGATGGACTCTCTGTAGCTCAAAGTCTTTAAATCATATTTGATTACTTCAGTAACTCAGCCAGAGGTGATGGGCCTATTACAGGAGCGGGTGGGTGAGGTTCTGTAGTCTGCAACATGCAGGATGTCAGACTAGATGATCGCTAAGGGTCCTTTCTGGCCTTAAAGTCTGAGTCTAGATCAGTATCTGCAGGATAAGTACCAAGGCCCTGAAAATATCCAAATTTAAAAAAAATACCACCAAATAGAGGTTTTCATTCTGAATGCTGGGCAGCTTTATTCCTCATTGTATAAAAAGTTCATTCTTCTACTATATTTTTTTGCTTTAGGGCTTTTTTTGTATTACAAGGAAGACATATTTCTTCTCCCTTCCACTTGCATAAAATAAAAAACAAAACCCTTTCATTGTAGAAGACTTCAGCAGGATTTTCAGATTGAAGAATTCAGTAGGAAAATATTTCCTCCTATTTCCCTTTTAAAAAAAAATTAAATGGATGCCTTCAGAAATCAGAAAAACAGATCTTGAGATAAAGCACTTAAGTAAAGCATGAACCAGTCCTTACAGAAGCTTGACTCTTAAATGTTTAGTTAGCAGCTTAAGTTTGTTGGCACTTGCAAAAAATGAACTTGGAACATTTCATTATGTTTAACCCAAACAATACAACTTTACGGTGAGCAAATCAAGTGCATGACTCATCTTTTGTTGTAAGGTAGAAACATCAAGCATCAAAGGAGTACTGTTCAGAATTCTCTTATGCGATGCAATTGTTCCGGGATGGGAAAATATAATGACGTATTATAATTTTAAAAAACTGAATCTTCTCACATTATGAAGAGCAAATTAAAAACTTCAAATTGCTTTTAAAAATAAATAAATAAAAAGCTCAAGTATAGCATGTTAATATGAAGACCTAATACTTAAATTTCTTGTGCTAGTACTTGCAGAAGAACGGCCATATTTGGTCAGACCAAAGGTCTATCTAGCCCAGTATCCTGTCTTCTGACAGTGGCCAATGCCAGGTGCTTCAGAGGGAATGAACAGAACAGGTAGTCATCAAGTGATCCATCCCCTGTCACCCATTCCCAGCTTCTGGCAAACAGATGCTAGTGACACCATCCCTGGCTAATAGCCATTGATTGACTATCCTCCATGAACTTATCTAGTTCTTTCTTAAACCCTTTTATAAGCTTGGTGTTCACAACATCCTCTGGCAAAGAGTTCCACAGGTTGACTGTGCGTTGTGTGAAGAAATACTTCCTTTTGTTTGTTTTTTTACACCTGCTGCCTATGAATTTCATTTGATCATTCTTTATATTAAAAAAAATGAGAAGTACTTGTGGCACCTTAGAGACTAACAAATTTGTTTGGGCATAAACTTTTGTGGCCTAAACCCCCTTTCATCGGATGCATGCAGTGGAAAATACAGTAGGAAGATATATATACACAGAGAACGTGAAAAAATGAGTGGTGCCATTCCAACTGTAACGAGACCAATCCATTAAGGTGGGCTGTTATTAGCAGGAGGAGAAGAAAAACTTTTGTAGTGATAATCAGGATGGCCCATTTCAAACAGTTGACAAGAAGGTGTGAGTAACGGGGGGAGGGGGATTAACATGGGAAAACAGTTTTTACTTTGTATAATGACCCATCCACTCCCAATCTTTATTCAAGCTTAATTTAATGGCGTCCAGTTTGCAAATTAATTCCAATTCAGCATTTTCTTGTTGGAGTCTGTGTTTTTTTTTTTTGAGAATTGTGACTTTTAGGTCTGAAATTGAGTGACCAGAGAGATTGAAGTGTTCTCCGACTTTTTTTGAACGTTCTAATTCTTGATGTCTGATTTGTGTCCATTTATTCTTTTGCATAGAGATTGTCCGGTTTGGCCAATGTACATGGCAGAGGGGCATTGTTGGCACATGGCATATATCACATTGGTAGATGTGCCGGTGAACGAGCCTCTTACGGTGTGGCTGATGTGATTAGGTCCTATGATGGTGTCCCTTGAATAGGTATGTGGACACAGTTGGCATAGGACTTTGTTGCAAGGATAGGTTCCTGGGTTAGTGTTTTTGTTGTGTGGTGTGTGGTTGCTGTTGAGTATTTGCTTCAGGCTGGGGGGTTGTCTGTAAGCAAGGACTG